>NW_024582465.1:1001692-1140007 GCF_018398535.1 Haplochromis burtoni
ACACACACACACACACACACACACACACACACACACACACACAGTAAACACCAGTGACGTTAAAGCTCAGAAAGCATGAAGCCCATCTCACGCACAGTTGGTGCTGTGATACTGTGACCAGCCCATATTGGCACCATCTGTTCAGACGCTAGTGATTTGACATGTAAATCACTGCTATTTTGGTTTTATGTATATATCTGCAGCACTGAGTGTGCCTAAATTAAAGAAAAGACCAAGGAACTCTCATTTTGTACATTCTTAATCATGTACATTTATATAGCTGTTGAGCAGTACCCACAATGCGACAAAACAATTCCGGTCTTGTTTGATAATTGTCATTTCTATGCACACTGTAGCGCTTAATTCATTTTCAGTTCAATTTAATTTAGTTTTAGTTATATAGCACCAAATACCAACAACAGTAACCTTAAGGCATTTTATCACTTGATGATAGTGGCAAGGAAAAACTCCCTTTTAACAGGACGAAAGCTCCGGCAGAACCAGGTTGAGCGAGGGGCACCCACCTGCCACGAACAGTTGGGGGTGAGGGGAGGGAGACAGGACAAAAGACTTGGCTTGCAAGGTTTGCAAATACACTTCCGTGCCTTGTTTTTAGTCCACTGTATAGCAGGTAAGGTGGAACATACACTTGCATGCAAAGACAAAGTGAAGCATCATACTTGTCCATTGATAGTCTAATAAATCACATAAATAAAAGCACATTTTTTGCCCTCAACCAGTGATTGATTGCAAAATAATTACTCTATCCTCATACACGTTGATATAAACACACTCATGTCTGTTTTAGTGTTGACAGATTTGAAGTCTAGTCCAGGTCCTGTTGCCCATTGTGTTGGGATTTTCCCACTCAGACACACTGGCACTTACACAGGGCCTCAGCAGCTTTATGTGAACTCTTCTACAAAACCAGAGCGCACACACACACATTTTTCTGTGCTCACACAGAGAAACGGTTGCACACATGCACTACACAATGTAGTGGAGAGGATTACACAAAGTATAATTAGAAAAAGCACCTAACAAAACATATGCGCAGAGGCAGGAAGTGCAGCCAGTGGCCCTTGGCTGCCAGTTCAAAACTCTCCTGTTTGTCATGAGACTGGATCTTTTATGCATGTGCTCACTCCAGTGCAGTGGATGTAGAGTGACAGACAGGCTGCCCAACTCCTGGGGGAAAGAGCATCTATAGTCCTGTGGGTGTGTGAGCACAATGTGTGTACTTAACCCAGTGTGTGTTTCCTCTCCTAGGACTGGAGAAGGCTTCCCCTCTTCTCATATTGTGGATTATTTTCCTTTTTTAGTCTTTTAAAAGCATTATTTTTATGATTTATAATAACACTAATGTTTTTAATAATTCAGAAGGTGAATTGAGAAGGAGGCCTAAAGGCCTGATGTCCTCTAGTGGCCTTGTGGTCGCTGCCCAGCATCATGGAGCATGATTGGCATTTGCCATTGAATATCGGAATGGCTTTACACATGTGAAAATGTATGGAGAGCCTTGGAGAACATTATGCTGCCTGTAACATCGTTCATCATGACTGGTTCAGTGGTGGGTCAGTGATGGACTGGGGAGGCATATCCATGGAGGGACGCACGGACCTCTACAGCCTAGTGGGCCCTGGGTTCCTTCTGGTGCAGAGTATGAAGGCAGTTCCTGGAGGATAAAGGAACTGATACCATCAAATGGCCCCAACGCTCGACTGACCTAAAACCAAAAGAACACCTCTGGGACATTATGTTTCAGTCCGTCCAAGGCCACAGGTGAAACCTCAAACTGTCCAGGAGCTCAGTGATGCCCTGGTCCAGATCTGGAAGGAGATCCCACAGGACACCATTAGTCATCTCATCAGGAGCATGCCCCAACGTTGTGGTGCAAGCACACAAACTACTGAGTACCTTTTTAAGTTGCTGCAATGGAATGAACCAGCAAAACAGACTAGCCTACCACAACATCTTTTCACTTAGATTTTTAGGATGATGTTGGTTGATCAGATTCATTTGCATTAAATGATGTGCTGACTTTTCATTCCTAACACATATCAGTAATGATATCTGGCCTTATCTTATTCCTCACTGAGATCTGATCTGTTTTCTAAGTGTTCCTATAATTTTTTTGAGCAGTGTACATCAGGATGGGGACCTTTGCTTTCAGCTGAACGATGTCAAAGTCATTGTTCTTGGTGTTTACTCAGTTTTGTCAGTGCTGCCCCTCAGTTACTGCCATCATTATCCCAGACTTACCTCGCCAGCATCGGTCACTCCTGACAGCCGCTGCAGTTTGTAGCAACAATAACTCTCCCACAATCAGTGAAGTGGAACAGTAAATGTGGACCTGGAATCCCTACTTCCCCTTCTCATTCCCATACTGCTTTCTGTCCCATTCCTGTTGTGGGGACAGAAAGGAATCCATCCGGTCACACGCTGTGCAAAATCACTCAGTTGGGTCAAGGGGATTGCTGCTGGCTGCGACAGTGCCAGATTGTTATCACTGGATAATCCCTACAGAGGAGTGGCAATAACACACAGACTGGGTTGTTTTGTGTCACTGCAGATGATCTTTTTACTGGATGCTCACAATATAAGAACTGTTACGTTGCTCCGGAGGCAAGGGACACAAATGCGCGAATACTGGACACTCAAGTAGAGCGAAGAAAAACATTTGGAGTTCGATATTGGCGGATGTAACAAAAGCCGACAGCAAGCAAAGTGTAAAAAAAGGCAGCTCCAGAGCAAATCAAAGCCCATAAATTTTATGAAAACCAAATTCAAAGTCATCAGAATCCAGTAACGCAAAGAAACAGGGGATAAACACAGGAAGACACAAAAAGGCTAGGGAAGAAATGCAGATGTACTAAAAACTGGCAAGGAGAAGGGTTAGATTACTGTGTAAACACCCAGAGATCTGATAGGCAAGCACAAAAATTTACTAGATTTACTAGATATAAAGGGACATAGACTGGGAATCTATAAGTGAGTCACAGTCGCAGCTATCAGGCCAAATTTCCAGTGACTTCGTCAGAATGGTGACTCTGGGAATCATCATAGGTGAAGGCAAAAAGTATAGGCTAGCCAACTTGGTAGCAGGCTGGTGGGCAGCTGTCTCAGAGACATCCAGCGTGGGCTCTGAGCTCATCTTGTGTGGTTGTATCAGTCTAGGCCAAAAGGTAACATTCTCTCTGTTACAGCCAAATCCAACTGCCTGGCTTCAGTGGATATCCAAGAAATCCTGTGGCCATGGCGTGTCCAGTTTTGGATGGACCCAGAAAAACATGATTACAGGCCATCACCCAGGATAAATAAACAAATGGAAAGTTACTGCTGGATGTAACAAAATCAGACAGGGAAGTAAACTTGGCTGCAGAGGCCAAGCAGAGGTTAAAGTCTCCAAATTCAAAATAATTAGAATTGTCCAAGGCATCCTTTAGGTAGAAAATGTCATATAACACTTTAATAGTTTGTCTATGACTGTGGTTGTATTTACACTAATAATACTACTGTTTTAAATTGAGCACTTCACTTTGTTTCTTCTTTTTCCTTCCAGTTTCAGTTTTCTACTAATAACACACTTTGATGAGAGTACCAGCTGTGCAGCATTTCTTGTGAAAACATGAAATATCTTGTCATTATTGTCTCAGAAGGATTGGTGTAGTGTGTATGTAAGAGTAACAGATTTTTCTTTGTAAGGGTGCCTGCATTTAAGATAATACAGAATAAGGCAGAGGCATGACATCATGCTGATCACATAAACAAAGACAAAGAGGTTTGCTGCTGTTGTGTTCACATTAAGTCATGTAGAAGTAAAATAATATTCACAGAAGATGACATCATGGGTAGCCCAGTTACAGATTAGCGACCCGTCTACAGCGTAGCCTGCCTTTCACCCACAGTCAACCGGGATAGGCAGGCCTGCATTTAGAAAACGGATGGATGAATGGTACCACAGACAGGTTAGCGCATCACGACGAGAGGCGGATCAATGTCATTGTCTCTAGGAGCTCTGGCTCTCCTGGGCTTGTTGCTTTAAACAAATCCCCGGTGTCCCTATCTCAGTCACAACACTCCCACTGCTGCAGAGTTTGTATGAGATCAGTGTATATGTGAGTGTGTGCGTGCACGTGTGTGTGTGGTCCAGGTTTTACTCATGATGTAGGGCCCTTAGTCTGTTTGCACAGAACTCATGGGGATGTGTAGTCCATATAGGGAGAAAAAGCACACTTCTAGAATGTAACATGTTACATTTTGAGGTGAAAACATGCTGTAAGGTTAGTATAAGGTTAGTGTTGGCCAAGTAGAAGTTTGTGAAGAAATGAATTGAGGTTGGTGTAATGTCTTCAAAAGTCACAGGTACATGATGAAGAGTTTGGTGTGGGAGGGGATAAAGAAAACCACGTATCACTGAGTTTTCTTGCTGTTCTGTGTTTGCTTTAGAGTAGCTCAGATTTCAGCTGGACAGAGCCAAAAGCAACAGTGTTTTGCTTGTCTCGATGTATCACCGTATTGATGTAAAATCTCCCTAAATAGTTAAATTTCATGTTTTTAATAACCTTATCTAAATTTTTAAGCATTTGTGAAGCGCATGTTTCTCTCAGTGCTCATCTTCTATAGCAGCACCTCTAAATCCACTTACCAAGGGGTGTCTCGGCTAATTAGCATCAAACTAAACTAGTATGAACGCTTCAGTTCCAATGCAAATTCCCTTTCCTGGGTCTTGGTCCTGGGAGATTTTACTACGTGGCCCAAGTAAGCAAACTAAGTCAACGCCACATATGTCTTGCATTTGGACATTAAAGCAGACTATTATGAGATTAAATCAGAGACTTGTGATATTCGGTTCAAATCTCAGCTCCCACCAGCTCCAGTCACGCAGAGGGAGCATTCGAAACTGATATTGTGTTCAGGTTCTGCCAAAGCTTCAAAAATCAACCGCGATGGAAAAGGAAGTGAATTAAGGTGTTTTTTGTATTAAATTGTAGCTCAGATACATGTTGGATCACAGAGAAGATTCAGATATAATGTAAGATTTTTGTAGGTTGGAAGGGTCATGTGTCTAAATTAAAGGAAAAGAAAGCAACAGCCATACTGTACTATCAACTTCTGTTATTTTCCTTTGTGGGGTAATTATAGCTGACAGGACAGCAAGAACCTAATTGCCAGCAAATTAAATAAAAAAATGCTTTTATAGCAGTAATGTGCCATCATGTATATTGAATTATCATAAAAATGAAGCCCCGAGCAGCATTGTTATCCTTAAAGGGCCGTTTTTTTTATTACAGGGTAAATTTATATGTACACTAAAAAAACGACAAATATGGGAGTGAAAATTGAAACGCTTAGTGAATGAACAAGCGTGCTTGTGATGTGTTAGCATTTGTTTTCTCTTATTCCTTTATATACGTTGTCACCTTCACGGTATGTCACAGTATCAAACACTTATGGTTTCAGGTTTTGAATGCAGGTGTCTATTATTGTATTTAAAAGTGTGTGACACTTTGTGTGTTTGTGTGTGTGGGAAACTGAGAGCTGCTCTTTTGCTGCTAGGTGATAAATGACCTTCAGGCCTACTAGTGACAGCTCGGCTCCTGATGACTAACTGGCTGCCTGACTGTGCTAATGGTAGAAATGCAGAGCCCTGGGAAAGCATGGGATACACTCACACGTGCACATGGGAGGTTCCGCGTGGGGGCCCACTGTGACATGTGATCTTCCATTAAACTGTTATACATTACTCATTTCATAACGTTAGGAATATTCTTTGCTTTTTTTCTCTTCCCGGTGAAAGAATTACATGAGAGATTTTTTCCCCCTGTTTATCAATGACACAGAGTCTGATAGTGTAAGATTACGTTGGCTATGGCCCTGACCTTTGAGAGGCTTTGAATTTGATCCTAGATCAGATCAGCAAAAGTGAGCAGCAACAAGTCAAGAAACAATGTTTTTTTTCCTTTTTATTTTTTTCCCCAAGTCTGTATTTTCCTTTCCAGCTCTGAGTCCCACTAGGTCTTTCCAAGGAAGTTGAAGCAGAAGGTGGAGATGCAGTGAGATGGGTATTAAGGAAAGGAAAAGGGGGAGGCAGGGAGGAAGAAAGCAGAAGAATAAACTTCTAGTGAGAGAAACAGTCTGGTTCCTGCCATCAGTTAGCCAACTGGGCTCAGTCCAGTTGGTAGGGGTTCTGGAAAAAGTAGCCATCATCTGCAAACCATCATCCAGACCCAACATACTTGGACCAGCTTTCAGCACCTGTCACCCATCTCGTCACTGTGACCAATTCAAATAAACATGCAAAATTAATCACAGCATTACCACCGAACCCAGCACCCTATCTTCCTCCTGATTTTCCATTATTTTTTTCCATTTCTTCATTTATGTTTAAGTGTTACGAGGCACATATGTTTAAATACAGAGCTGTCAAAATGTTGGGTGTGGTTTACAAGCTCTTTAGTGAGTGAGTGGCTTGCGGTTGTTAGTTCAAGGCAAGGATTAAACTAAGGTCTTTTAATACTGTGTTGCACTATATGAGCCCATTAATTGTCTTTGAAAAACTGTAAGTGATTGTCCAGACTTTTAATTAATAAAAGTGGTCAACTGGCTGTTAGGTCAAGTAAAGGAGGCTACTGCAATGTGCAAAGAATAAGTGCTATGTGATATGTTCCCTGTGTGAATTTGAGCTAACCATAAGTATCCCATGTCATGGAAGTCAACCACAATGAAAGTTCTAAAACAACCCAAACTTATTCAAACCCAAACTTATTGTATTTAAGTGTAGCCTGTGATATATTGTTCAGCTCTTTAGTTTATAAGAAACTATGTGCAAAACTAATTACATTAGGAAGGAAGGAAGGAACACAAGAAAAATATAAACTGTTATATAATGGTTGGGTAAAGCAGTAAAAGGATTCGGACGTAGGTGGTTTTTTCTTTTTTGTGATGGTAAATTTTCATTATTTAATGGTATTTTTCCAGCACCCCACACTCCACAGATTTTTCTTTTTACAGTATAGCTGGAGTGCTGACTAAAATAGTAGTACTCTCAGGTCTTTGATGTAAGTCATGTGTGTTGGGCTCCATTAAGCCATCTCTACAGAGATGAGGGAGATACTGAAATGGTGAAGTTAATGTCTTTTCCATTTTTTTTGTCTGCAAAGTTCTTATAACTTATACTGTCTGAATTAATTCTCAATAATGTCTGATAGGTCTGACCAGTTTTTATCAGTCTTATGAGACATGACGATCGTGGCTCAAGAGTTGGGTGTTCGCCTTGTAATTGGAAGGTTGCCGGTGCGAGCGCCGGCTCGGACAGTCTGGGTCGTTGTGTCCTTGGAAAGACACTTCACCCGTTGCCTACTGGTGGTGGTCAGAGGGCCTGGTGGCACCAATGTTCGCCTCTGTCAGTGCGCCCCAGGGTGGCTGTGGCTACAATGTAGCTTGCCATCACCAGTGTGTGAATGTGTGTGTGAATGGCTGCATGACTGGATGTGTAAAGCGCTTTGGGGTCCTTAGGGACTAGTGAAGCGCTATACAAATACAGGCCATTTACCATTCTTATACAAGAAGGAAATTTTAAAAAAGAGAAATGACAGGCTCAAATGAGTCCAAAATAAAGAAAGCTCTAAGGTTAAGATTTATGCTGGTAATAGGAACTTCTGTGTTAAGCAAAATGCTTTTCTCTGTATTACATTGTTCTATAGACGGCTAAAGACCTCTTTGGGCCGTGTTTTGTTTTGCTGCCCTGGTTTTATTGCATTGCAGGTGTATGTGCAGCAGGTGTGGCTGGCTGCTGTGCAGTGCAGTAAAGGAGGAGGGATGGTCATGGTCAATATACAAGGAAAGAACCTTTTACACATGGCTCCAGTGCGGTACGCCTCTGGAAAATCCATTCAGGCACTCACGTACCCTGACACATGCTGACAGCAGGCACTAGACGTGCACATAAGTCACATAAATACAAAGATCCACACATTGAATGGAAGACATGTGGACACAAGAAGACCTAATAACATAAGCATGTGCAGGGACCATTTCTTGTTGAATAAAAGGGACTTGTTGAGTACATGAAAGTCCAAAAAAAGGTTACTTTTCCTTACGAAGCATATGACAATCATAAGGATGAAAACAAAAAAGCTGCCATTATGGTTGCCACATATTATTATCAGTAATATACAGACTACCTTTCTGTACCAAAGTCTTTATGTAGAAATAGTTAGCTGCATCAGGCAGGACAAGTCAGAAGTCCATTTGATGACCTTATACTGTATTTAAAGAGAAAAGAGAGGACCACATATTTTACACACAGTGTGGCACAGTCTCATCAAACCTTACAATCCACCAGACAGTGAGTTTCAAGTTTATCCTTATACGTATGTCATCATTCTTTAAGTTCCTGAATTTGCTCTGTAGGCTCAGGTTTTCTAAACCTTTCGCTTGTTTTAAAAAAGCAATAGCAAGTAGGCGTGATTAAAATGCTGATTCCCAGTTTCCCAGTTTAGTAAATGTAGCATTATTAAGCTAGTATGCTAATGTCCTTGGTATACATGTAGCTTAAGCTTAAGTAGCAAGCTAAAGTTTGCTAGACTGCTAGCAAACACAAACACAGAAACTTAGTAACTTGCTGCCAGTACCCTGTAAACCAACATCAGCAAACCTAGCGGCTAATTCCAAGTGAACTTCTGTGGCTAGAAAAGTTAATTAACTTACTTGCATATGCTCGGCAGCTGGGATGTGGAGTTTTTGTAGGCAGATAGCTCCATGGTTCTGCCCAACAGAAGCTAGCGTAATGAACTGTCGCTTTTATTGGCCTTGAAGTTTAGTTTGTGGATTCTAGGATTTAGATTCATTTAGATCTCCAATAGTCTCACATGTCATTTCTTCCTTCTTTTTTACTTTTTTTTTTACACATCTGTGGCTTTTTCCTATTAACAGTCTGACAGTGAATGGGCAGCTGACTTTCTGTCTTGCCTTGACAGATTTATAATTATTCAGCTGTTGTTGATATACCAATATCTGCTTTTTGTAGCACTTTTTCTTTCAATTTTTTGCCCTTCTGTCTCTTTCACTCATTGTTAAGGTCACTCCACTTAGACTTTTCTTTTCCCTCTGCAGAGGGCACTCTCCCTCTTTTTCCTTCCTTCCCCTGCTTTGTCTTATTTCTGTCAATCCATAACCTTTTCTCTCTTATTCTGTTTTGATTTTTCTCATTTCATTATAAACATGTGCCACTTTCTTTGAAACTTTCCTCTTCCTGTCAGTGTTTCTCATCCACGCAGACCCCACATGTCAGTGTACACGGCATCACAGCGCACAATATAGACAGAGGAGGTGTTTGTGTCTGCATGCCTACATGCTTTATTCCCTCCCTCAGTAATTAACAATAAGCTGAATTACTACAAGCAGAGATGTATAAGCTGTATGGCTCTGAGACCTCGGGGTTGTCTGAAATTGGAAACAGTGAACAATTGCTATCACTCTCCTTTAATTGACTCTCTCTCACACACATACACACATTTTCTTCGTGAGTGTGAACTTAAGTACTTTCCCTAAGCAGCATTGTTATCCTGGCTCTCGACTGTTGTGTCTCCCACTCAAATAAATCTCCTCCTCTTTATCACTGAGCAACAAATATTTACGTCTACCCTAAATCACAGAGAAACATTCTCATGGCCTCCCTGATTAGCTGTGTCAGCCTCAGTGCTGGCGTGCCAGCGCAAGTTCATTTTTTGCCATGAATCATTGTCCAGCAACAGCCAATAAGACTCCTTTACTGACTCCCCCTGGTGCCCATGAGGCTTGTGAGTAATTACTATATTTACATCCCAGTGGATGGAGCCAGGCTGGCGGTCACCTGGGTAGCTACACAGGTATTCCTGTAGTACTGTGTAATTTTCATTTTATACCAGGGGGCAAGCTAAATATTTGCATTCCACCACAGGATGAGCCTCCCCCCTCGAAATACAAATTCCCTCACTGTTTAAGCCTTCCAGTGGCTCTTTTGGTACCTTTGAGAAATTTCTAGGTGTTGGTGGCCTCTACCCTGTCAGTGTACTACTGGGTGATATCATAGGTTAAGTTGTATTTGAGAAGGCACACGTGTGTCAGGTGTAGTGGATAGCTTCACACAGAGTAGGGGGAAGAGAGTCACTTCCTCCTCAGGCTTTGATGTCAAGACTCATTTCCTGTCGTCGGAATACTAGAAAGACTTGGGAAGGGGAGAAAAAAACATGTTCTTTTGAATTCCCTGCTCTTGTTTTGGCTAGGAGCCTTGCTTATTACATGCTGAATAGTAATCACAGCAGCTGGGATTGTGTGAACTTCAAGCTCATCAAAGCTTGAGAGGCTTCCACGATTCAGTGTAATGTTTTTCCAAGCATAATTTTATGAATAACTACTATGACATGGGAAAATATTACGATTCAGGACAAACGAACGCTCGTTCCTCTCAATCAGGCTGTCGTTTGCTAGACGCACATGTCTCGAGGACTCAAAACGGGACCAACGTCCGCATCTATAATCCATTTGTAAGAAATGTCAAGGCCGAGAGCTGTTAACAGGTCCCCTGGGAATAAAGCGGAACATTCTGTTATTGTTTTCAGAGAGGAAATAATCCGTTAACAGTAGGATGCACTCTGCTGGTTACCCTGTTTATTTCTTTTCAGAAGCAATTAGGGCCTGTTAATTAAGGCCATAAAAAGCGGGCTGAAATCACGCTCCGGGCATAGTCACAGCACTTAACCTGGCACATTCTGAGGAAATGAAGTGGCGAGGTTAAATCACACGCTGGAAATGGAAAAGAAAAGTCAGCTAAAGAAAACCTGGTTTTCATCTGTGTGTGTTGGGGGCAGTAATACCTACTTGTTGCTTTGTCAAAGAGGAAGTTTGCTCGGGTAACATTATTCAAGCGGCAGATCACTCTAAATTGAAATGTGAAATGAAAACATTGGAGCGTTTAGGGCTAGTTTGGTTACCATTTCCTAAGAACCTTCATCAAGTTAAAAATGCAGTAATGAAAAATGGCTCCACCCTGCTAATAGAGTAAAAAACTTTATTTGGGTGTGTCAATAGTAAATAGAAAATGTGAGGCAGAACAGATGCGTGATTATTGTTTGAAGGATCTTGACTTGTAGCAGGGCCAGGTGACGAGTACTCATGGGTGAGGTTCTGATGGCACACTTTTTATTAGCGCTGCCACATCAGGCTCAAACATCTCTGTCTATACGCGAATGGAAATATGCCCTTTCGCTATTGTCTATGTTAAATCTGCGTCAGCCTTCCACTAATGTATTGTTAACAGATGTGTGCACGCACTTCTAATGTGCATATGAAACCATGTTTGAGTGTACCCTTTTGTGTAAAGGGAGGTACTTGTGTGCGAGTGCACGCATGTGTGTGGAGTTGTCTAGGGATCAGCACACCTGTGGGTGGGTGTTCATTACAGCAGGCCTGAGTGATGGCTTGGACAGCGGGAGGCCCTTGTTCATTGTCATCTCCATTCACTTAATTAGCCCTCGCTTTACAGGTCAGAGGAGACCACCGAAGACCCCCGCTCGTGTTGGCGAGAGCGCACACATGCATGTGGTTAAGATCGAGGTTTGCACTTGATACGGTGCCAGGAGGCAAACAAATGTGCATGTGACCTTATCATCAAACCACCTGCGCATAATTGTAGGGCCGATTAGACTGGCTGGCCCATGTTTTTCGCTGATACATTGAAATTACAGTTTGGTGCTTGTTCAGGAACAGCGGTGCGGAACCAAATGTCTCTTTGTTTCTGGCTTTCACTTCAGGAGATTAGAAGCTGACCCGTTACTGGAAATGCGGGAAGCAGACCTCATTTGGCGTGGTGAAATGACACTAAGCTCAGATGCAAAAAAAATATTTAGGGAAATTTTTTTTCTCCCCACCCCCTCCTATTTTAAGACAATTAATACTTTGAGGTCGGGCATTTTTGTGTGTATGTGAACATGTGTTTCTCTGTGCTCCCCTGTGCGTGTTGGATTTAAGCTACTTATTAAATGACACAGCTATACCTCACCTTGGGCCTGGATCCACTTGGCCTCCAGCGATGAGAGAAGAAACAGCATGAAAGTGATATAGTAGCAGTGGTGGTGGTGGTGAGGAGGGACGCGGGAAGGTGCGCAGTATGTTTTTCGAGGGGGGAGGATGTTAAGAATAAAAAAAACAGTCTATGAAACTGAGAGCGTGCGGTTGAGGGTGTGTGCCGTGTGTTTTCACTATGAGTGTTTGCTTCAGTTTGCGAAATTGTGTCTCTGACTAAAAACATCACACCCGTCAATGTCATACTCAAATATGTCTTAGAATTTCTTTGCCTAAAACCCCCCCAATATGACCACAATTTAAAACTGAACACACACAACATAAGAACCTATTCGACTGATGTCCCGATCTGTCTTAAAGTGTGGTACATTTTTAGATGCGTTTTCAGAATGAGTTGGTTTCATTGATTTCATTACAATCTTTCTTTTTTTTGTTCACTTGAAAAAAACAACAGATCTTTTCCGGGTGTGTAACTGACTTGTCAGCTAATAACATTTCATTTATTGGAGTCAGTAGTATTTCTGCTCTTTGCTCACTGACTTACACCACCCCGCTCCCTCCACCATGCTCACATGTGTTCTGGCAGCGTCTCAGGGCCTGGGGATGGTGAAACCAGGGGAGGAGGAGGAGGAGAAGAAAGAAGAGGGTGGGTGGTTGTATGGGGGGGCAGCCTCCCTCAGCTCCTCTTCCCTTCCCTCTTTCGGACCTGTCAGGCAGGCAGCCAGGGAGTAATGTGGAAATGTGGCTGGCTGGCGTCGACTTGATTAAGTCTGCGCACGTGTCTCTGCAGAGAGGAGACTCCAGGCTTAATCACCCTTAGCCCTGACACTCTCCACCTCCTCCTTCACTCTTTCTTTTTCTCTCCATATCTCTTTTTTCCTCTTCTCCTCTGTTACTTCTCCTTTTTACTCCTCCCACTCCAATGCTGAAGGCAAATGGTTTTTTTCTCCCCCTTCTCTCTCTCTCTTCCTCTTTCTGCTGATTTTTGGTTTTCAGAGCTTTTCCCCCGACCTCCTCTCTCTGTGTGTAACTGACTTTTCTTTTGTTTGTGAAGCCCCTCTTTCACTCTTTTTCCCCCTATCACACCCCCTCCCCCATTGTTTCACATATATGCCACATATCAGTTGCTATATGTATCCTGTGTTTCCCCTAGCACAGCAATGTACACCACGCACAGTTGGACAAGCACAACTCCTGACAGCTCCAAGTTACCTCACCTCCTGCATGGAGACGGTTTAATGTATGAAATATCCTCCCTCCCTGGACTGGTCTCTGGCCAGCTATAGTATACAAAAGCTCAGTCTCATGGCAAATTGTGAAATGGTCATGAAATGTAATCTAGTTTTTATGCACAGGATACAAATTTTCCATTTCTGAGTGGCATCCAGCACAAGGTTAAACTTTTTTTGTCAGTTACTTGAGCACCTAGTGGTCTAGCAACAAAAAGAGTTCTGCTTCCTCCTCTAGGAAAACATCTAGATCCAGAGCAACAGTTGTAATTCAGGGCTGCTCTAAGGCTGGGGTCAGGGGTTCAACTATGCTCTACCATTTGAGGCATACATACTAATATCTCTTCATCATATTGGCAAAAGGGCATAAAATGCACTGGTGTGACATGTAATTCAAACCAGCACCCTGTGATTTAAAAAGTTATGTTTCATCTTGGTGGATAATGCAGAAGTATTACTTTGTTTTATTAGTAGTATTTGTGTTTATTTTTTATATCCATGCAGTACCCACGTATATGAATGATTAGATGGGGATTACACACTATAACACTGGACTGAGATACACAAGTCTTTCCTCTAGTATACTATACACCCACTTATATTCTGACTAATATACTAAGCTCTTAGGAGGTACGGAGGGTATGGATTAATAATAATAATAATAATTGGATTTATATAGCACTTTTCAAGGCACCCAAAGCGCTTTACAATGCCACTATTCATTCACTCTCGCATTCATACACTGGTGGAGGCAAGCTACAGTTGTAGCCACAGCTGCCCTGGGGCAGACTGACAGAAGCGAGGCTGCCATATCGCGCCATCGGCCCCTCTGGCCAACACCAGTAGGCAGTAGGGTAAAGTGTCTTGCCCAAGGACACAACGACCAGGACAGAGAGCCCAGGGATCGAACTGGCCACAACTGGTTACAGATACGCTTCCCAACCCCCTGAGCCACGTTTTTTTTGTCCGAGATGACAGCCAGCTTAATAAAATTTAGTTTACACTAACACTTGCACTCTTAACTTTAGGATATCCCTTCAACAGTTTTGGAATATGTGCTAGAAGCTAGTGATAGTAACTTTGCCACTTTGCTAACACAATCATCAATATAAAGGCACAACATGTATAATTCTATATTTTACTCTATACAGTTAATATTTTTTGTGGCAATATAAAGCAAAGTCCAAGTCTTCTGCTTTTTCTGTAAGCAGTGTTGTGAACAGATTCCAGTAAAAGTCATATATGAATAAAGGCAATGGACTAGCTAGCTTACTAGCTTTTAGCATAAGTAGTAGCTTGGTCCTTTTCTGAGCTGTAGGCTATAAAGTGTATTTGTTTCAGTCTTTTCTATGATTTAGGGTTTTTTATGTTTGTTTGGGGTAAATTAATAACCTTTTAAATAAAGTCATTTTTGTTCTGACAGTTCAACAGGTGGGTTTTAAGTTAATGCCTTGAGGGTCTTTTAACAAAAACCAGGACATTTTATTTCAGAATCCTAGTTTGCTGATACACCTCCTTTCATTTCGCCACTCTCTAGGTGAGTATATATAGTACTTGTGCAACATAAACTTCAAATGCTTACTTTGCTCCAGTAATGACAATGGGAGTGCGAGGGAAACTTTTTAATTATACCAATTTTCTACACAGCCTTTAACTTTGAAGCTGTGAGCTGGTGTAGCATTCTATGTTAGCAACCAGAAAGCCTGAAATTATTACATTTCTAAATTTATTGTTATCCAAAGTATATTTCTTTTGCCTGTTTGAGTTTTTAAACTTGGAGGTGAGTGGCAAGCCGTGACTGTCTGTTTTGTGTAGTATGGGAGGGCAAACAAGGCAGTCCTAAGCTTTCCAAAAGCAACATGCCTAGTCATCATTTTACTCACTAACTTCGAGATACACAAGGCTCTGTACATTTTGCCAATAGGAGCTTTGCCATGGTTATGTACACATCTTGTTTTAAACACACACACATGAAAAGACTGCACACGGAGATCCAGCACCTCTGTCAGTGCTGCCTGCTTCTGCATTGAGTCAGCAGGGTAAATGTAGAAGCAACAGCATATGCAGGGTCTTTGCTTGATCCGTCACATTATCCCAGCGTGATAAATGATTCTGTTAACACATCAAGTTGGCTCTTCAAAGCTCCCAATGTTCCCACCTCCACAATGTGGTTCCAGCAATCCAACCCATGCGTTGATAATTTACCCTGAAAAAATTGGCCGGGAACAAGCGTCCAATTATGGCTTTGCACCCTGTTCCCAGCGCCTCATAACCGAGCTCTTTGAAAACAGGATGAATCCCACACTTCTTTTGCTTCTCTTGCTTATTTCAGTATTTGTGTTTTCTTTCTTTCTTTTTTTAATCACTGTCCCATGTGATTTTGAATTTTTCTTTCAGTTTGATGTAGATGTGACCGGCTCTGTCATTCATGGTTACCTCACACGCGTGTTAGGTAAAGAATGTTAACAGATATCAGCTGATCTCAAGTTAGTTTAGTATAATGACAAATAAATGCCTTTGAAAACTACAGTCTGTCATTTAATGCTCTGGGCTCTGAGCCAGCATTTTGGTTTTTCCTGTCTGTCAGCACGGAGCTGTATTGGAAAGTCATGTTTCATCATTTCCTTGCAGACTGCATCATGTTGTTAGGTCAGTGTTTGTTATATCATCATAATACTATATTATTTACACAAACAATGGATGATTCTCTACATCGGTTTCAAATTTGTGCGCTAAAATTTACTCCCTAAGTTTCTCAGTTCTCAGGTTTAAAATAACTTTGCAAATATGAAGGATTGTTTGACATGTTGTTACTCTGAGGTATGATTTCAATGGATCACATTAGTTCTTCTGCATTATGTTTCAGTTTTGGAGTTTAGTTATTCTTCTTGGCTAATGAACTGAACTCTCAGTTTACTGTGCTTTGTTTTTTGGGGTTGGCAGCTGCTCCTGTTTTCAGCTTTGTCCTGAATGTTCTGGCTGTTGTTTGTTCTCACACTCAAATTAGATTTCATGTCTTTTGGAGCTCAATCTGAGGATCAGCAGATCTGGCCGCTCACTGTTGTATAACGTGGGAAAACACACAAATATCACTCAAAATGATTTCAAAACGCGCTCGAACTATATTCCCACAAACATTCGAACATATTTGATTACTTCACGTGTCTTTGTTAATAAGTTGTTGAAATGCAAGTTAATAATGATGCCGTTTACTGTATAATACTGCATACTCCAAATCCTAAAAGTATCTGATGACGTTTTACTTTATTTTTACTTTACTTTATATCTTTTTACAGGATGTTAAAACAGCTCTCCAGCAGCTTTTAAATAACACTTAAAACATGTAAGGCATTGGAAGCAAAGGCATATAGTTTTTAAAGGAGCTTAAAAGATCTGATACAGGCCCATAATTCTCCCTGACACACTCCCCTCTCACATCTCATTTCACCAGAGAACATTAGGGAGGTCAATTTGACCAATCATAGACCCTGTTGCACCCACTGAGCCATCTGATCATCTTTCACCTCCTCCCGGGCCTATGAACTCTTAGTGTACAGTCATCTGATCCCACTATAGCAGCGAGCAGTAGAGGTCCTGACTTGGACTTCTTTTTAATGCAACACTGTTGCTTCAGTTTGCTGCATTGGTCTCTGATCACATGAAAAAAAACTGATATGGATTATCATGTTTTCAGACTTTCCTTGAAGGTTTACATTATATTACAGGGCTTCTGAATCTTTTCACAGCTGCATTATGGAGTGATTTTTGCATACCTGAGACCAGTTCCTCTTATATATACAATGCTGTGAAAACGTAATCACCCCCTTCCTGATTTCTTACTTCTTTGCATATTTGTCACACTGAAATGTTTCAGATCATTAAACACATTTTAATATTAGACGAAGATAACCCGAGTGTATCCAAAATGCATTTTTAAAGTGATATGCCTGTGTGAAAAAGTTAAATCACAAATTAACTGTGATTAACTGTATATTTTATAAAAGATTATTTTAATTTCAGCTAACAACATGATTGCTGATTACTGCCAGACCTGCTGAATCAATTCGGAACACATCATTACACGATCCAAAGATCCAAAGCTGAGAAACAAAGTCATTGACATCTATCAGTCTGGAAAAGGTTACGAAGCCATTTCTAAATTTCTGGGACTCCAGAAAATCACAGTGAGAGGCATTATACACAAATAGAGAAAACTTGGAACAATGGTGAACCAACCCCAAGTGGCCAAAATTACTCCAAGAATGCATCAACAGCTCATCTGCAGGCTTCACTTGCCTCAGTTAAGGTCAGAATTCATGATTCAACAATAACAAAGAGACTGGGCAAAAACAGCTTCCATGGGAGAACTCTGCTGAAAAAGAACAAAAAGAACACAAAGGCTCGTCTCACAGTTTCCAAAATATGATGATCCCTTAAGACTTTGGGGGAAAATATTCTGTCAACTGACAAGACAAAAGTAGAATTTTTGGAAGGTTGGCATCTATTTCTTTCATTTCATAGAAAGAACATTATCCCAACAGTCAAACTGTTGATGGTAGTGTGATGATGATCTGGGGTTGCTTTGCTGCCGCAGGACTTTAACAACTTGTTTTATTTGATGGTGCTCTCTATCAGAAAATCCCGAAGGAGAAAAGTTGTCCTGAAACTTAAGCTCACTCGGGTTGTGTATCCGGACAATGATTCAAAACATACCAGCAAATCCACCTCTGAATGACTCAAAGACACAAAATGATTGTTTTGGAGTAGTCTAGTCAATGTCCAGACTTAGATCAGATTAAACAGACCATTAATGCTCGAAAATCTCCAATGTGATTGAATTAAAACAGTCCTAAAAAGTACACACAATGGTGTGAAAGACTCATTGCCAGTTCTCACAAATGTTTAATTTCAGGGTGGCACAACCAGTTTTCACTCAGGGCAAGGTATGTTTTGAGCACGAGCTGATATTGTCGTGTTGGTGTTGTTCCCAGATCATCATACTAAATGTTATTCCAGGATCAACATTGCAAGTGACCAATCAGAATGTTGTGACGTCATACTTTTGCGACTTCGGGAAAAACCGCCGTAAAACAATCAGAATCAGAATCAGAATCAGAAAGGGTTTATTGCCAAATGTTGAGCAGGTTTACAACATTAGGAAATTGCTGCGGTGCTTCAGTGCAAACATGGTGTCATAAATAACACTTAAATAGACATGAAAATAAAAATAAGAATAAGAATTAAAAGTGCTACGTTGAAAGATATATACATGAGTGCAGGTGGTGATCAGTGCCAAACATGGAATGATGCAGTGAACACAGCGTAGGGTCATGTGTTAGTGGTGGGAACAGTCATATGGTTATTGTTCATGTGTCCAACAGCAGAGGGGAAGAAACTGTTCTTATGGCGAGAGGTTCTGGTGCGAATGGACCGGAGCCTCCTGCCTGAGGGGAGCAGGTCAAACAGACTGTGTCCAGGGTGAGAAGGGTCAGCTGAGATCCGGGCTGCACGCCGCAATGTCCTGGAGGTGTACAGGTCCTGCAGAGATGGGAGTCTGCAGCCAATCACCTTCTCAGCAGAGCGCACAACACGCTGCAGTCTCTGTTTGTCCCTGATAGTGGCTCCAGCGTACCACACGGTGATGGAGGAGGTGAGGATGGACTCGATGATTGCAGTGTAGAACTGCATCATCGTCCGTGTTGGCAGGTTGAATTTCTTCAGCTGCCTCAGGAAGTACATCCTCTGCTGGGCTTTCTTGATGACGGAGGTGATGGTGGGCTCCCACTTCAGGTCCTGGGTGATGGTGGTACCCAGGAAGCGGAATGAGTCCACAGAGGTGATGGGGGTGTCAGTCAAAAAACTTTACTTAAGCTGCGAGAACCGCTTCTGTCCGCCGATCAACGGACCCTGACCCTAACCCTTTAATAAACGGTAAGCAGAATTGATATTGTCCTTGCAACATTGGAATTTCATAAATGCACGAATGGCTTGGCGCGCAAAAGAATAACGTCACAACAATGTGATTGGTCACTTGCAATGTTGAACCTGGAACAACATTTTCATGATGACCTGGGAACAACACCAACACGACGATATCAGATCATCCATGTTTTGATGACTATTGTACCTTCATAAAAGCAATAATCATTTTAAAACTGCGTTTTATTTACCCTGGCTATTTTTGTGTAATATGAACGTTTGTTTTGATGATCTGAAAGATTTCAGTTTCAAATATGCAAAAATTAAAAATTAGGAAGGGGGCAAACACTAACACATATACGCACGTGTGCTAAATACCTCACCTAGGAGGTGTCCAGGAGGCATCATAGTCAGATGCCCAAACCAGCTCGACAGGCTCTTTTTGATATGGGGGAACAGCAGCACAACTCAAAGTCTCTCTTGAATGACTGAGCTCCATACCTAAGGGTGAGCCCACGTAAAATGAATAATTTATGCATAGAGAAGGATTCGCTTTTTTGTTTGATTTTTACTTTGACAAAACCATAATCAATACCACTCAATCGACACCATTTCTGTCTAAGCCTTTAAAGTTGAATCCCTCTCGGTCCACTATCAAATGGTGAAAATCGTAATAAATAGATGCAAGGGTGGATGATTTAATATTTATACTGTATGAACAACAACAGCAGATCACTAATGAAAACTGTACTTCTAGATTTAGTGCAGACTAAGTGTGTCAGTGATACAACCTCATTGAGGCTTTCTCAGCTTTCCTGTCTGTCTGCCTGACTGACTCTCTGTCTGCTTTTGTGTGTTTGGACTGCTGCTATAATTACTGTCCAGGCAGGGGTGGACCTGGAGACAGAGGCAGTGTGCTAATTGAATGTTGGAGCAAGAACGGAAGCTATTAAAACAAGCCTGCCAAGACGTTCTCAGCCTCATCTGCTACCATAAATCCATACCGACCATTACGACTGCTGCTACCACTTCCTCCACCGCTCCATCTCATTTTGTCTCTGTCATTCCCTCCAATAATGTTCCTTCTACTCTTTCAGTACTCCCAGTATTTGGATAAGGTATTTTATTAACCAAGTAGGCTTGTGTGTCTCATGTGTTTTTATTAGCTTGTCTCTTGTTTTGTATCACTGCACAGCTAAATGAAGACCAGAGGTAGACTAAGGATATCGATGGATCTGCTAATAAGCCAACCTTTTCCCACTATTTTCTTCTAATGTTTTGAAAGAAGCCTTGCCTCACAACTGTATTTCTCTTCTGAAATCCTCCCTTCCCCTCTCCCATCCCAACAAAAGTGCTGTTGCAATGATTTAAAGATAATAAAGTTCTAGTTTTCCTTTATTTTCAGCATTTAAACTATGGGGAATATGAGAAGACAAATGGCCTCTGCAGGGTTTGACGAGCAGGCCCCTTAAGCTTCGGGATTGCAGTCTCTCTGCAGACTCTCTTTCCATGTCTTTTTGCTAAATAATCAAAATGAATCTCTGTGTGTCTCTCCATGTTTGTAGTTTGTGCACGAGAAACACAAACAGGATGTACCATGAGGAAAGTCAAATCTGTTCAGACTGAAGCTGCCTTCTGTTGGACCAGCATTTGGGTTTGGCAGCATTTTAATTTAAAAAATAAATTTAAAAAATACTGTACGCTGTGTCTGAACAAACTGGGCTTACAAATGCAATTTGGTTTTTACTTCTTAATGGGTTTTTGGTTTTTTGTGTTTTTCGACTGGTTGCTTAGTCTTACGTGATTAGTCACTAGTTCTTTGACTTTATGTCTTTCTCTCAAGGTAAACAGATCTAAAATAATTGACAGTGACATCCACTGACTGGATGGCTTCCCATAGTTGAAATCATGAACAAAAAGCCTAACCACTGTAGAAAGGCCTAATTAAACAGCGGTCTTTAATGTTACCCCTTCCACCCCTCCACTGTAGCCCCAGCCACACATGAATGAAAGAATAATTCCCTTTTGAAAGCAAGCTCTGTTTTATAATCTATAACCAATGGAAGGCTCTTGGCTAAGAAGGTCCTCAGGTCACACTCCATCTCTTCCTTTCTCTTTTCTCTCTTTTTCCCATCTCTGTTTTTTCCCCGTCTTCTTCTTCTCTGTCTCCCTGCTGCTTCCATGGTCTGGGTAAGCAAGGCAGGGCTGTGACAGTCACCTCTTCATGCTCCCTCAAGAGCGAGGTAGGGCTAACTGTCCTTGAATACATTCACACACAACTTCCCATGAATGACCATGTGTTGGCATGACCAACCACTGGGCTCATGTGCTTGGATTACTGGACTGCTATGAATGAGAAACAGCCAATTTAATCCAAAAATGGTGGCTGAAGTGGGGAGGTGGGGGTGGGTTTAAGTGCTTAGGGGCCTTACTACCTGGGGTTATTTGAGAGAAAAAAAATCAAGGGTCCATGCACCCCTCACCTCACTTCTGCCCACCATCCAAAAACCTCCCCACCCAGGCAAGAGGACCCCCCTGACTGGCAACAGTAAATAGATTCTTTCTATGACATCCTTAATCCTCCTAAATAGCAACAAATCCTATTAGGCCATGAATTATAAATCCTCTTCTTCCACTAAACTCAATCACCCATCCATCTTCATGTATGTATGCACAAACATTACCCATACATACACATTTTCTCGGGAATGTTGGTCTAAACAGGGCAGGCTGTGAATGTGATGGACGTCCACATGACATGTTAGTGTGCCTATATATTTGCTGTTTGTTAAATACTGGTACATGTAGATGTGTGCGGGGCCACTAGTGAGGCTTACTTCTCCTCCCACCTGTCATTTTGGGCTGAGTCACCCAAGCTTAAACACAGATATAAACAGCAGGCGTAGATTAGTCTCATATACACCAGAGTCAGGAACTTACCAATGCTTGTGAGAGTGTATGCTTTTATACATTATCCTAAATTACCTGATTGTGTCAGTACACTCAGTGCTTACTTTTATTTTATTGCTCTAAAAGACAAGAGCATAATGGTGAAATGCAAGCCGCGTCAAGCACAGAAACAACTACATTACACTGCTAACAAAATTTCGGCTATTTTTAAGCATCTGCACTGACGGCAACCTGCATTTCAACCTCTACATGCTTCTATAGTAGAATCACTTTGGCTGTAGCTGTTGTTTCTTTGGGCTGTTGTTTTTTCCTTTTAAAGCACATACCTTTTTTTCAACTTTGGTTTATTTGTTTGGCTTTGTGTCATTAGGATAGTGTGTGGAAGATTTATACTGTTAACTGATATTTATGAGACAGTGCAGTCAAGATCATCTTACAGAGTAACAAGATAGTAATGTATGGAATATTATTTAATTACTCAAAGAATAGAATTCGTTGAGTAATTAAATAATGTACTGCATTACTTTTAAGACGAGTAACGAGTAATATGTAGCATGTTTTTTTTAAATAACCACATCACTGCATTTAAACTACACATAAGGAAATTTACTCTGTAAAGTTTCTATTACACTACTGAGACCTCGTTCAGGCACGTTTTTGCACTCACAGATCCACAGTTACCAGCATCATACGTACCACCAATGTTTGGTCAAAGTTTTATCAGGTAATGAGTCCGGTGGATCCTTCACCACCAATGAAGCAGAAAGGCCAGCAGGTTGGCAGAAATCTGTTCCTGTAAACGCTTGCGTAATCTCATGGCCAGCACCAAGTTCCTGAAGATAATGCAAAAGCAGCTATTTAGACCAGAACAAGGTCTGACAGAAAATAGGGGATCATTAACTACAAAACGATGCAGTTCTCTAATTAGACTCTCTTTGAAGAATAGTTACCACCACATCCCTGTCTTTAGGCTACACCTCAGGCTGGAACATTAACCCCAAAACCCTGAATAATGCTGGTCTCATCTTTGAGGTTGCTATTCCCAGAGTCATTCTTACTTCTGAGTTTGTTGATGACAGGAACTGGGAAAACGAGTCAACCAAGTTTTAAATGTCACATTTAACCAACTTAAATTGCATTATTAAAATGTCTGTGTACATGATTTTGTCTATATTCTTTCAGAGTAAATCTTAATTTTTTTGCGGCTTATGTACTCGAGTAAAGATCAAATCTCCCACAGGTTTAGTTCAAATTGGTTTGGCTTTTCCAACAGAAACCTCGTCACCCAAATTGTTTTGATCATTTGGCATTTAGAACTACACGGACAAGAGTTCAGTGGTCATTACACGACTTGTTAAAAGTGTGCTCTTCTCCAATCTTCTCTCTGCGTGGTGGGAAAAGAGCTGCGACCGTCTCTTTTCTCTGCAAATAATGACAGGTTGTGAGATTCTGCATCATTAACGTTAAACGTGGGTGGAGCTTTTCCGAGTGTGCTGGGACGTCAGCTGCCTCTCGAGACGAGTAATTTTCCTTGGTGGGATTCTTTCACAAGCTTCGGGAGAGGAGACTTTAAGGCTTTATTATTCAGAGAAATTCTGTGGCAGTGAATGTGAAAGAGCAAATTACTGAATTTATTTGTATTTTTTTTGCTTTATACATTACTCCATATCTATATACGGAAACATGAAAACAGTAATTTGATTGTGTGTTTGCGAGGTGACAGTGAAGACAGATTGTAAAGTATCTCTGGCGTCTCCCCCTCGTTTTTTCTGTCTCCGAGGCCACACACATCAAACAGGGCTCGCTCGTTCTGTTCTCTCTTTGTCATCAGCTCTTAATGGGTGCTGGTCTTTGATGTGGTTGGGTTACTGCTATTGTCTCTGGCATGTCTTGATCAGTGTCTATTGATCTGGGAAGAGTGGACATGAAAACAACTGGAGCAGGCCCATGGGGAGAAGGGAACCTATTGTAGCAGAAAGCAGATTTAAGTGGTTGCATCTGACAGTATTGCACGTATGGCAGATTTTCAGGTTCACGTTCTGACTGAGTCGAGTTTAAATTAAAGATTAAATTAACTGCAGCCAAACTGAAGAATAAGCAAAAACATGAAGCAAGTCAGAATAATGGAGGAAGTCGTAAAGTGAGTCAAACAGAGACTCAGAGTGTGGAAAATGAGTTTGCAGCTATAAAGAAAGTAACCAAGTTACTTAACTTAACTTACTTAACTTAGCCTTCATGCTTATTTGGTTGCCTGGTAACAGAAAGAGAAAAGAAAGAACCTGGTTGTGATGAATCAAAGGTTGGGTGACAGTGGAGAACAGGCAGAGGCAGAACTGGTTTAATAGTGGGTTCCAGTTGAACTTGGAAAGTTGGATTTCATACTTGGACAGAACGGCAGATTTTGCCCTGACCCCAAAATCTGGTTTTTACCATTACCTGTGAGCTCTACACTGTTTAAAAAAAACATCTTAAAAAAACGGTAATATTTCGGCAGCTGGGGCGCCAAACTACTACCGTAAATAAACAGAAAACAACTTCCTCATAAAAATACGTTTGATTCCAGTAATGACAATACAGTTTGTTGCGCTAATTTTACATGGGATCTTGCCTTTTCAAGTGATTTTAAACATCAAATTAAGAACATGTTAATGTGATTAAACAATGAAATTATCTATAAAAAGGGGGAAAAAAACAAATCCTAAAAAAACAGCAATATTCCGGCAGCTGGGGCGCCAAAATACTACCGTAAAATAACAGAAAATAACTTTCTCGTGAAAATACAGTTATTTTCAGTAATGAAAATAGAGTTTGTTGCTCTAATTTTACATGGGCTTCTGCCTTTTCCAAGTGCTTTTAGACAGTAAATTAGGAACAATTTAATGTGATCAAACAATGAAATTACAAGGTCAATGAATGTGGCAATATGAATCATAATACGTAAATGTACAGAAATATACAGTTAATTTAAATAATAATGGATTGCATGCCCTGGGACAGACTGACAGAGGCGAAGCTGCCATATCGCACCATTGGCCCCTCTGGCCATCACCAGTAGGTGAAGAGTCTTGACCACGGACACAATACCGAGAGTGTCCGAGCCGGGGATCGAACCGGCAACCTCCTGATCACAAGGCAAACTGCCAACTCTTGAGCCACGATCGCTCTAAATAGCAATTATAATAATACTTATGTGATGTAACACAAGCTTATAGGAATCATGTTATATACTTTTCCATAGCATTACATTTGAATTCAACAGTTCAATCTTTCAAATAACGGACAGATATTTGTAAAATCATGATACATTTGTGAATGCATTTTAACAATCTAAATATGCATATGTACAGATTTGAAATATGAAATCACAGTCTATTTACGTAACTTTAATGATATTCTAGAAGAACAGAACAAAACTGTAAAATGCACACTAAAATACTTTTATATTAGGATTTTTTCCTACAGTACTGCCATACAAAAAATATATTTAAAAAACATGTGAATTGTGTTTTACTTTAATTACAGTGATGTTATGTTATTTTACCTTTGACATGTAAAATCACAGTCTACTAATGTAAATTTAATGATATTCTAGAAAGACAGTACAGAACTGTAAAATATACAGTAAGATACTTTGACATTACTATTTTTTGGAACAGTGTAGAGTTCATCATACACAAAGCTGTCCAGTGTGCATCTGCGGTAATGTAAGTATGTGCAAAACGATTTGCAGTGAGTTTCAGTGAACAGATACTGCTAACAATGGCTACCCTGGTTTGTTTGTACTGCTCAACTCGTGTAACATCAATTCCAGCTCCAACTTCCAAGATAAATGGAAAACAGCATATGTCCTATTCCCCTTTTTTTGTATGCCATGGAAATACTCGGGAAAATTTACCCGAAACCTTAGATTGTGGTTACACGTATTAGGGATTTTTAGAAGTCATTGAAGAATTCTGTATTTTAGAGAAAACGTGGTAGCATTGCTTAAATTAGAGTTGCAATCCTCTTCGTTTTAAACACTCAGTGAATGGCATGCCATCACTTAGATCAAACATTTCTGAAAGAATGTAATCATCTTATCCTGCCAAGACATGATAAAAAAAATGCCTGGTTTTGAGGAGAACTGAAGAAGAGCACATCTCTTTGATGGACCAAAGCGCCAGTTATATAAAGCTTATCTCACAGAGACAGATGCAGACACACAGAGACACACGCACACACACACACACAGGCCAGCAGACTTGCTGGGCCCTGCCTGTAGTGTAGCACATGCGTGTCTAGGGTTGCTTTCTCCTGACTGACTCCAAGGTTATTGCTGCACACCATGGAAGCACAGGATATTTGATGGTCCCCTGCCAAAGACAGAGCCGGGGTCATGGGGCATAGGAGGGTAGGTTGCCATTGACAACTCAGAGGTCTCCAAAGTGACCATTTGAAACTGGGGAAGAGAGAAAACTTATTAAGAGTGAAGGGTCAATGGGAAGCCATGGGGCTAAATCTTTCACCAGTTTTGAAGCGAGGGTCAGGGCTAGTTCATAACTGCAGCAACGATGGCTCACCTATGACTTCTACAGTGGACCTGAAGAATAGCGAGTCTGTTGAGAAGAACTAGAAACCGGGATTTAATCCTCACAATTAAAATACACACAACCAAGCACGAGTGAATCATACAGTGCAGGACAATGGAAAGAATATTGAAGTCGTCGGGGGTAAAATCTGAGCTCTGCTGGCTCAAGAGAAGTTCCCAGGATAAACTGTGTCAAATCTTCTGCACAGATACACACAAAGATGGGAAACAAGAAGAGAGAAGATGTTGTAGTAACACTTTATTATATAGCCTGCAATTGAGGGCGTAGTTACCCTGTAATTTTCAATATGTTTTACTTAAAATTAAAATATAACTATATTTACCTAGACATATTTAAAAGTTGATATGCTAGGGGGGTCTGGAGGAAACAAAGAAATTATTCTATTGTAAGTAAATGTAAGTAGTATTGTAAGTAATTTTAAGTACTGCATAATTTTGCTGACAAACAATATTTTCTCATCTTATATCATAAATACTTTTTTGGTCATGGGCTATATTAAAGTGTTACTTTTTACATATTTATTTCTTTTATGGTGTTTGTTAATATTCATTATATTGGGGTGCATGATGGATTTTCTAATATTCAGTTGTACTGTACTTAAAATTACTTATAGTATTATATGTGTCTCATTTTCCTTAAAATACCAAGAAGTTAAGCAAGTACAGAGTCCTGTTTTTCCACCCAGTCCTCAAAGTGCAACAGAGAAGTAAAGGCAGGCTGTCTTCTTTGGAGCTTGTAACCCCGGAAGAACTCGGAGTACTGTAACACTTTGGGCTCCTACATACCACTGTAGTCCTGCAGGTCAGGGTTGGTGGAGCCTGCATTTTACAAAAAGGAAATCTGGCTTCTTTATCTGCATTACAACTTCCTTATTACAATTTCTTATTTCAAATGTTACGCTAAATAATGTTACCAGCAGGTCATCATAACTAGAATACAATGGTAGACAATTGAAGATGACTTTTAGGTGCTGCCATCGTTAAAAACAAGATACCAGTATTGCGTGGTGAGCGGTTAGGCAGACCACGCTTTTCTAGAGAATCATTCTACATGTTTTAGTGAGTAACCGAAACAGAAAGGGCGGGAAAGAAAAGACTACATGACAATATTACGAGATCCTGTCCGTAGGAGGTCTACATTTCCCACTTACCTCTCAAGAGCACAAGAGGAGCAAGCAGAGAAATGTGGGATTTGCATTCTTACATTTTCTGTGTGTCAAATGTTTAATGGAGTACAGAGTGGGTTAGTGTTGGACAAAAGAAAACAAAACAAAACACCCATCCGTGTTGTTCTTTTATCACACTTACCCACTGAACATGTGTGTGCATTTGTGTCAAATGCAGGAAACGGGAGGAGGGCAAGGAGGGAGCAGGGTACAGTTGTTCAACGATCAAAACCACACATGTTTTTTGTTTCCTACGTGTGTTTTCTTTCCCAATTATGCTTGCACCCTCCAGTTCACACAGAAACGAGGGGAGAAAAAAAAACACATCCTTCTCCTCTTTGACGAAGGAGAGCAAAGGGGTGGGTGCTAGACTTTTTTTTTCCTAAAATAGGGACTCATGCTCTTTATGTTTGGTATTGTTTGCATGCATTTCCTCCTATAGCTTGGGCAGGCCCTGCATGGAGGGCAGGAAGAAAGACGGCAGTTCAACAGCCTTTGATGTTCCTGTTTTATGGTCCCATGTCAACGCATTGTCTGTTAAGTCCTTTTGTTGTCCCTTTGCCTAATTAAGACCTCAGAGCGACTTGTTGACTCCACAAAGACCCCCATGTTTAGGGAGACGAGGGTGGAGGCTGTGTGATTCTGTGTGTCAAGGGTGTGTGTGCGCTTGTATGTGCGGGTCTGTCTGCCTTGACTGGGAAGTAGCTTGAGAGAACTCTTCAAAACAATACACAAAACCCATATATTGGCTTTGACTTAATCCACACTCTTTGCAGACGCTGGGCGTATGCACATGGCCCAAAGGCTTATCAGCACATACCAACAGATGGCTGAAAGGTCACCTTTGTCTGAGACATGTCCTACATGAAACAGAAAACCAATATTAAAATTGACACAAAAAGCAGGGATCAAATAATACCCTCCTCACCCAGACTTTGCACTCCATTACTGTTTGTTTTTGCTAAACAAATGTTGCATTGAAAAGAATAATAGGTCATGTATTGTTCATTTAATTCTGTGTGGGATTTAAGTCTGTAATTGGACAAAAGCCATATAATAGTTCTTTTCTGTTTATTTTGGGGGTGTGGGAAAAGATCAGTACAGAATACAATATTGCAGTAATATGTATGGGGACATTGTTTAGATCCAGAGAGACCAATAAGAGATATTTTTTAAATAAATTAAACTCTTTGAACAAGGGTCTCGTCTCATGCACCACCATGCTGAAATAGCAAACAAACTTACATTAAATTGGCTTTTTTGAACGATCATCAAGCACTGGATACACTTAGCTTGACCAAGGTGCCTCCTAATTCAGGGCAAGCTAATGGCTCAGTTTCATGAGAAAAAACAGGACAATAACCTGCTTGCACCTACCAAAAAAGCCCCTATTTCTTCCCTTTCTGCAACCAATTGCAACTTGTGGTAACTACGTGTTTGCCCAGAGTCCGAGCTAGTCAGCTTAAGGTGATTTGCACAGACAGGCAACCTGTCTGCAAACAGTTGCAGTCTAACTTGGACTGACTGCAATCACTCCCAGAAAGATTGTTGAAGGTTGGCAAATAATTGCTGTCTAATTTATAAATGCAGACAAATTGCCAACATGTTGCCATCAGTCTGAAATAATCTGTGGGAATGAGTACAGCTTAGGGCCAATGAGCTGGCTGTCAGCTGGTTGGTTCTGGTTGAATTTCTGTCTATAGAGACAGCAACCGATAAGTGATTTTTGACAATTTAATCACAGTTAATTGCTGTATTGTCAGAAATACTTAGCATAAAATTGCCAGCTTGACCCCATTTAACTGCAGACTGATTGCAGGCTGCCGGTCTCTGTTTATTGGAAGCATTTATGGCAGGTGCTAGTATTTAGGTATGCTTGACAATCTCATTTTCCATCAAATAATATCTGAAGCAAAGAATGTAAGTTATATATTGATACTAACATTTCTCTTGGAAGCCCCCTAAATGCCCTTGAAAATGTTAATACCTTTTTATTATTATTATACCCCATGCCTTTTTCTAATTCGCATGACAGTTTGACATGACTATTAAACTGCTGCGGTCTTAAGATTATGGAGATCGCAGCGTTGACAAAGGTTGAGACACCTTGTCCTAGGTTATTACACTTGATTTTACTTTGCAGCATGTTAATGTGCTTCCAGTATGTGTTTGCAAGATTTTCTGATTCATGAAATGCAGTAACATCTAAACCCAGTGTGCACCAATGCACAGCAGAGCACAGCGCCTGCTTGAAAAAACAAAAATACATGCCATATAGTCACTATGGTATGCAAGTAAAAGCTGTTGTGTGTTGTGTGCATCAAGTGGTTTTGGTTTCAGTGTTTCATAACAGCATTTTTGTGTGTACATGTGTGTGTGTCTGTGTGTTGACACAGATGTGCTTCTTTGATCTCAGAAACGTGTGTTTTGGGACTCCTCTTAAGGCAAACTGAATTGGTTTTCTTCTCTCGTTTTCGCAGTGGGTTGTGGATTTACTGTTTTGAGTGAAAAGGCAAGCACCGATACAGAGTGCGGGTTAATCTGTGTTGTTACACTTGTCTGTATCAATGCATATCTGTCAATGTACGTTTGTTTTTCCTGTTTAGACCCACATGTGTTTTGCAGTTGGGTGGCATACGCATTGTTCATCGAACCTGAAAAGCAGCAAGGGTCAATTAGCGCTGAGCACGTAGACTTTTTTGTCTCTCTCTTTTCTTTTCTTTTTTTTGTCCCTTCTTTTCAGGGCAGTTAGTCAAGAACAAACCACTTGACCTTTTACAACAAGCTAAAATGTGAAGTGTTTTTCTTTTGTGGCCTAAATTAGTCTCCTTTATTTCTGTCACAGGTTGTCCCATGCCCAGAGATCTGCGGTAAAAGTCCTCCGCAGAATGAAGTACTTTGTGGCCAGGAGGAAATTTCAGGTACGTAAAGGGAAATCCAGAGAGAAACACTGCAGAGTTAAAGAGACGAGGGAGGGGTGACAGATGAAGAGAAAGACAGACTGAGAGTGTGAGAGGGAGTAAGAGAAGTGTGCAAGTAGTATGTGTGGCTACACAGGAAAGGAGGGGGGGGGGCTTAAGGGTATATATCAGCTGTGGTGCTGGTGTGTGTGCTTGTGTGTCTACACATGAATGTTTGTGTGCATGCCTGAAACTTGCACCTGCATGCCTTCTTTATGCTCACAGTCCAGGCACTGTATCATGGGAAATCTGCTAACCTGTCTCTGGGGCTACAGTAGGAATTCACTTACTGTGCTGCGCACGCAAAAGTCGCTCGCAGTGCTCACGAAAGCGCCCACTTGTATCCACGCTGCATGTTTTTCAGAAAGTTTCTTCGATTCTTCCTGTTTCCAAGTGTTCTATAAGTTTTCGGTTCGGGCCTGTGTGGTGTCAGCTGCAGAGGGCTATACACTGTGCAGTAAAGAGTTCACTGAGTTCTTTCTGATGCTCCTTGTGTCAACGTCACACTACACAAAGCTATGAAAGGGCTTTAACATGATTGCTTTCTACTTGACCATGCACTTGTCAGGACACACACACACACACGCGCGCACACACACACACACACACACACACACACACACACACACACACACACACACACACACACACACACACACACACACACACACACACACTGGGTTAACAATGAACCCTTTGCACCCAAGGGGGTTGGGGATGTTTTGGGGACCAAGCAAAAGAGACTGTTGTTGACAATGGCCTTTGTGTCCCACCGTGTGTGTGTGTGTGTGTGTTTGTTTTTGTGTGTGTGCATGCTGGAATCAACAGCAAGCTCGGAAGCCCTATGATGTGCGAGACGTGATCGAACAGTATTCCCAGGGTCACCTCAACATGATGGTCCGCATCAAGGAGCTGCAGAGAAGGTGGGGCCTTTGTTTTATGCTGTTTGTTGTTCTTTCCATAAGCTTTATTAAGCATAAAGCCATTAAGATGTCTCTATGTATACAATGCCGCAATCACTGATATGCCTTTACTTGTAAAACCATATTGTTCCTTGTTATTTGTCTGTTAACAAAGAAACACAGTCCCAGATCTGTCAATTTCTCCAGAATTGGACAAAAAAAAAACATGTAGATTTTCTGCACCAAAAGCTTCAAACTTCAGATTCACACCCTTGTTACACTGAAGAAGTTTACATTTCTGGTAGAATCATTACATTTGTCTCATTTTCTGTGAGTAAAATGCAATGTTCTTAATCTGATGGGTGTTTCTATGTAGCTGTGTTGCTGCCCTATTGGCCAGGTCTCACTTAAAATCATTAATCTTTATGGGAGTCCTCATTGGGCCATTTTTCATTTGGTAAATTCTGGCTATATTTACGCTAATAACATTTTCATGCTCTGCATCAATTCTTAAAGACTCAGTTTTAGGGGGTCATAAAACACTGGGGTTGTGCAGCCAAAACAGTGTGCTCATTGCAACTGCTAGCACTTTCGATAACATTTATAGACATTTATCCTATTCTCTGCAGTATTCATCGGACAGACAGGAGCCTCACTGGTCCCATATTTATTCTGCCTTGTTATACTTTATAACAAGAGCAGAGTCATTATTTTGAGTTCCAGCGAAATACAGTTCTCGTGAAAGTTAAACCTTTTGTCCTCTCCGTGCGATTTTCTCTGCTTCACTTAAGAAGATGTTCTTTCTTTGACACACACACACACACACACGGCTCTCAGCCGTTATAGGTCAGTGAGAGGTGATGTATTGTGTCTGCTTCATGCAAGTGCATCGCCTGGAACTCGTAACGCCTCCTGCAGTAATTCATGGACCCGTGGCAATGCACTGTTACGTTTTTAAGTCATTATAAAGCAACACTAAATCATGAAAGTGCTGTTAGGCTGACAGTTTTTTTTTTATTACCCCATAAAATCTAAAAGAAAAAAAAGACACTATTAGACACTATCCCAAACACACCAAAATACTGCAAAGACCACTAGTCTGCCAACATAAACGAATAATAAACACATAAAGACGTGTGATTAAGGTGAGGAAAAGATGCAAATGGCTTACACTGAACACTGTATTCAAATGCTTTCCTTCTGCCTCAGTGAATTCGTAAATGCCAGTCGACATAAGAAGTGAAACTGTGAGTTTCAGTGTTTATTTTCAAAGCTTCACATCTCAATAAGAGGACAGCATCCATTTGTCCAATCCCTTTAAGGCTTGCATGTGTGTGCTCTCTGAAAGCAGTGATGTATAAATACAGTTGAAGCGGATGACATTTGTTTAATTTTATTGGCACTATAAAGTGTTTATCCAGCCGAACCTCTTCTGTGTCTGCTTTGTGTTTTTGCCTTTCGCTGTCTAATTCCTTCTGTCTTTCCTTGTCAGGCTGGATGGCACTCTGGGAAAGCCGGGCATGTTTCTTCCAGGTAAATACGCAACAAACGCCAGTGGTCTCCATCTGATAGACAGCCGTCACTCCTCGCTCCATCCCTGTGTTTATAACCAGCTCATCAGTTGTGCCAGACGAAATATGCGAGAAAGAGAGCTCCCTGATGCTTGCGTGTGTATATTTCTCAGTTTGGGTGCGGGCAAGACTGCATGTACGTCCGAATGTTTGCCAGTATGGGAGTTTAAGCACCCTGCTCGTGGCGGTATTCTGGTGAGCGCATATTAGCGTGCTTGTGTGAGTTGTTGTCAGAGGAATTACACAAACACATTTCTTTAATTAATTGTGCAATGTTAAATTAAGTGCCCCAAGCAGCAGCTCCCACAGCTTCCATGCCAGCTAAAAATAACAGCGGCGAGATGGAAACTTCACTGCGCCACTAATTGGATGGGGCGAAACAAAACAAGAATAGCTCTCTTTTCCAACAGGAAGTCGGTTAGCGTGGATGTGATGTAAGGCAGACTGAAAAAATATGAGGCAAATTAACACTGAATGGGGTCCTTAATAAGTTCTAATTACTAGAACTTCGTTAGTTTTTCTTGTAAGGATCGTACTTTTAATGGTTTGATTTAGTCGAAACACTCCTGAAACTGTTGGGTATTTGCTCACATACGTCTTTATTACAAGCTTTAATTAACTGTGCGCACGACTGAATGAAACTTTAAGCTGTCACTGCCAAGTGTGAAGCAGTGAACAGTGGCCTATCGGGCCTTTTACTGGAAGTTATATCACCTTGGAGTAGTGGACTATCCGATTGTATTATATATTATTTTATATATATATTCCCTTCTTTTATCTTTTTTTCTTTTTAGGAAAAGGAGAAGATAAAGAATACCCAACTATTGGGGCTCGTCTCATCAGGCTGGAAGATAAGGTAGGCACAATCGAGCGTGTGTGTTTTGTCTGACAGTAAGAGTGGTAAACTGATTAGATTATCTATCTCGTTCATAAGCAGAACGATGTGTGAGTCTGCCAGCATGTGTCTCTGTATCAGATGAATGAGTGCACTGCAGTCGTCTTCCTTTTTTTTTAAAAATAGCTCTATTGTGGCTGGCTTCAGTCAGCCTGTGCCAAACATGCACCTCCTCTCTTGAACCCACCTTATCAATATCAGTGCTGTGTTTACACTGCACTTGTGTGTCTGTTCATGCTGTATTTTTAGTTGACCTTACTGGGTAGCTTTTAGGATTTTCCACACCACCCATTCTTTTTTTTTTCCTGTAGTGCTGTGTAGATTGGCTTGTGACAGCTCTTGGATGTTTATGTTTCCATGAAGAATATAAAAAAATTGGAAACATAAAGGAGCTGCAGAGAGGCATAAGCCAAAAGGCAACAGCTGTGTTACAAAGCTCATGTGCGACTAGGCGTGCTCTCCTTTAAACATAGTGGAATGAGCACAACATCGTGAAGCCAGCGCGATGCCAGCCGTGATAGACGTTTCCCCTTTGTGAGTTATCAGCTGGACTGCGACGGCGTGCTTCTGATTAATGATGTCTTTTAAGTCGTGTTGTATGAAATGTGTGGCTGTGTGGTCACATGTTGTTTGAGCGGTTGAATGCTTGGATTTGAATGTAGGTTTGTGGGTTTTTCGGGGTGTTTTTTTCTTTCCATGGGACCGGTGTACAATTGAAGACTCACCTTATACTCAAGTCGTTCTCACATGAAAACAACTCCTACACAATAGAACAATGCATTCTGCTGCCACTTATTTTCTATTCAGCTCAGCCAGCTAAGGATTTCCCGCACTTGCCTTTGGTATTTACCTTACCATCTCTGTGCACTCATCAGCACCGCCGCTCTCTAATGTTTGCAAGCGCTAGCTGTTCTCAGAGCCCCTTTTTTGCAGAGAGAAGTGTAATGATCGTGAACGAATTTGCCCTCCAAGCCTGCAGACCTCCCTCAGAGATTGAGTTACACCCCATTTGCTTCAGGCTACATGTTGTGATCGCAATCTCCTGATTAGAAACACAAACCCGTGTTGAGAAGTGCCTCACCTACCTATGACACACTTTTTCTCTCTTACCCTTCTTTTTTCTGTGGGGCTCAGCATTGACAAAAAAGGTAAAAAAGGGGGAACTGAGAAGGACATAATTGGGAAACAAATCAGTGGAAGCCTACGGATGCAGGCTACTTTTCCTCCAAAACAATGTGGAACCAATCAATGTTCCTGTAATCAGAGCTGCATTCGTATGAACTGGTATACAAAAGTAGCAAGAGAAATTCATTATTTCCCGAACTGCCAGTCCTTCATAATTACTGTTTTCTTTGAATATGCACCTGCTCCCTATCCTTTCTAGCTTGTGTGTTCAGGCACCTGTTATAAATGAAAAAGGTGGCTTCTTCTTCCTTTCTTTGAAACAGCAGGTGAATGAACCTGGTGACCTTTGATACATTCACTGTGAGGCCTGCATCACTGGTATGGTACTTTATAGATATCTTAGTTCACAGATAAACTTGATACAGTAAATACAGTATTTTGCAAAAGTCTCAAGTGTTATCACTCCTTTCTTTATATTTTATTTCTACTTAACTAACCAGACTTTCTTTTATTTATTTTGGACTTGAGCAATAGTTATCCAGGACTTCTGAAGGACTTTTAAAGTAATTCTTTAGACACTGGCTGCTTTTTTCAACCATTTTTAAAGAAACGTCTTTATTTAGTTTGTTGAACCATGCAACACTGACCTATGAATCATCATCAAACATAAAAAGGCACATCTCAAGGCACGAACCAATGTAGTGTCTAAAAATAAAAGACAATTATGCAAAGAAACAATTTAACTTCTGTGCTAGACACTTTGTTATTAACAGCCTGTCGGGAAAAAACATTATTTCCACTCCTGTAGTTTAATCTATAGAGATCAAAACTTTAGCAACACATTTAGTATAAAAAACAACTTTATTACTTTCAGCCTGTAACCCTTCATCAGGATCATCAAGAACTCTGTAGAAAGAAAAATTCTAGTAGGAAAACTTGAAAACAGCCAACCATTGTGCATCAAGTATATCAGTTCACTCAGTTAGTTGAATCTAAAAAAAGTGCCAAAAGCCAGTCTGATTGGCAACAACTTTATTGTTCAGCATGACTGCCAGATCACTTGAAGCATACCTGGGTAGGAAAACACACATCAGAATGACTGAATGGTATAATCCTGGTTATCACTAAGAACAAAATGTCTTTTGTGCTCTATCTAAAAGTAAATATTATTTTTCCCCTTTTTCTCCCATTACAATGTTTAATCTTGAGTATTATAGCTATGCTGTAATGCTCACCACACACTGACCATGCCATTACTGGTGTAGGCTGGACATGAAAGTGACAAGAGATTTTCTACCTTTGTATTTGTCACGTCTGATAGCCGTTGTTCACTTGTCAGTTGCACATTGTTTGCCATACAGTCTCCCCCGCTATCACTTCTGTTTATGTTGCATGACTTCCTACATTTCATAATACTCTGTAAAGTCCAACTTGCATCATCTCCTGTATGTTGCTCATAATGGTAAGCCACAAGCAAAGTGAAACCTTTCTGAAACCTTGAACGGGATCTCTTCAAACAGCTCGAAGGAATTATTCACCAACTCTAATGTTGCCGTGTTCTCATGCCTTTTCTGAATACTTGCTCTCGATGACCCTCGGGCTACATTCATTTTCAAATTCCCACTTTCTCCTCTCCCCTATAAAACGCTGCACATATACCTCTCTGGCAGCTCTTTCTGCTGCAGCTGAGTAAGTAAGATGGAACAATTTTCCCGTCTAAGTATTGTCAGCATATCACTTGTAGATGAATTTATCTTCAGCGGGATGAAGAGTGTTCTGGCATTGTGTGTCCTGTACAGGGTTAGACAGTGATTTATCACACACAGACAAAGACACGTATACGTCTCTGCGCTTACACTCGCACACACGAGCAAAGAGTTGATTAATCACCAAAGTGTCTAACCCCGCACTCTCGAGATTGAATTCTCCAGAAGTGACTTGGAAACGAAGACGGATGAGTCCCCGTGACAGCGTGTTATCTCTCTGTCAGGCACACTCGATGAAAAATACCCAAATGACAAGCTCGAAAAGTGGCCAGTGTCTTTAAGCTTCAGCGTGTCCTTTCAGCGGGGAGCTCGCTGCATGTGTTTTGGATGATGCCACAGTTTTATAGCAGGACTGTTTTTCCCCCTTAAAGACAAAAAGGACAGGGAAGTTACAACAGTATGCTTTCATAGACTGTGTAAAAGCCAGCCTGTGCAACGAGCTCCTGCTTTTTAGTTCAGATCCAGTGTACCAATATGGTGAAGTATGTTGTTCCCTGGCAGCAGCTCGGCAACTAAAACTAACGTGTAATCCTTACATTATTAAATTATTACATTATAAGCCGAGAGCAGGCTTTAGTAAAGTAATATGAAATTTGTTTTTGTGAAATTCATGACATTTTTTTGCAAGATTTAAAAAAACTAAAAATACTAGCGCCCGCTCTACCTCCACACAAAACTTTTTAAATGTCCAATCCCTGACATAATCATTTGTCATTCAAACCCAATTAAAGATTTTGTGAAATACAAAGAAAATACCATCACTGGATCACTGTCAACTAATGCTTAATATAATTTTTTTGATGTACTAATTTTCAGTTTTTAACGTAATTTCTTTTCTAATTACGTCACATTCTGCATGTGTTGAAAATCTGTGCTGCGTTAACAGTTTACATATTTAGACATGAACTTACACAGAAATTAAGGGAAAAGAGTGAAATAATTTCCCTTTTTTCATTTAACATTTAGTGCTGCCTAATTTAGCAATGAAAGTGTCAGTTGTGTTTGAAAATGTGTATGTAAAACCGTCATCGGAGTCTAGGAAAGAACCCCCTAATGTGCCCTCCAGACCTGAACAGCCATGTGTCTGCTCAACACATCATTCATTATTTGCGTTGCTCTAAGTAAACTACATAGACCATAGATCACACTTGCGGTTAACCTTCCTCGGCTATATTAGGGCAAATATGCTGTGCCGTGTATGTCACGCTTATATCATGTGCATTAGTATGAGGCGTACACAGAAGAATTCATGCTCTGACCTTAATAGCGTCTCAATTAGGTAAGTATGTTGTAAATTACAGCAAAGCCAAATACTGGGAATACTTGAGGGCCGAGACTGAGTGTTGTGTTTGTTAGGAGTCCATCTGTAAGGCATTTAGGGCCCCACGTCTCTAAAAGCATAGCTCTGAGGGGGGCAGGAGTTTGTGTGTGCGTGTGTTTAGACTGGTCAGACCCAGAGAGTTTGCAGGGCTTTAGAGACAAGGGCCTGGTACTGTAAACATGCAGGCACATATATATACGTATTTGAACATTAAGGCAAATACAAGTGAATATCCAGGCGCACATAAATATACAAATGCACACACACACACACACACACACACACACACACACACAGAAAGATTCACAAAGCTGTTCATCCCCGCTCAGATCTCAACAGCTTCATTATATGTTGAGCCGGTGCAGGATGTGCCTGAGATTAAATGGCTAGAGGGGGGAGAAAAACAGAATTTCATGCCTTAAATCGAATAATGATTTACATTGCGCGCATCAATAAACCCATTGTATCCAATCAAGTTTCTCTCTGTTTTGTGTGTGGGCTGTAACAATTTGAGCCCACATCAATATGAACTCGTTACTGTAATTTCCTCTGGACTGTCTTTGTGTCGTGGACTTTTCTCTGCAGAAACGTTACTTTTAAAGTCACAACAGAACTAATGCATAGAAATCAAAGACGCTAATAGAAAGAAATATTTCTTTACAGACAAAACCACTATGGCATAATGAGCTGCCTGTATCTTCAGTCTCATTTTGGCCTCAGTGGAAGGGGGGGTGTGTGAATCGGCAAACCTCAATCCTTGTGCGACACTTCTGATTTGTGATTACTGCAATAAAGCGACTTAATGATGCCGAAACATCATTTGTGAGTTTCACCGCTGGTATGAAAAGAAAGCCGTTTAATCTGTCGTGGATTTTGAGTTATGTCTCTTAAATTCGTACCTCGTCTTATCTTTGGGGAAAACAATTAAATACTTATCTTAACTAAGAGTGATTAAAGTGCCCCATGCATCCTCCTTTTCCTCTCCCTGGGTCATTGGTGTCACTCCGTTTGCTTGTCTGTCTGCCTTTACCTTACGAGTCCCCCCCACTCTCGTTCTGTTTTGCTTGGTGTTTCGTCCCCTTTGCTCTTGTTTCTATTACCTGTTTTTCTCCAAGAGCACCCTGTCTGTTGTTGTCCCGTGTTTTGATATATGTGTGTGTTTGGTTGCTCTGCACTCAGTGGGGGTCGGACTGACCGGACCAGTCCAAACAAAGAGAGGAAACTTGGCAAAGGAAGCACGTGCAACACGCACATGCACACACACGCACACAGTTATGTGTCCATTGACTCACATTCATTTCCTGCAGACTCACTCCAGACTTTATCATAACAACTACTTGCCTAACCTTTTACTGTAACCCTAACCCAGACCTAACCTTTAAATATGTATTTGCGTTAACGTTGAATGATTTATGTTATGGAGTCTCGCTTTTTTTCCGCACAACATGATGTCCCCATAATGTCACCGTGTAAACACGTTTAGGTCCCCACGAGCGCATGAGCTGTACCCAGACCACACACTCAAACATTACAAATCCTGGAGCTCGCGGCTTTGGTGTAGTTGCTGCAGTGTTGCTGCCGGGTGCCACGGACAAGCACATGCAGAATCCCCATGCATGTCTGGACTTGTCTTGGCGATAGTTGCAGAACACAACATCCTGGCAGCTCCTGCTGTATTCCTTTAAATCTAGATGCTTGAATTGTCTTTTGTACAGATGTCATCAAAGTGACTGCTCACACCTGTGCAAAACAGATTTATCCTAGCACATGTGCTTGTGCAGCACAAAGGAAACATTTTTTAATTGTCCTAGCTAGGCCCAGTAATTCTCTTCTACACCATCGTCTTTTTAAAAAAATAATTTATCTCCAATAATTTCAGCTGAGAATCCAGTAATACCTATCTTGGATTGACATGCTGTGTCATAGCAGCAGGTTTAAAGCTCCTGCAAATCATCAATACAATACAAAGAAGCGAAATGACAGCAATTTTTAAACATTTTCTATATATGTAAAATGATTTCTATTAGGATCATAAATTCCTGCGCCGTATTTTGAGGTCTAATAAACACACAGTGTTACATTTAATCTCCTCAGTGGTACCTGTAGCAACACACATACAACACCGCAGCCCTTCGTGGCTATTTTTGCGGCCTTTTTTTCAGCCTTGTCTCTGATCTTGGCGCCCTTTCTTTGACTCACTTTGCCTCCCTGTAGCTGAAGTGGTCTTTCTCACATCTACACTTCCCACTGTTGATGTGGTATCTTTATAGCTCTGCGAACTTGATAGCATGCAGTGGGTGGTGTGCTGCTGAGTGAGCTAGATAGTGCACCAAGAGCAGCAGCGTGTTGTTTGTAGTGCGGCCCGGTAGTAAATCATGTTTCGGCAGTGCGCTGGGGATGCAGCCCCTGGCAGCTCCCAGACGGCCCTTGGCTCTGGCTCCCTTCTCTTAGCGCCACTCTCTAATTTCAGAGCCGGGACCCTGCCTACTACTGTGTCTTTACCACATTCCCACAAACCAGAGACGGACAGTCTGCCTGCATGTCTGGCTACTCGCTCTCCATCTCGCAGTCTCTCTCTGCTTTTGTGTCTCTTTCTCTCTCTATCTCTGTTTTGCTCACACTCCCTATTTTTTTACCTCCTGTCACAATCTTTTTTTTCTCCCTGTGGCTCTCGTTCCCAGAGATTGCCCCTTCATCTTTCCCTGCGTTTGCATCGTTCTGTGCCTTTAGGATTATAGGTCTGCAGTCTCAATCATGGTTTCTAAATCATGTTCTACCCTACCCTACTGTGTCATGTCAGCTGCCCCCCACCCTCTCCTGTGAATTGCTTTCTGCTTTTCTCTAGAACCCACTTTGGGCTAGTTCATTGGCTGCGAATACCCATGCTGCATTTCCATTTTAATTGCCCAACTTTTGCAGGGCCTTGGGATATATATTTTTGCACATATATTTTATGGCCTTGGCAAAATGCCCCCTGCTACTTTTGGTTGGACCTGACCACTAATGCACTACATGGACCAGTTCATTATCAGCATGGAGGTGTGAGCTTATTTAAGTAGGTTATGAAAGGGTCAATATACAGTTCATGAAACAGGGGTCTGTGTTTTATTGGGACCTGCAGTCTTGCTAATACACACTGCTAAGTAGCCCTGGTGCCACCCTACTTTGGAGTGCTATTAAATCAGTCTACTGCATGGAACAGTAAACCAGCTGTGAATAATACCAAGCTGTGTAAATTACTCCAGAAGCCATCAGTGTAAATGTCACTGCCGTTAAGTCAAACCGGGGGACGTATAATGGGCAGTATGTGCATTCTGCATGTGTTGCTGTATCTGTGTATTTTCTGCCTATGACTGCCTATACCCCTTATCAGCTGGGTATTGATGAATCAGCATTTCCTATCAACAGTAATGCTTTGTTAAATCCTTAATTTTTTTTAATGCTTTTTGGTTTCATTCCAGTTTTTGTTAAAAACCTGTGACCTGATTTTTTTTATATTATCAGTAATTCAGTCCTGACACTACTAATATATGAACGTTTATTTCATTCTTCATTTGTAGGGCACTTAAAATAAATGTTGGGGGAAAAAAGATAAGAGATTTTTTAATCATCGCTCCATTAGCTATCCCAACTTTATCCTGTAGAGGGTGATGGGGGGCTAGAACCTATTCCAGCTGACCAAATGCAAGAGGTGGGAGGTGCTCTGGACAGCTTAGCAGTCAATCATCAAGCTAATACAAGAGACAGGCAACTGTGCATGCTCCCACTTACACCTACAGCCAATTTTCCTATTACCCTAACATGCATGTCTTTGAACTGTGAGGGAAAAGCTGAGCACCCATAGAAAACACAGTTAGAACATGCAGACTCCAAACCCTCTAAAGGATGAACGTCTATAGCAAATGGATGAATGGGTGACATTGTTGAGTCCACAAACTCTTGAGTTACTTTAGCTAAATGTGAACATGTGAAAATGTTGACTGTAAACAGACCTTATGGGTTGCCATGTTACTTTTGTGTGTTAGCACATTTGGTAATTAACATTAATTCAGACAAATTTTCAAGTCCATGGTCAAACAAGAGGAAAAGGGATAAGGTCATCTGTTGGCCTTATTGTCCGTGCAGCATTTCATTCCACTCCATACGCTAAGTGCTCGGATCCTTCACTCTGAAACCAAGTGGAGACCCGTCTGACAGGCAGACAGACGAGCATTTCCACCCCATTATGCAGGAGAAGATTAAAAATAGGATAACGTAAATTTGTTGCTGAGTGTTGTGCCATGCAGGCTCGAACCTTAGTTCATGGAATAATTTTAAGTGGCTGTTACTAATGCAGGCGTGTTTATGGCTGTGTAAAGATTTGACTAGGCCACTTGTGGTTCAGACATTGGCCCTATAGTACTCTGTGCCCAGACATATCCTTCAGGCAACAGTAGGTTTGCTACTGCCCATAGTAACGTGTGTATTTGTGTGTGTGAGTGTGTGTGTGTGTGTGTGTGCATGCACACCTATGTGTTTCGGCCAAGTCAAGTTTCCCATTTGCTTTAATAGAGTCAGGTTTTTCAAAACACCTAATAAGCCTGTCTGTATCCCGCGTTGAGTTTTTTTTTGGTAAGTGACTAATCACTTTATGGAAATGGATTTTTTCTATACCTCGGGGCAGTGCGGCACACCTTTCAGTCTTGTGCAATTAACATTGTAGTCCACACAGGATACAGGCCTTTCTTATAGTCTAGCATAATACAATGGATAAAATCAGGAAACTGCTTTTTGAGGCCAAATCAGTAAATGGAGCCATCGGTGGTAGAAGCATATTTACAACCCTTCTTAAAAGGTCCCCCATCCTGTGTTATAAAGTCATCATCAGCAACTGTACAGAGGTAAGAGCGGGATCCTGTCTTAAATGTTATTCATTAATAATCATATCATTATTACCAAGTCCATTTTATCTGAACTTCCTGCTTTAAGTCCTGTGCTACCATTTTTTAGTCACAACAGCAGTTGCTGCAAGGCACTTTATATTGTAAGGTAAAATGCTACAGTAATACAAATATAACCCCAACAATCAGACACCTCTCTATTAGCAAGTACTTAGCAACAATGGGAAGGAAAAACTTCCTTTTAATAGGAAGAAACGTCCAGTAGAACCAGCCCCTCACCCCAAACCACTGCAACTGGCTGGGGGGTGAGGGGAGGGAGACAAGACAACAGACACACTGTGGAAGACAGCCTGAGATTAAGAATAACTAATGATTACATGCAGAGTTCTCTGTAAGCACACTATGAGGGAAAAAGGTGAGTGAGGAAGAAACAGTCCCCAGCAGCCTAGACGTACTGCAGGGAGCATTCATGGTCACCTGATCCAGCCCTAACTAAATGCTTTTTCAAAAGAAAAGTTTAAAGCATAATCAAATAATAAATAATAAAAAAAATTTCACACGCTGAACAGGAAAGTGACGGAGGGAAAGGTGACGAAGCCATGCTGATAACAACTCAGCTACGAGCTATGCTATTTAGCAAAAAAAAGTGAATGAATACTGTGAATATAATTAGCTGGTAATTTCAACAGAGAGCATGTGTTGGATAAAGCACTTGAAGATTACACTGTAAAATAAGAAAAATAAATGTAGCAGCACTGCCACAAGAAGCTGTAGAAATACAAAGTCTTCAATTGTCTGCTGTGAGTTGCGAATGTTATTCCTGGCCTTTGGTTTTCAGCGATACAGATAAGCTCCTTTGTTGTGCTAGAGCCAATTTTCCGTAAATGACACTATGCCCACTTGCCTTCCTGAGGGCCCTCCTTCCAGGAAACTTTCGACATAGTCCAAGCGTGGATAGAAGCACTATTAACGGCTAAAAAAACACAAAAACAATGTTGTAATATGGATGCCTTTGAATAGAGATGGCATGAGAGTCACAAGAGAAGTCTTGCACAAACTTTACATAATATTAGCAGTCTTCTCGTGTCATGTGGGTACCAACAGCATTAAGAAAACAACCACCGCTGTCCTGTTCCTTATTTTGCTTTTATTCTGAGTGGACCACACAGTGTTTCCACTGCAGAAAATGCACATCAAGACTATTGTGAATACTACTGTGATGAAATTTTACCTTACTTTCTAGAACTCTTAGCACTTGTCCCTGTGTAAATGCCCTGTCAGTAAGTCTTATATCAGTAGTAAAATAATAAACACAGCAAGCTCACACACACACACACACACACACACACACGGAAACATGAAGTGTATTCATAGCAGCTTGTGGTGAGAAGTGAACATCAAAAAGGTCAGCGTAGTCCCAGAGGTCATTCCCACCAGTCTCTACCTCTAGCCAAGCAGGCTGTGTCTGGGGGGTTGGTCAAAGGTCATCTCAGCAGGCTTGGTCATTAGAACACAATAGAACCCATTTTGTCCGTCTGTGTAACTGTGTCTTGTCTTGTCAGTTTGTCTCAGCTGACAGAAGGTTGTGCACAGCTTGAGAGGGAGGTGAAGAGGGAAGCGACAAGAGTTTCCTCTGAAGGAGCGAGGGTGACACAGGCACTCAATCTCTGCGCTCTTGAGTGCCTGTGTGCACTTGTATATTTGCACGCATCAGAGAGTGTGTGTGTGCACGGCTGCGCGTTTGAGCGTGTGGCTATGTTTGACTTCAGGGTAAGCTTCTGTGTTTGTGCGTGTGTGTGTTTGTTTGTGTGCGTGTGTGTGTGTGTGTTTGTGTGCGTGTGTGTGTGTGTGTGTGTGTGTGTGTGTGTGAGAGAGACAGTCTGTGCGTATGTGAGCCTGTCCTTGGCACCGGGCCTCTGCTGCCTCAGCTGGATTGCCGTCTCCTCCCTACATCCTCTCGCTCCTCTCTGCCTCCATCGCTCCCCTCCCGCGCTGCTCTACTCCCACTGCTCCACCAGGCCCTTCCAGCTGCCCTCACCCATGGGAGAATGGTTTAAATCACTGCCTTCTCTCAAAGGGTTTCTTACCCCCCCTCCTTACACAAACTTGCTCCATCCCTCCCTTTCTGATAGTGTCAAGAGGGGGATGGTCTGTGAGTGCTGACTTGGACTACTGTGGGAATGCAGGTGCTCTGCGTCTGTGTACACACTTGAGAAGCTCGTCGGTGACCTGCTGGCCAACAACATGTCCATCAACTGTCACAGCAGCCGCTGAGACCGGACCATTTCTGCAACAGCGTACTCAGATGGCAGATGGCTGCCAAATTATGACAGCGCTCTTTTCTTTTTTGCTCTTGTGCAGCACAGCAAGGATTTATTGATAGGTATTAGGGATGCCTATTTTCATTTTCATCAACAGTTTAGTTAGAACTTTGACAAGAAATTCAGGGTGTGAAACGTTGATTAATTTGCTTGATTAACTGCTTATACACCTTATATACCATAGAGAAGCAATTCTTTGATGCCCTGCAGAATTTAGATGTTTGCTCTCATTTTTATATTTGATCTAGCTGAATTACTCGATGTCCTACAACCCAGCCAGAATGCTGCCTCCCACAGATTGAGTGCGTGTCTGTGTGGCATACCTGCTTGCAGAATCAGTTTCTAGCCACGTACCATCAAACTTTGGAGAAAAACCTCCTTTCCTCAGCTAGAAAACGGAAGATGGGTCGTAGATGGGTCTTCCAACATGACAGGGACCCAAAACATACCACCAAGGCAACAAACAAGTGCCTAAAGAAAAAAGGCATTAAAGTCCTGGAGTTTGCTAGCCAGACCTCAGTCCTATAAGAAAGTCTGTGGAGAGAGCTGAAACGTTTCTTTAAAGAAGAGTAAACCAAAAATGTATGCAAACCTCATGAGAAACTACAAGAAAAATCTCATGCTTGCCAACAAGGATTTCTCTATCAAGTGCAAAGTCGTGTTTCGCTTGGGTATAAAATGCCTATTTCACTCAGTGACATGCAACAAATCAGTTTATGACTTTTATTTAATGTGGTTTTTTTTATTATTATTATTGGTCGATTTTCTGTCTTTCTCCATTAAAATTAAGCTGTCATAAAAAAATTAGAGACTGTTCATTACTTTGTAAGTGAAAAAATTCAGCAGGGGATCAAATAATTATTTCCCTCAAACAGTATATTTTCAAAGCCAGAGGGACTTTATTCTAAAGTATATGAATGCATAAGCTTACCCTGATCACAAATGAAGAGAAAGCACTAAATAAAACGAAAGAAATCTGATGTGTCAATGCCTCTACTCTTTCTTTAAGGTATTATAAGACGCTATTGCCTCATTGCCCATGGCTCAACAATGATAGATTGTATCTGTTGCAAGTCACAAGCCGTCACATTGCCATGTGCAGTAAGTCCTCCTTCCGAATACCACGTTCCTCCTTTGACTGTAAACAACATGTACAGAAAGCACCAGCACCACTGCTCCTTTAAGCGTCTTGCTAAATCTGTCTCCTCTTATATTTCTTTATTACTTCAGTTCTGTTTCTTTCATTTGATCCCAATGCTTCTTTTGTTTTGGCTTTCTTTTCTTTCCTTTACCCCTCTCACTGCATCTCTTCTCTTGGCCTTTGAGGTTAACCACCACTTGTATTACACTGCATTACAACTCATCAATAATATGCTGGGCAGAAAGAAAAACAACCCACACTTGTTGTTCTCTTTCTCTCTCTTGCTCTTTCTGCATCTCTCCCTCCCTCCCTTACTCTCTCGCTTTTTTCTCTCTGTAGCTAAATCACATAACAAGCAGGCCAAAAACAGTGAATTGCCTAGAAACCCAATATGGACTCCACCCTGGAGATTACACGGTCAGTTCGGCCAGCCTGTACTAGAATAACAGCCTGGCCTGCTCTCACTGTCATCTGACCAGAGTGTGTCTGTGTGTGTATGTTTTTGTCCCTTACCTTTTTACGACTTTTGTGAGGCAGTCCTCATATAAGTATTGTGAGTTAGGGCATCCCTGTATGCTAGATACATCTAAAAGATCATCGTTGAGTCTCTATTATGTAGATATATGTGGTTATTAGTCACAAGGGTCTAAGCTTGTGTCAGAGCTTTAGAGGTGAGTCTCTTCTCATCAGCTGTTGGGCTGTTGAAAGGTAGTTCAGCTGAAGAAAGCACACAGTGTTGTCTAACAAAGCTGCACTTCCACCTGCCAAGAATGCTTGGTGGCTTAGCTGCTGCATCCTTCGTCAATTAGTTTCCTGTCTTCCGTAAAATGAAACTCTAATATTGCATTTCTTTTTTTTTTTTAGCAGCAGAGGAATAACAGCACTTTTAATATTTGTAAATTACAGTAAGTTTTCTATAATGTCTTACATAATGCCTAGGTTATGTAACAGTGACCTACATACCACTTTGAAAAGACAAGCATGCATACAGCAACAGAAGTAGGTCAAGTCTAATTAGTCAGGATTTCTGCAACACAGAGTTTGGAAAACAGAGCGTGTTACTTAGTAAAATAATTTTTTAATTATGATATATCTATATTTTAAAATATATTTTATGTGAAGTTTAAAAATCTGGTTGAGGAAATTATGAGAAAGTGATGTGATGATGAGATCATGATATCGTGGATCCTGAAAGTATTCCCAGCGTTTCACTAGTTCCACATTTTCATCGTCATGCTACATTCCCAAATAGATTACATTCATAGATACATTCATTCTACACACAGTACCCCATCATGAGAAAGTGAATATGTTTGCTTGAAATTCTTGCAAATTTATTAAAAATAAATACAAAAATATAACATGCACATAGGTATTCAAAGTGTTTGCTGTGGCACTCAAAATCGAGCTCAGGTACATCCTGTTTCCGCTGATCATCTGTCAGATGTTTCTACAACTTGATTGGGAGTCCGCCTGGTGTTGCTGGTGTTGCTCTGAGTAAAAGATTGAGAAAATGTTTCCTAGTTTGAGTCTCGATTTCTGCTGTGACATTCCGATTGTAGGGTGAGAATGTGGCCTAAACAATACGGATCCATCCTACAGTACCTTCAGGTTGATGGTGGTACTGCATGGGGAGGATATTTTCTCTGCATACAAGTGAATGTTGCTTAAACCACACAGCCTGTCTGAGTATGTGACCAGAGTGCACCTATCTTCTGGTGGCTGCTTCCAAGAGGATAACACACAATGCTGCAAAGCTCAAATCCTCTCAAACTGTTTTGGATTAAGTGAAGGAGGACATGCAGAGGGTTGGTGTGACAGCCTAAGCATAGGCTGAGATGGAGGCAGATGATTCACTGTGGCAACCCCTAAAGGGAGCAGCTAAAAGAAAAAGTCCTGTGCGCTTACGTATTGCATGATGATATAAGCGCATACAGAATATGTGGCACTACCTAAGCGCTCTTGTATACCCATTAGATCCATGCTTTAATAGCCTTCACAAATCATAATACATTAATAATACATTAAGCGTGGCTGAACTCACTTTTTCCAAAGCTGAATGTAAAAGTTGCATGCTGACAGTATATGGCAATCAATATATTTAATGTCAAGGCATCCAGCATGTATGGTTGAAATGGGGGGGAAGGGCTATTTTGATTTGGGTGTCTGAGATTATACTGCTAGTTTTATAAAGCTGGATCCAATCTGAGGCCAGCCAGGCTGTGGTGATCGAGGCTTCTCTAATGCTAGGTCTGTAGGTCTGCAATGCCTGAGCCTGGCCTACAGCTCGGGCAGAGTGGCTGATTGTTTCCAGCCATGATGGAGGTAATGAGGGGGTGGTGGTCATTATGATACATGCTTATACACAGTAATACGCACACGCAGGCACAGACTGACCCATAAATGAACATTCGTACATGCATATGCGTGCGTGTGTGTGCGAATGTTTTTTTCAGCCGCAGCACATTGGCTCTTTCAGGAGACCACAGGGTCACTCTGCTAGTCACTTATTAGTGGTCACCTCTTTTGGATTACACACACACTCATCACGGCTATTGCGCACGGACATTTACCTAAGGGTAAATCCACTCATCCAGTTCGCATCACTGTGTCTGATGTACGCTGCGTTAGCAACCTTAAAGCGAAAACGCATGCAGCCTGGAGCATATCTGCTGAACCTCCGTGAAAGAGGTGTCTGAGTCACTGCCTGCACTGGGCACGCAATCAGGCATGTGTGGTTGCTGTATCACGGGATTTTCTGCGGCAGGAGAAGAGCTGACACATACAATCAAGCATCCCTTTTACCCCCACCCACCCACCAACCCATCCCCCAAAGACAGACAGACAGACACACACACATACACACAAACATGTCCAAACAGGCATTTACTCACACATTATTTTTTCGTCTTCAACACAGATAAATGTAGCTCCAAGCTATATTTTCCATGTTTGAGTGTGTTTAGCTTGGTGTGATTCATCCAGAATCCTCTCTGCAAAACCCTGCTCCTTTTTTAAAAGAATTGATATTACTTAAGTTTACCATTAAAAAAAAAGCTCCTGAAACTTTAGTGTAATGGGACTAGAAGTGTGTTGGGACTGTCGCGACCTCGGTACTAATTCAGTTAGTACACGGGACCACTGAGCAACAAGATTAATCATTCATAGTCCTCAAATGGTTAATGGCCTGCAGTGTGTGTGTTTTTTAAAGTGCAACCTTATCTTATGGCTCTTATGGTTGTAGCATGCACAGTTGATTGCTTAGCATGACTGTGACAAAATACCCACAGTCTCAGTGTCTTTCTATTTTTGTCTCTTTGCAGACCCAATGACTAACAGCCAAGAGGATATTTTTATGGGTCTAAACAAGCGTTCTAATGTGGGGCAATTAATAATGCAACCCCAACTCTGTCTACATGTCAAACAGATTTATAGTTATGAACCCATTATTCTTTTTGGTGGCTTTTTAAAATTTGTTTTAAATACAATTGTGCATAGTTCAGCTTTAAAGACAAACAGCGGTTTGGATTGATTGCTGCCTGTTTGTTGCTGAGCAGCCTGATCACTTAAGGAGTGCATTGCATGGTGTGTTTTCTTGGCTTTGTCTGCTGGAAAGAGTAATTGTACCAGCCTTAAGTGTTTTTTACGAGGTGTATTAGTGTTTTCCATCAAGCTGCAATTAAGGGCTTCTTATACACAGGCCAGGCCCTCCTGAGAGTGCAGTGAATAGAAGCAACTAGTCACCACTGTGCGGTACTGGGAACGTCTAGCAGACACAAGCTGTCCATTGATATGCAAAACAAATACGTGTTGGTATGCAAACATAGTTTTAGTATAGATCAAGGGTGTCAAACATAAGGCCCGGGGGCTAGAATCGGCCTGCCAAAGACCACAGTTTGGCTCCACTGGAAAGCTTTGGAAAATGTGAAAAAATAAAGTGCTTTCATTTTGGACTTTAAATAGTATTTTCATAAGTTTTAAAGCTTTTGGTACTCATAAAGAACAACATCTCCCCCCACAACAAAGGCCATTTATTCTAAAGTAAATAAGAAATAGATAATTAATTAAGTGACAAAAAGTTCCTGTTTTTTCACTCTCATCTAGTATTGAAGTTATTGATTTTTAAAGTGGCTTTAGATAAAATAAAGAAGAGGAAAAAAATATTCTGTCAGTTAACAAAGATGTTCTGTTTTTTGTTTTGTTTGTTTTTTTTTACCACAGTGTGCACAATGAGACAACAGTACTTTTTCTATGGTTTTACACTTTTGTTTCTTACAGTTTAAGCCCAAAAAGTCATGTTGACAAATTTCTTTAGTTTACTACAAGGGTATTTCTTTATTATGTAGAAAAACTAACATGTACTGTCAAATTGCATGTATTTTTCTTATATTCAGATATGTTAGGGCTGTTTTACTGGTCTGATTGTGGCCCATAATGTATGCGCACTGAGGGGTACACTGCAGACTGCAGAGCATGCAAATATGGATCTGAAACGTTGAAACGTGTGTCAGGCTCCACGTGTGGTGCTTAGTGAAAGTGAAGCACTGAGCATTATATTTCACTCACTGAACCTGTGTCACCACTGCACATGCTTTAGTTTATTCTTCCAAAGAATATCGTTCCAAAACTATTCAATACCAAAAATTACTCCACACCAATATAATATGCCACAGTCACACTTAACACCTAGATCTGGTGCTCCATACTCTTTATAAAATAGTGGGATTGTGAATTTTAACCAAGGCCTAAATGAAGAAAAACAAACAAAACGATCACACGTTGTTTTTCTCGAGGACTAAGGACTTTGAATGCGCTATTTATTATGTAGGTTTTAAGTACTGTTTGGTTTTTTCCAATAATTATCCCAGCCTTGGTTTTATTTCACTTTATCTAAGTACTTTATGGACTGAGAAAAGCCCAGTTGCAATGCCTAGTTCCAGTCAATGAATAATAGTTGTTACAACACAATCATTCAAGCAAAGAGCCATATACCCATAAACAATAATAGCATTGCAGACGTCTGTGTCTGTTATCTAAGTGACAAATTTTATATGCCTTTTTAAAAAGGCACAAAAGCTGTTTTGAAGCCCTGTCGTTCTTAATATGTCACTTGAAGCAATTATATTGTACATGTAAAACCTTCCTACCCTATAATCCCACCCTGGAGTGGATTATTTTGTCATAAAAGATGTTGTAAATGACAGCAGAGAAGCAGGAGCTAGAGTAGTGTGGTAGACCAAGTTCGCGTGGCTGGTAATAGTATAACCCATCTGACTGGGTGTGTGACAGGTGACAACCTGCTTTGTTGGTGGCCTCCAGATCCTCTTTGACATCCCCAGTGACGCACGCGGATCTCAACCAACTAGCACAAACAAAAGCTCACTGATCAAAGGCTTTGTGCCAGTGCTCAGCCTGTACAAAGATGTTGCACTTGAACACACAGTGAACTGCTGACCAGCTGACCACTAGCGTGGATCTACATTCTGTGCAGAGAAAAGGAAATGACCCATGACTTTGCTGTCTGCTGCCATTGTGAGCCAGTGGTCTCTGCTGATAATAGGAGAAGATCTTGAAAAACAGGGAAAAACCAAACTAAATCCAAGACCGGCAACCTCCACCGCACAGCTCAGTCTCTGGGCAGTTTTTAAACTTACTTAAAGGAATAGTACTGCATTTTCTGTAAATTCAATTTTCTTTCTTTTTTCTTTTTAAACATGCTTTAAAAAGTTTGTTGTCCAGTAGAAACATGTGCAAAGTGCAGGCTTTTGTTATTTGCCCTGTTGAAACCCATTTTAAAATACCTGACAGACAATTTTTTTTAAAATTTTATTGTTTATGTGGATAGAAATTATGTGCAGCATTTATTTGTTTAAATGGTTAGTAATAAATATTAAGTCAAAATAAAGTTTCTAATCACAAGTTTATTTTGTTTTCCAAAAAAATTTGACTTTTTCTGAAACACTGTACATGTTTTTTTCCAATTATTATTTTTAAACACTTAATGTAACTGCCATGTACATAAAAACTCATATTAAAATAACTTAATATTAATTTATTTTAATATTTAGAATCTCCAAATATTGTTCCTTATATGCTTATACGTTGTCAATACAGACAATGACAGTAAGAAACAGGTTTAAAGAGCTCTATATAGCATTATTATCACTTTGACCTACACATCAATCTATTGACCATGTGGGAGAGGTCAGAGGTCAAATGTGACATGATATTTTAAGTTTTATATGGTATTTTCTATATGTTGACAATACACTCCACACTAAGAATCATAGGTCCAGTTGACCTTGAAGATGAAAGCCAAATTTTAATGCTATACGATGCAAAGTTTTATCAGAATTCACTCAAATCTTTTCAAGTTATTGTGCTTGCAGTTAGAATGATGACATGCACGTATGCAGGTGAGGTTTCCTAGATGTACTGCACGTGTAAATGCAGTGACTCCAGTTTGAATTCAACGGGGGACCTTTACTGCATGTTATTCCCTCACTTTCCCTTCTTCCAAATTAGTAAAACCAAGGGATTATATCCATTTGAAATATGATTCTTGCAGTGAAATTTGAATTATAGTTCTATTAAAAGGGAATTAGCACTTCATACAACAATGTTATCGCGAAAGATTTTACTGCTTTGGAAAGCTGTTTTTCTCTGAGGCAGGTTTATTCGTGGATAACGAGCTGCATTTAGGTCCACATTTGCACCCTCTGTGATGGGCTCAGTAAATAAACAGTAAAATGACATACTAACAAACATACTGGCAACAGTGCTGTGCTCAGCAACCAACATTAAGCTTTTCCTGGCACACCAAATTTGTGACATTTGGCTGGAAGGGATGAGTTTCACTATGGGAAAATCTTAACAAGTGCTTTAACAATTGTTAAAGTGTGGGAAAATGCTATCCTGTGTTACCACGCCATTCACCCTCAATTTCATGGCACTTCTTAAAAGTATCATAAAGTGTGACTAAGCTTTACTAGTAGCTTAAGGTTTGATGTTAAAAACCTAACATTGAACAAAGAAGAGCTTAAATAAAGTAAAACTAATTTTTACTTAAAAATGGTTACTTATTGTTGCCTGCGGCTCTCTCAGAAGAGAGTATAGGAACTTATACCTTGGCAATGTAATTCCTTGAACACTTTGAGAGTTTTTACATATAAAGATTCCTTTAATACTGTACAGATTTGACTTGAAGTTCAACCAAATTTTCTAATGTACTTTTTTGGTATTAGTCAAATAGCAGTGTCTGAAAGCAGTGTCTTAATATATTCAGTTCCTTATTAAAAATGTTTACTTCTCCAAATGCTTCTGTCACCGGGCAATTTAACATGAAGATTGTGTGTTTGCAAGTGTGTATCTGTGTTTGTGTGTGTGTGTGCATGGCGAGTCATTAAAACCTGTTTGTGCTACACTCTGCACACAGACTGATGACTTTCCCTGACTCAGAATTCCCATGGACTTTTTTCTGCTAACTCCCGCCTCTTTTACTCTCTCTCTTCCTTTGACCGGTTTTGTCCTTCCCCTCTCTTTGTTTTGACCGATGGCAACGTTATTTTTACCCTCTTTTACTAATTATCCCCTGTGATGATGGTAATGAGTGTGCGTCACTTTGAGCAAAGCCTTGTAGGTTTTCCCACTCCTTCTGCTGTGTGTCCATGTGTGTGTGTGCTTTGTCCTCAATTGAATTTATGGGTGCAAAAACAAAGAGGAGCTTGTTAGGCAGTCACATTCAATAGATTAGAGTTCCGTTGTTTGAGTGAGAATGAAAGAGAGTGAGAGGGAAGAGTTTTTGGCAAGTAAAATTATGTGTGTGGTTTACCATGCTTGTATTTTTGAGTGTGAACTGGTATTTGTGTCATGTGTCTTCAGTACTTATTTTTGTGCAAAGGTTTATGCATAATCTCAGTAAACTTGAGGCCAAGTTTTCTGAAAATGTGAATGCGATAACTCAGGGGTGCCCAATCCCGGTCCTCGAGAGCTACTATCCTGCAGCTTTTAGATGCATCCCTACTCCAACACAGCTGAATCAAATGGTTTGATCTCTTCAGCATGCCATCATGTTTGGCAAAGGCCTGATAACAAGCCATTCATTTGATTCAGGTGTGTGGGAACAAGGATGCATCTAAAACATGCAGGACGGTAGCTCTCGAGGACCGGGATTGGGCACCCCTGCGATAACTGGACAAGAAAGTCGCCTAGGATTTTCAAACTGATACTATAGGTGCATCTACTAAAAATCTTAGACATGTTGGAATCTTAGTGACCTCAACTTCAAGGAAAACTGAGGTCAGAGGTCAAGTGTTCTGAAAATCTTGTGAATGCAATAATTCCAGAATGAGGTAATGTAGGATTTTCAAATTCATTCATTCAATTCATTCATTCAGAGTTCGACTCTCAGTGGCCTAGACCTCAAGGTATGTACGTTTTCTGAGAATCTTGTGAATGTGATAACTTAAAAAGGAGGCAAGGTAGTGTAGCACTGGTGGCTGTCATTATTTTAAATTTTCTAAACATAACACACTGATAAAAACAATTCCAAGGGGTTAAAACTAATTACAAATTCCACAGAAAATAAACCTTCTTGGGTTTGAACCCAAGAAGCTCTGCATCTCCCTTAATCATTAGGTACTTTCTGTGTTTACCTTCTACCCTTGGAAATAATAGTTGTACTTGTAGTTCCAGAAAACCATTGTGGTCTGCACTGGGCAGTGTTGAGGTTGGAAGAGACTAGCAATTTTCTCGGAAGACTTTCTTGTTAATTTACATCTGTAATGGCTTATAACTTGTGAAATGATATTGTGGACTTTCCCTTTGCATGTTACATTATCAATAACCTAAGGCATGTAGGCTTCAAATGCACTCTGCCTTCATTTCTGTCCTCTGCAGTCTTACTGCACAACCCGGCTCTATATCACATTCCCACTGGCCTGTCCATCACTGGCACAAGGCCCCCACTTAGCAGCAGAGAAAGTCCTTGGGGTCAGCTCATAATGGACCTAAATGCAGCTCATTATCCTGATAAGGCAGGGGCGGTGGCCAGGCAATGGTTGCATGACTGGCTGGATGACAGCCACAGAGCTCTGACAGGTAGACAGAGCTAGACACAGGCATGGCAGCTATCTGATGGACCCGGCTGACAGATCCAGTTGCATACGCCTGCTGCTCTGAGGCTATGGAAGGGGGTGGAAACTGAATACCACAAAGCTACACAATGAAATCCCCAGTTCTCTCTCCATGTTTTTGTAATGGTGTGTTATGAATGTGACTGTCCTTCCCCCTGGTTCAATGCACTGCAAAACCTGTAGCTTAGCAAGTCAGTTTACCGCAGTTTACTGTAAATAATTAGTTTACATTTACTGGTATACTTTTTTGTTCTGCTGCCATGGGGTTTGATGTGGGATCTATCAAGTCCAGTGAGATACTGGATCTGTGTTTGTTTCAATACATGTTACATGATATATATATATATATATATATATATATGGGGGGGGTTCTTTTGTTTGGTTTGGTTTTTACATTCGCGTTTGCACTAGCATGATGGTGATTTTAGTATTAAACTAGAATGTTAGGCCTTTGTGAAATATTTCTAGACTTTCATAGTGGTTTGGGGAAAATTTCCCCCTTTGACCACAATGTAGTATACATGTAGTATACTATGACCACAATAACAGAAAAGACATGAATTTATGAGTGTATATATAGATCATATTTTATATGGATAGGACTTGTTTATACCATAGACTGTAAAAAAAAAAAAAAAAAAAAAGCTTCCCCATACTTGCAGGTTGAAAACTTTAGCTCAGGCTGTGGCTTTAAAAAAGAATTCTGGTCTTAAAGAATTCTGAGAAAGCGGCTCTCTGATTTGTTTCGTTTATTTCCTGGTAATTTCCTACCAATCATTTACATACCATACAAAAAGTAAAGGGCCAAGTACCGAACCTTGTGGAATGCCACATGTGATTGTTTATAGTTAAGACTTTGTATTATTTACAGAAACATATTAAATACAGAATAAAGTGTCAAACTGGGGAACTATGTGCAGTATGAATCTACATGATTATTGGTTAAAGACTTGTCAGTAACAATTCAATAACCAATGAGGGCCTTGTTTCCCAGTCAGACCCACCCCTCCTTATCACCTCCATTTTTTGGTAACCATGATGGCGACTGTTGAAATGCTGATCCTGAGGCTTCTAAGCTAGACTTCAGAAACAAGTGGGTGACTTTATGGTAGCTGCATCCATCTTTTATGCTATCCATGGTTTTTACCATTAGTCTAACATTTTACATAATAGTATCATCGTATAGATAATACAATGGGTAGTAAAAAGGTTTAAAATAAAGGTGTGATTCTCCTAAAAGTAATGACACTGCTGTGTCTTTTCCTGAAGCAAAACAGATTCCCAGGTTATGAGGAAAAATAAATTGGCAGGTAAATCAATGTTTCCTTTTGTCTGTATGAGCTGGAGATAATTTGACAAATCATTTGATCAGGAATTTTTTTTTAGTCTGTGTATGTCTATGATTTTGATTCTGACCATGATTAAGTCACAGCTGGTAAAATGCCACATTTCCCCTTCTCTGTCAGACAGAATGAGGTGAACTGTTAAGTGTCAACAAGCTCGAGCCTCTGGGCATCTAATCAGCCACAGATTCTCTTACAACCAGATGTCAGGCAAAACGGCACCACATACTCCACTCACATATCAACCTCTCTGTGTCTCCCTCACTCACAGCACTATGACGGTATTTTTTCTTTCTCAGTGCTCTTAGGTGTGTCAGTTTGCCTATATGCGTCTCTGTGGTTGCGTATGAAATTGTGTATGGGACATGTTAATACGCCCATTGGGGGCATGCTGGGCCAGTGTTGACTTTCTAGTGACTGGGGCAATATGGACAATGAGGGCATGAGTGTCATGTAGTGTATAAATTTGACTCCCCATTTTTTGCCTTTAGCATACAGTGCTTGAGTATAGGGTGACAAGGTAAAAGATAGGCCTAACTGGTACACTTTGGGACTTGCACACAAACGTGCACTCTTCTATTCAGACATTTACAGCACACAAGCGTAAGGAAAAACACATGCACAAGCTAAATAATTGTACTCACTTACACGCACAATACCTGCTCCTTTTACATGCTTTTATTCACCCTTTGCAGTAGACTGTACACACTTTCAAAGGTGGTGATACTTTGTGGGCAAGTGTGTATGTCACTGGTGTTAACAGTGGTTGTTCAGTGGGTGCATTTCATGCATTCATCCATTTGTTCGTCTGTCTGTCTATTTGTTAGCAGTCTAACATCCACAGTTTTCAAGATATAGAATTTTGCCTGATGGTAGAAACCAATAACAGCTAAATCTGATTTCATTTTCAGAATCAGAATCAGAATCAGAATCAGAATGGGGTTTATTGCCAAATGTTGAGCAGGTTTACAACATTAGGAAATTGCTGCGGTGCTTCAGTGCAAACCAGATTGGAGACAATCATAGTCAAGGTCACACCAAATGTCAAAATCAGTAAAAACTTTATAATATCCACAGTTATCTATGGATTGTCTTTAAATTTCACAGCAATATACTAGTCCTTGGGGACCATGATTACCTGGTTAGGCTAAGGATTTGACCTTAGCCTTCATTGTTTGCTCCCAAGCTCAAAGTTCATCTTGAAAAAATATTTGAAGAACCCATATCGAGTAATATGTCATATGAAAGGGCATTGAGAGAGCGGTAGAGCACACTATTTATTTTTTCAACACTACATCCTGCAACATCACAATGATGCCAAAACAGGCTGAATTGTGTAATAAAGACATCATAAAATTTCAAAGTTTTTTGAAGATAGACTCCGAGGTGCTGCGCAAACCTCTGAAGAGATGTTCTGTCAGAAAGAATTCTTGTGTATTTTCAGCAGTGTATTTTGGGATGTTATAATACTTAAAATATATTTGTCGTCTTCCAGACTTCTGGACACAGGGACTCATCTTATCACCATATATTTTGGTAAATCACTTATACAGATGCTATCTCACCAACAATTATTGCACTCATTCAGCCACGCTATGCAAGTAGGCCAAGCGTTAACTGATAGTCCTGGCATGGTTAATGTCAAGCCTGCTGGACCCCACCTGAGCTAAACACAAAAGTTAGCATTTTCAAATTTCCAACTTCTCTTTTCCAGTCATTGTATATGTGTATCCATGGTGCAGACATGCAGATCCAGAATTTAAAAAAATAATTTTCTAACTATTTTCATGCAGTTTGTCAAATAGAAAATCAAAGTGGACCCAGGTTTATTTTAGTGATCACAGGTTTTACAGTGTGTCACTGAGCAGTGATTTATGCACCTTTTTTCCCTTTGTCTTTTTTGAGTTGTTTTTTTTTTAATATTTGATTTTAAAATTTTAAGAAGAATTATTAACTTAAAACCCTGCAACTGTTAATTTTACATTATGCAAAATTGAGTAAGTCAGCACAATGGTCTACTCATTCCTGTTGTACACACTATATGCTACTTGCAGGATTGCAGGGTGCTTAAGTAGATTATGGTGTGGTTTTTCTTCTTAAGTGATTCTGCAGGTTTTTTGATGGTATACTGCAGACTCACTCCCCTCCACACCTTAGTAAGATGTTAAATACTTGATTACAGCATTCTCTCAGACGTACAATTACGGCTGACTGCTTTTGGTCTATTTTTGCAGCCACCAACAAAGGCATAGAAATCACACAAAAGACTAAATTGCTATTTAACACCAAAAAACAGAATTATCATGAATATCAATGATATACAATATTGTACAACGCATCCACTTAACACACTGTTTGCTGCTACAACTACACGTTTCTTTTTCAGCTATTTATTTATGAGTGACTTATGTATGTATGTATGTATGTATGTATATATATATGTATATATTGTACTATTCTTAGTTAGTGTATTGTCTGTCTTGTCTTAATGTTGGTTTATAATGGAGCACTGTAACAAAAAATAATTTCCCCCAGGGATCAATAAAGTATTCTGATTCTGATTCTGATTCTGATACCTTGAAAGGAACCATGGTTGTCTTATATAGCTTTTGTCTTGTACATCCTTACTACCCAAAAGTTTTGGACCAGAACCAGAAAACTTCACAATGTTCTTCTTCCAAAGGGTCTCAGTGTGGTTATTTCAGTCTGCACCCATGTGCAATTACTGTGTACACAAATGACCAGGAGGCATGAATGAGTGTGCTTTAACCTCCTAGGACCTGGCGTCCACATATGTGGACATCACATTTTGGGTTATTTAGACCAAAATACTCAATTTTGCTCTACAAGGGCCTGATATCCACTTACTGCTACTGTTCTATAAAAATTTTAAAAGAATATCCTCATATGTGGCTCTTATTTTTCATAAAAACAAAAATACATTCATTGGGCCCCAATATGCCCAAATATCAAAGAGAAATTAAAAATGCATGCAGTGGAAGAGTTTGGGTCTTAGGAGGTTAAACTGACTAAACATCACAGGTGTGAAAACACCCTTATAACTTGATACAGTGGCTAGTTTGTGTGGTAGAACCAGTTCTAAGATAAGATAAGATAAGATAAGTTGAAGACAGCTTTGGAAACAGTTTGAAAAAGGGCAGGCAGTATAGTATTTAGACTATTTCCTCCTGCGCCGGATGGTGCATTGGGCGGCAAGTATATGACCAGTTATTAACCATGCATAATAAACTATTTATCGCGAGCTAAGTTCAACCAATAAAACTTGCCAGTTGATTGGAAGAATCACCTATGTATGGTCTCACCAAAAACATCCTGTGTGTTTGTCAAGACCTACTGATTGACACAAACCAGCTGTGGTTTGGCTACAAGCTTGAAGGCGGGCAAGATGGATTCTCCCATGGTCACGACTGTGACTTTGAACCCTGATGCCTAGCAAGATAAGAAACAACGCTCTATTAAGTTTTGGCACAGAATTAGATGCTTCACTCTGGTACTTTGTAATGAAGTAGCCATGTGAGGACCTGGGTTGTCAGTTTCTCACACTAGATACTGTGATGTACTTGTTTTTCTTTACTGGGGTCTTCTTCTTCTTTTCTCGATTCTAGACAAAGTTTTTCTAGTTAGACGCTTCCACATAGATTCCCCTTCCTTTTTGTCATTTTGTGACCATCGTCTAACCCTTAAAGGCTGATGCTAAAGCATGTTTAATTATGGGTGATCATGGGTTCACATGGTTAGACTAAACATGTGAATATACTTTTTAAAAAAATATTTTTTAAATCAAAAACATTTCTAATTGACCCTAAACTTTGGAGCAATAATGTACATTGAAATGTATATAGCAGTTACCACTGTTTCTCATATATATGTGAAATAGCTCCTCGTTCACCTCTGACGAGCGTGGTGGGGGAGGTAACGTGAAATGGCAAGAAGGAAGAGAAATGCGAGAAAGGGTGAGAGTTGACCTTTGGGTCTTGCTGAAGCAATGTCTGTAAGTAAGGGGGCGGGTGGTTGAACTAAGTGCCTGATTCATTTCCCCAGAGACCGCCTTCCCCCAAGCCTACACACACACACACACACACACACACACACACACACACTGGATACCCTTTCTTTTGCAGTTTGGTCCAGCGATCCAGGTGCTGGCGTCTGTAGAGATGGCAGCATGACCTCTACTGACCCCAGGGGAGCCCAGTTGAGGTGAGAGGTCATGGTAGAATCCTCCCACTGCCTGTCCGTGTATGTTTTTGGCCTTGAAGGCCACAGGCGGAGCCTCGAGAAATATGGCCGCCACTTTGCCCCGGTTGAACCCTTGTCATTTATTCATGTTTTGACAGCAGACAAAAACTGGTGAATGAAGGAACTGAGGCTTGCAACAAAGTTCAGAAGTGTATGTGTAAATGTACAAGTACCTAAATATATCATAAAAGAGCTGAAATGAAGGTAGTATTTTACTATCATTTAAACAAGGGGTTATTTAGGGTCTCATAAGATTGACTGTTGAGAGATGTTTGCTCATTTTCTTTCATTATAATACAAGTAAGTGCTAGAGTCATGTTTGTTTCATTTAGGTTCTGAATGTAGCCCATGTTACTGACATTTTAATTAATTTCTTATAAATGAAATCAAAATATACCTTCCTAATAATACTGTATTTATTCAAGCCTACAACATTAATCATCCCTCAGATGAACTTGGCTGCAAATGAACTCACTCTCCTCCAGATCAACTTTCTCTTCTTCATCTCTTTCTTTATTTCTCCTCATCACTGCCTACTTGGTGTTACCTTTCAGCTTCATGGTGAGTCAACCAGCTGCCTGTCTTGTGTTACAGCGGGTGACGCTCAAGTAACAAAAGCTCAATGCTGCCCCATCATCATTCTCCTTTCTGTTAACAGTGTGCTGAGGTAGATGCTAGCTAAGGCCACAATGCCAACATGAGGGCTGGAATGTACAGAATCAACTGAGGGCTTTATAAAATAAATATAATATTGTGAATAATAAAATAATCCTGACTTTAAAATTCTCATTTGGTAATAGAGAATGATATTCGATGTTTAGCAAGAGTCTGCCAAGTTAGAAATAAATGTTTTGTTCTATCGGAATGAGCACTAGAAACAGAAGTTAATAATTTGTAGAATGACTGAAATCAATCCATGCAGAATACAGAGTTTGCTATACAACACTTTATTTTAACAGACTGATAAAGAAGATGAAACAAGTGAGGCTGGTAATGTCCCATCAATTATTTGCTCAAGTGTGCAGTGTTTTCTTGCCACTTGATGTCAGGAGAATGCAGTCAAGTTACCCCTCCCAATTCAAGTGCATAAACCTTTTTGGTAGTTACGGTGACTGCTTTAGGACCAACACTTTATAATCAGCCAAGAGTGTGAAAGGAATCAAATATTAGTCAATGAGTGAGTTATTGAGGAAATCCTAAACTTTTCTATTACTAAATCCTTCTGTTTTGCTAATGTTAGCTGTTTTTAGCTTCTGATAGCAACTGTTAGCCTCTGTTATCTGCTGCTAGCTTGAATTACTAAAGATTTCTTTGAAGTGGATCTAACATTGTTAGACTCTGATACTTAGTGAATAAACTCTCATACAATGTGAGAATGTGATTTTTAGGACACTTGAGCCTGATATTAACAGGCACAATGTTAGCTTACAACGAAATATTTTTGCTTACCTGTTTGTGTTTATGAGAGTTTGTGATCTTTACATTAAATGTAACTTATAAGGCATACTACGTAAGTAGCTAGTCTCTAACCACTCTAGAGCGATCTTGGTCATTGAATTCAAGATGGCAGGGCAACATAGTGACTTCTACAAACCAGTGCCGGCTCATACACTATGTTGCCAAAGGTATTCACTCACTCATCCAAATCATTGAATTCAGGTATTCCAAACACTTCACTGGCTTTCTGAAGTCAGGCCCTATAGCTCTCCAAACTTCATGTGGCCTTTTTAGTTCCAGTGAAAGGAACTCTAAATGCTTCAGCATACCAAGACATTTTTGACAATTTAATGCTACAAACTTTGTGAGAACAGTTTGGGGATGGCCTCATTCTATTCCAATATGTCTACCAACATGTCTGCACACCAGTTCACAAAGCTAGCTCCATAGACATATGGATAAGTTTGATATGGGAGAACTGCACAGAGTCCTGACCTCAACCCAATAGAACACCTTTGGGATGAATTAGAGCAGAGACTGGGAACCAGGCCTTCTCATCCAACATCAGCGTCTGACCTCACAAATCTGGTAGAATGGTCAAAAATTCCCATAAACACACTTGTAAACTTTGGGGACAGCCTTCCCAAAAGAGTTGGGAAGAGCTGTTATAGCTGCAAAGGTTGGGCCAACATTATATTAAACCCTATGCATTAAGAATGGGACGTAACTTAAGATCATATATGTGTGAAAGCAATATAGTGCATCTATTTTTTGGAAAACATTACATACTATGTAGTGAGTACAATATTTCCATTTTATAAAGTTAAATCACCTCAAAAAATGATTGACTATAAGTCTGAATGTTAAAATGATGAGAACTACAAAAAAATATGACAGTGACGAAGCGGCAATATGTTTGCTTTACATTTAGGAATTTTCAATAATTGAAGATAAAGTATCTAAATTTCAGGAGCGGGACCACGCCCCCAAACACGGTCCTTCTGGTTTTTATCTGTATATCATCTCCCAGTTCTACAAACTGTTTGTTCTTGTTTACGTGCCCCACTCTCCCTCCCCTTTTCACTTCTTACACTTCTTCACTTCTATTTAGTACATGTGGATCTGTCAGGCCGGGGGCAGCCTTCAGTCCCCTTCGAGGCCTTCCCCAAACTGCAGCTCAATTCATGTTTAAGCCAATCACCTTTACCTACTAAAACGCTGTCAAACCTAAAATGAGGACGTTGGCCCAGCAAGTGAACTGATATATAGTTGCAGAAAAAAAGATATGTCACACTGTTATGTGTGCTATAAAGTGTAATATCCTCGTGGTGGTCCTAAAACCACATTTGAAGTTGCTTGGAAAATGGATGCGCTGAATTCCCCGTGTCTCAAATGTAATGAGCTCGCTGAGTGAAGACAGGATGCATAGATGCACAAGCATGACACTGACAAGGGTGGAAGCAGGAAACAGACGACAACAAACACACAGGGAGCATATGCAGACTGAATAATTACAGACTCAACAGAGACAATGATGATAAAGAGGTGTGTGCATGCAGAAACACACAGACAGACAGACAGACAGACACACACACTTAGTGTCATGATGATGGCGGCAGGGTTTTAAGGATAAAGAAGGATAGACTTTACACAGTGGAGCTCAACTCCCTCCACTCTGTGGTGGTTCCAGACGGGGGCACCCTAAAGATCCTCTTCACAAAGATTCTGAGTGACAGGTAAAAAAAGGGAAAAAAGAAGCTCAAAGAGAACGACGGAGTGGCACCTAGTAAAGGAAGAGACAGCGTGTCTTTACTACTTCCTGCTGCCTGGCAGCTGAAGCTAAGAGGAAGATCCTCGTCTCCTTCTGCCTCCTTTTAATTATGGCCAATTACAAGGTTAGCACGCCAGGACTTATTACACGGCAACCAAAGAGCCCCCCTTGAGTATATTTGTGGGGCTGAGGCGCATATTATGGAGGGTTAGCGTAGCGAAATTTCCAAGGCCTCGGCTCTGAGGGGCCTTTGCAGTTTTCTTTTTGTGGTTTTAATGAGAACTGAAAGCATGAAAATGCAGCAGTACAAAAAGACCCCCCTGCTAAAAGTGAGTAGCACCCTCGTTCACTGCGGGCTAGCATCTGAGGTAGTAGGGGAGGAAAGTACTCCTACACATGTGTCCTTCCTCAAAACTGTGTTGCAGTAGATGGTAATGTGTTCAGCATAACTGCGTGGGATAGACAGGTAAAGGGGCAAAGAGAACCTGAGATGTTTCTGAAAGAAACCAAAATAAAACTCATGTTCTCACATTTTGGTGTGGAATCATGGTAGATGTTTTTGCCACTGTGTATCTTCATATGTGTCTATCTTTTTTGTGGGTAATGCTGATTTAATATTAACGCTGCTGGAAGGAATTTAACTTCAGCGTGTCTTTTATGTGAAATCCATTATGGGACATAATTATTAAAACTGTTTTTTGTTTGTTACTTTAAGTGTTTTTTCATAAGCAAGCGATGATAGCGATAAACCACACATCACAAAAGTTTAACTACTGGATAAAAGTAATCTCCCGAGACTAAAAAAAAAAATTCTATTTATTTTCTTTTTGGTGTCAAACTCCATGCAATCTTTTTTTTGCACAGTGAAGCTGGAGCATTTGGTATGTGGTGCGTCACTGCTTCGGCTGGCAGGTGTAAATAGGGCCGATTAAGCTCCCTCTTGGCTCTTTTGTGCTTTTGAGTGTTTGGACACCTCCTTGGCATGAGGTAACGAGGGCATGGCCGCTGAGTAGTGCCAAGTTTGCGCACTGTTGACACAGATTCAACAGAAGAGGGTCTTGTCATGTGCCAGCATGTGACAATACAGCGTGACGTCAGGTGGGTGGTCGCTCTTAGGCCGCGTCATTCCTTCCATTCTGTGAGTTTCTCGCGTCCGAAGCTGCGGTGACTTCACCTTGTCTGTAAACACTGACCTAACCTACGAGCAGAGTTTTCCTTCGGTGACATGTCCTTAATGTCATGCACCAATGGCATTTTATAATTTGTACAACAACAGCGTACAAGATACTGTTATTCTGTTGTTATACAACCATAATAAATGGTGCAAAATCAGGAACCTTTTTTTCCCTTCCTTTTCTCCCTCAGGCTGGTCTTAGCATTAGCTTTTAGTGGAGCTGGGCACCTCAGTGGCACTTTTATCAAATCACTTCCTCCCCAGCTAACTGGGCCAGTTTGTGGTGGAAGAGGTGGTCCCCGGGGTTTTCAGGCCACTGATTTATGTCCCGGTTCCTCATAAAACAGATGAATGGCTCATGATAAGAGGACGCTGTTGAATGTGGACTGGAGGGCTGCCCAAGAAGAGGGAAGAGAAGATATCCAAATGGGGCGGTGTCAGAGCATATAAACTATTACTACTATTACTTTCCATAAGATAAGATAAGACTTTATTGATCCCACGACGGAGAAATTTTTGCGTTACCTCAGCTCAGGCACTGATATCAGAAGGAAAATACAAAAAATACAAATAAAATACAAACAAATAAAAAATAAGTAAGATAGTACACTATATACAACAGTAGCATACACAGTATGTGATTATGGATATGGTTGTGGAAATATGCAAGACACAAACTATATAGCTTAAGGTTGTTTATGTGATAAAAAAGTAGATTAAAAAACTGCATTTGAACCACAAAAATGAAAAAGGAAACATTAAGAAAATCCACACAGACATATTTCCCCTGGCTCTCAAAGGATTCCTATATTTGCTTTCAGTAGTCCACAAGTTTTTGGTTGAAGTAAGTGTTGTCTCTGACATTATCTTTGATGTCTTTTTGTGACAGCAGGGCCTTGCACTAGACAGTGAGTTCAACATACCCAGGGTATCTTTTTCTTACCTGGGTTCACTTTTACCCTAACTGTGGCGATCAGGATAAGCGGTCACAAAAAGCTGGCTAACGACTCGCTAAGTTTTCCAATCTGGGTAAGAGTGCGTTCACGTGAAGGTTGCCGAGTGGCTGATTTTACAAAGCAAGACTAAAGTATGATATTAGAAAGATATGCAGAATGTAAGTAAAGAGAAACACGGTGAATAAAACATCCAATTTAGAATCACTATTAACCCAACCCCAATAACCTCATGTCTTTGGACTTTGGGTGGAAACTGGAGTACCCAGAGAGAACCCAGTCACATCAGGACTTTCTTGCTGTGAGGCAACAGTGCTAACCACACCACCACTGATGCTAACTTGGGAAACACAAAGACAATATTAAGACACAGACACTATTAAAAAGCTTTAGACCCTCCCCCCACTGTCCACACAGAGAGGTCAGATAGATCTTCGAGGAATAGTGACTTGATTTGTCAATATCTGGTGATTTCCTACTTGCCAATCTCTAATCTGGAATCTAACCTTCTCCGGAGCAGGTTAGGAGAGCAGCATAAGTTACTACAGTAAATTCATAGTCCAGAAAACCCAGGGTTAACCCTGAAGTTACGTGGATAAGATGAAATCCTGCTTGGTCGTGTGTGCCTCAGAAGTCCACACTTGTCTATTTTTAAAACACGAGTTGCAAATTTGGCTCCGCCGGCACTCATCATGGCGTGGAAGCCACTCCAAAAGGAAGTTCACACCGGACATTACCAGAGCTCTGACGTGAATTACACATTACACATCCTGACATGAAGTTCAGTAAGATCCGCTTGTTTTTTCTTTCATTTCATCCAACGTCTCTCATTCTCTGCAGCTCTTTGCCTTTCTTTTCTTTGCCTATTTGTCCTCTGCTTCCCTTCTTCCATCTCTGTCACACACACACACACACACACACACACACACACACACACACACACATTCCACAGACTGAGCTCATCTAATTGGCATCTTATCAGCTATCTTGTGAGCGTGTCGTTATTGTGACTAGAGTTGTTTCTATTCCCAGGACACGGCTGACACTGAAATAGAACATTCACATGTAGCCACTCCACAAAGTCGCCCAGACATTCTTCCAATACCAGTTTCAGTAAATCATCATCATCATCATCATCATCCTTTCATAATCTCATCCCCCTGAGCTCATCCCTTGGAGGATGCTTTGTTTTCAAATACATGAGATTCGTTTCAAACAGTTAGTGGTGCCAGGGTGAGATTCCTGTTAGGCTAACAAAATCAGCATTCTTCAGAGTTATGGGATGTGGGAATTGTAAATGTTTAGCTTAGTAATAAATACGATATGCAAATGTTTTTGACAGATCTGAAGGTCGTGCTTGTTCTTGCATTGAGACCTATTTATTCTGAAAATCGGGGATTTATGCAACTTCCGTGTATCTTTCTTCCGAATTACAAACATGATGTCATAATGTAACTCTTATCTGGTTCCAACCAGAAACAAAAGAAACACTTGCAGGCAGTCTGGAGTACAAATGCTTCTATTTTACCCTATTTTTCTTCTTCTTTTCATATCATTGTGGTAATGATTGTTAATCACTGCCGATTAGCGTCTGTGCTCCCTAGACGTTTTGATTGTTTACCCACACGCGTTTCTCCTACAGTTTAAGTGGTTTTCCTTGACTTTTCCCGTCTCTCCTCTTTCTCTCCTTGCCTTTCTTACACAAGATGAACAGTGGCCTCGCGCACATGCACTCACTCACACACAGATTAATGCTTCCAGCTATTAGCAAGAGTGCAAAAACAATGAGCCCAAGGCCTGACTGTGTTGTCTCCACCCGGTAGATCCTTTGATGGGGCCAGGGGCAGCCAGGGAGTGTGGAGCCCGAAGGGCCAAGGGGTGCTCAGGGGGCAGCAGGCAGCCGTTCCTCCCCTAAACCCCTGTAACTCCATCTTGGGTCGTGAGCTGGGGGAGCTGCAGGCACGTGCCACGAGAGCGCAAGAGGCCCCTCGGTCCTGCTGTTGCTTTTGGGTGATGTGGCGGCGTTAGCCTGATTCTGAGCTGTTTAGAGGGCCTCTGAGATGAAACAATGAGATTTTGTACAGGTGCTGGCGCCCAATGAACACCAAAAGAAACGCACGCACACACACGGATACACACAGACATAATTCTCAGAAAGATTTGCACAGCTGCGTGAAGGGGACCCCTCCCTTCCCAAATGCAGCGGCAGCCCTCTGTGAAGCACTCTCCAACACACACAGATGACTGCTCCTCGCTGAAACACGACTCCCCAGGTTACACAGGAAAAATAAAGTCGAAGGAGACGTTGCTCTGCTGTTGCTTTAATTAATTTTATTTATTCATAAGCTCGCACTAAAAAGGAGTCCTCAGAGTTTGGGCCTGGCTTTCTTATCCTTCCTTTTCAGGTTTCTAGGATAATTTTGGTGTGCTTGTGTTGTTTTGCAGCAAAGTGTGCACATCTGCGACAGTATTCCTAAATCATATGTGCATACATGACATATGCCGGGGAATCTGTCTTCTTTTGCGCAGCCACGCAATCGGCTCACGACGCATGAAGTAAGTGGAAATTTCCTGCCCGTCAAAAGCTGCAGTTTCACACCTCGCTGCCACTCGCCAGGCAAAGCGACACCTCTGGCACATCTGTTTCTTTTCTCCCTGCGAGGAACTCCAAGCCATCTTTTTTTCTGCTTCTTCCCCCAATGTTTAATTTTTTCTCAGGCATCATAATTTACTCCTCTGGTTCTTTACTCCTTTTTTTTTGGTGAAAAAAAAAAAAATAACAAAAAAAGTGGATGCAAAATGTGCAGTGGTAGAACACAACAGGTGAAAATAACATCTGTTATCAAGTAATTTTGTTTACTGAATCAGATTTAACCTTTTAATGGTGTAAAAGGTGTAGTTTGTTTTACATGTGGCTATGTGGCAATCAAAAAAATCATTAGCATGAATCAGATTCAAAGCTTTAACCAAATCAAAGTAATTCATGAGAAACACATACATATGTACTGAGGATATTTAGGGCTGCCACTATTGTAATATTAAGGTAATAAGTCAAGTTACCCTTCCATGCCAGAGGACCTCTGGTAGTGCAACATTTAAGGATTTTTGTTTTTATTTCAGCCTGACTTGTAGCTAGTAACAGCCATAACTCTGCAATGATGAGAACTGGCATAAATACAACATCTTAATTTTGTAGATGACTTTCGCACTAGAGCTTACCTAGACACGCTCATTAACTCACAGTGACTTTACAGGGGGTGTGGCTATGTGCTGGTGATGTTAAGCGTAATTGATGCTCCCGCAAATCTATTTGCCCGTCTTTGTACGGATTGCCATTCAGACAGCACATGGCGAGGTTTTTTACCCACTGCTCCCGTGCAATCCTCCAAAATCCAACCTGCACATCGCTGAACACGGATGGCCCATCTGTCAGTTGAATGTTTATTGGTTAACAAGTAGGCCAGGATGGGGGAGAGCACGACAGCAGAGTTTTACCAGAAATGGGAGAAGCACGGAAAAATCATCAAAGATCAAATACGGCGTGGAAAAACACAGACAGCGGTCACAGTGAACACTTTTCATTGTTTTTAACAGCACAAGCGACATAAAAGAAACACTCTCTGTAGGTAGACTGGCTGTCTGTGACTGCCCTTGAATTGACTTTGCGCTAACTGTGTTAAAGCATAAAACAAGAATTGCTGAACACACTTTAAACAGAAAGACCTACATCACCTCTAAGTTGGCCACAAACTAGTGTAAGGTTTGTGACATTGATTAAAATGAAAAATGAAAAAACGAATGCCTGACTTAAAAGCTAAGTTAACACTGGAAGCGATTTGCTCATCAACCATTACTTTGAAGGTGACTTGCTTGTGGATATTTCAGACTCTGGTTGGCTTGGTAACCCTCTATCATCTTTGCCACCAAGCGATTTGTTGTCCACACCAGCATTGTTTTCACCTATAGTTCCTTGAAGTTTCCGAATATCGTTCACTTTCTGTGGTCACCACATCGCTCTAAATTGCGTCCAGTGTGAAAGAATCTCAGACGAGACATGTCCCCGATTATTGGGGGACACCCAATAATAAAATAACAAAACCCTTAAATAACTTCATGTACACTTTTTAAACTTAAAATTGCAATATTTTACAAAAGAAATGATGAATGAATGAACGGCCTACAGAAGCCTCTCTGTCTTCCCCCTTCACAATTGCCCTCACATCCACAGACACGAAAAGATCACAACCACAACGCGCATATCATGACACACAGACACGCACACTGGGTCTTTGCATTTTTGCCTTTCGCCACTCCCCACAAGTCTGCCTTCCCCTCCCTCCATTCAGTCAACTCCAGATGTGCGAGGACACAGGGAGCCCAGTCATATTTAGTCAGCCAGTCACTTTCTCCTCAGAGAGAAAGTGAAACACCACCTGTGTGTCTGTCTGCATGTATTTCAATAGCCAAAACCATAACCCTCTGCCTCACCACAGGCCAGCCAGAAAGTCTCAGTGATGGTTTCCCAAGCTGGAGCTGAGATGATGTAGAGAGACATCTGTACACTACAAAAATCCCCCTCTCAGCATTGTTTTTGCTTACTGTTAGAAAACCTTTGCCAGTGACATAACATCATTTATTTTCCAATCAGCTTGGTTTAAGAATCAGATGTCATCTTTGTTTTGTTTTTTTGTTTTTTTGCCATTTCCCATATCTATCTATCTATCTATCTATCTATCTATCTATCTATCTATCTATCTATCTATCTATCTATCCATCCATCCTCCTCCCATCCATCCATCCATCCATCCATCCACCATCCATCCATCCATCCATCCATCCATCCATCCATCCATCCATCCATCCTTCCTTCCTCCTTCCTTCCTTCCTTCCTTCCTTCTTCCTCCTTCCTTCCTTCCTTCCTTCCTTCCTTCCTTCCTCCTCCTCCCTCCCTTCCTTCTTTCCCTTCCCTTCCGGAATATATACTACCGGTACATCTAACCACATTTGAAGTAAGCCAGACATGGTAATAAAATGGATTTAATGTGGTTCTTAATCACAGACATCCCACTGAATCTCAGTTTGGTTGTAACAATATAATTGTCTAATAGTAACAAAACAAAAGGTCTTAAAATCAAAATAATTTCATATGTTAAAGAAAAATGTTGTATTCAAACAGAAATAAGTAGGAAGCAGAGGAAAAGAAGTCCCAGCATACAGTATGCACACAGTGTATTATAGCCCAGAAGACAAACTTGGTAAATCTGTCACCAGGCCTCTTCATGTGCACAAAAAGTGAGTGCATCCATCAGCTATCATGGACCGGACAAGCAGTCCATACTGGTAAACACACTGGTGATTTCATCTTTGTGCCATTTATATGAATCCTGAGCTCAGCATACACAATATGGACAAAAGTGAGCTAAACATCTTAATTTTTGAATTCGGATATTTTCAATCCCATTGACACAGGTGTAGCAAATCAATAGAATAGAATAAAATAGCTTTATATTATTGTCATTGTACATGTCCAATGAAATTATGAGTCCACACCAACTGCGCGGGAATAAAATATAAATGGTAAGACAGCAGGAATAAATAGCCAACATGAGAAATTCATACAAAACAATAATAATGGACACACTGGAGAACAAAGTGCCTGGAAGTAGCGCCAAATACTTGGCCTGAGTGATGGGGGTTGCTCAGGTATGGCCCAGGGGAAGAAGTTGTTTACAGGAAACACATGCAAAAGCCAGGAATCAAACCCAGGTGACAAGAATGGGAATTTTCACGATACCGCTACACCAGCAGTGCTCAGGCAATTGTCAAGCCAAGCGATAAGATTATATAAGGCAGGGGTCGGCAACCCTAGGCACGCGTGCCACAGTTGGCACGCGAAGGGTTAACTGATGGCACGACCATAGCTGGACTGGTCATGGGGCATACCGGGCATTTGCTCGGTGGTCCAATTATTTTTTTTTTTTTGTAACGGTATAAACAATGAAAGGTGGTGGATTGGCCAGATGCTGGCCGGTGTGTAAGTACTCAGTTGTTTGGTGGTGGCTATGGCAGAGCTTCCACAGATTCAGTAACATTAACAAGTGTGGAGGCCAACAGGTGGATGAGGGAAAGGGGAGGCAGGAGGAGCGAGAGACTCCAGGCGGCGCGGTCCGAGTGTCAGGTGAACTGAACTTCAGTGTAAGAAGTTATGACCTGCAGTCTATCTGGGTCAGATATAAACCAAGTTTAGGTGGAGTTTATTTTCGTTGTTCTGACTTTTTACAGTCAGTTACAATAACTCATACTGCGTACTAGCTAGCATGACGGATTTTCTATACAGCTGGGTGGATGCTATGATGTTACTGATGAACTTTATTTAATTCATAAGGTTAGTTAGTAGAGTTGCCAACCGTCCCGTAAAAAGACGGAATTGTCCCGCATTCAGAGAAATTATTACGCGTTTCTGATTGAGCTGAGAAGGAACAGTTTGTCCCACTTCAGCTACAATGAAAAAAGACACAAAGCTGGAGTTATTCTGTTTTAGCTGCACAGCTGCTCTTCTTCTCTCATTCTCTCCCTCCCTCTCCTGTTGCTACTTCAATCATGAAACTGATCAATGATCAGCTGATCGGCTTTTCTCTCTTGTTTGTTTATCGCCCACTTTGCGCCAGAAAGAGGAAACCAGCGGATGTCGCGCTAAACAACAGCAGCACGTTTAAGCTTGATCAGCTGTTGTTAGAATTTATTTAATATTAATTTCTAGTATCAGCTGATGTTTGCTGGAGCCACAGCTGTAAAGCTGCTGGTCATGATGTCGGTTTGGTTATCTGGTGAGAGGGAAACATGAAGATGAAACCAGGAGATGTCCTTACTGAATCATCAGAGCTGAACAGGTGATGGAGAAACAGGTTTACCTTTTAGGTGACATGAATGAGTTGAAGGGAAGTTATGAACTGTTTCTGAGAGACAAATAACACCAGATCATCATTTTCTAAGTAGCTGACAGCTGGTAACTGTGCAGGGCGGATCTAGCAAAGTTTTGCCAGGTGGGCAGGTAGGGCATTAAGAGGAAGGGGGGCACAAAGAATACTTTTTATTCTCATTTAAAATGTCTGCTTTATTAAATAATTATCTGAAGTCTTACAACCAAAGTTTTTATCTGATGTAAAATGTATAGAATCATAGCATATACCAACAGACAGTGTACATCACTGTCACAACAGCAGTTGTTTTCATTCAAAGGCTTTATGGTTTTCCATAATACCTGGTGGGCCGGTCTCTAGTCAAAATGCCCGGGCTGATTTTTTGTCCCAGTCCAGCCCTGGGCACGACACACAGTGAATTAATCTGAGAAGGTGCATCAAAAAATAAATGGCCACACAGCGGTGCACATCGCAAATTGGGACTTTCAGGTGTATGGACCAATGTTTTATTTTCTGATCAAACCAGAAATCTTTAATGAGCAGCTAGATTTGTCTCGCATTAACTGGCTGAGTTAATGCAACATCGAAGCAGCTGGAATCCACAGCTGTGCGTGTTCATGGAGCTGCATTTTCACCTGCTGGACATCACTACCTGACAAGTTTAACTGTCTTCAGAACATTGCAGAGGCCTTATTGACAGTATTTGGCTCTACATGTCTGTGTGAGCAGATTTTCTCTCACATGAGTCCTCAGGTAGCCGTCTGAATGCTGGACACTCGGAGACCTGTGTCTCTGAGTGGGAGACCAGAGATCAATTAACATTGTGTCTCTGTATTAACAAACATGCCATATTGGCCCAGTTTATTTTTCTTATCATTGTTGTGAGGAGACCATAAATAGCATTTGTATTTTCTGTTGTACAGTTATTTGCGTATGGATTCTTGTTATGGATAAAAAGTGCTTTTTTTGTTTCAAAATAGCTGATAACTATTCGCTGATAGCTGCCAACATCTGCAAACAAATATAATTCTATAAAGTTGTTCTATATATTGTGTAACTGTTCATATAGAGCGTTATTAAATTTATTGCTAATGCAATCATATGGCACACTGACTTCTAAGGAAAATTTAAATGGCACTCGCCATCAGAAAGGTTGCCTACCCCTGATATAATGTATTGTTGGATGTTGCTGCCGTGGAATAGAAAAAGTGACTTTTGTGTTTTTTATTTTTTCTTCTTTTCTTTTTTTAGTGGATTACATAATTATATAAAACACAAATAAAGGAAACTTTATAATAATTAATGATAATAATAATAATAATAATAATTGTGATTTAAAAACCTTGTAAGACATGAAGCAAAACTATCCAAGAAGTAAGAATTAAATTAGATAAATCAGAAACATAATATAAATGATAAGTAGACCAATAAAAAACAAGTATTAACACTTTAAGGTGTATAAAAAAAAGCAAATTCAATTTTATCTTGAAAGAGTAATTTAATGCTTAATATTCCTAGGTCAGATTTCTCAGTAAGAGTCTAATCTGTCTTGTAATTGAACTTTCAGGTTGTAGTACTGATTGTGTAATATACATCCTCTGCTTAGATTTCACTGATTGCTCTTATGCAGGCACAGAACGCTGTAGGTAATTTACCACATCTACCTCTTTTCAAGTCACGTAACTTGTTAAAGTTCTATGAATAATTATTGAAATCGGAAGCGTTTGATAAGGAAACTCAGCTCTTCTTGCTTTAGGCTGATTGAACAATGACAGCGTGTCCAGAGATCAGTCATATGTGCAGCCACTAAAATATTTGTTCCCGGCCTGATTTAGGATCTTCTCTAAAACAATGACTTTGACCTTGAAAGCTAACTAACAGCAGCGATAGCGCTAAAAGAAACGTGCCCTTTCAGAGTTGTCTCCAAGCTTTGGATAAGTGACACGCCGTGGGGTAAACAGCTTTGTTCTTATCACAAGTTTTCTGTCTCTCCTTTAGAGTGTTAAGTAAGAAGGACTAACTGAATAAGCATGCATTAAATATGATGCATAACCACAACAAGAGGCCATCTTAAAATGTGCAGCTCACTATCGCTCCATCAATCCTGTCTGCTAAATGTAGAATAAACTTGCTAACTCCACAACAAATCTCCGAGTTTGTGCAGGTCAAGAGGCCAGCGAGACAAACAACCCCTGTCTGTCTGTCTGTTTGGACAAGGATTTGTTGCGGAAAAAGCCTTCACTCCATCTGTCTCTGTCCTGAGGTGTTTATTTGTACTTAGGACTCCCATCGCACATCAACTGTTTACAGTGTTTATTTGAATTGTTTCATTTTATTTTCCAAAAGGGAAAAAAAAGCTGCTTTTAGCTTCCTCTTGTTTGGACAATGCTAGTTTGTTTCTTAGCCTATAAATATTTCGACGCTGGCAGCCGGATAGACATCCTTCCCATCACTGGAAGTCGACCAGTTAGCTAAAGGAACAAACTGGTTCTGTTATTATTTATCTATCTTTATTGCAGGGATCTTTCTGAAAATATCACATTCAGATATTTTAAGATAATTTGAAGATAATAATTTTACATCCATTGATTTTTTTTTCCACACGTACAGTTTAAGATACAAAGGATTGCATCAATACTCAGTTTTAACTGTTCTTCAAATATTTGAATTGTTATATCAAATAAATGTTTGCACATATAAACAAATACCATGCCATCCCACTTTGAACAAACCTGACTGAAAATCATAAAAAGTTTAGGAATATTCTTTTACAATGTGACTGAAGAGGCTGAGGAAATAATATTTCATAAAAGCCTTTAAATTGTAGTAAGTGTACAAAGAAATTAAAAAAATTAAGCTGTCAATGTTGTGAATGCATAAAGTAAACTAGTTGTATAATAACGTGGTTTAAGTAAGTTTAAATGTGAGGAAAAGTAATACATTTTAAGATATCTTGTCCCAGAATGCCACTTCTACTTCCAAAGAAGCAAATCATCTCATTTATGAAGCTAATAATTGGCTCAGGCCATGTTAGTCCTTCAGTGCTGCACTGTATTAAACAGAGATGTGGTAGTTTTGCTACTCTGCAAGGACTGCTTGCACGCTGTTGGCTGTTTTGCTATCCAGGCTTTAACCCTGTAAAAAATTGCTAATTTTTTTAAACTAGAGCGTTTATTGAACCTTCTGACAAATTTGTTTGTAATTAATTAATTCATATATATATTTAATTTGTTTAATTTTTAACTTTTGTTTAAAACAAATGTGTTGTGTGCTTTATTTAAATTTTGGGGGGGGGAAAAATCACTCTGACGATGTAGAGGTCTAAATAATGTACTAAAAGTTGTGTTTTAAACGTGTTACACTTGGTGTTACAGCGTTAATGGATCAGAGGTCTCATAGTTTAATTCCCTTAAATGTACATTACTATCTGCTAATCACATTGACTCATACAGCACATCGCTTCCAAGTGTATTTTGTAATTCGTATTTTCATTAACTCAGAGAGTGTCTCAAAGTGTCTTCTTAGTTCATATCCACGTCCTGCTTCCAATCTTGTAGCATCCTTCCAGGTATTTAGTTGATGGTTCACTAGTGTTCCTGCAGGAGTAGTCCGGATGTTAAGGGTTGACAACAGAAAGGTTAATCAGCATCAAAGCTCAGACCCTCCGGCCTTGTTCAGAACCAGCAAAGCATGCTGCTCTCTGTTTTCACAATACGTCCTCACTGCCATTAGTGCTGTGTCAGCAGGCAAGGCCTTGTATATGTGTATGCAAGAGAGAGAAGAGTTTCAATTTTCAGGAATAGAGAACGCACACCGACACGCTTGCGTATTCGATGGTATGAATTCACCCAAACAGCACTTTCGTACAGTCTGATTAACTACGTCCTGACTCAGGTTGTGTTTTGAGGAAGTCGGGCCTGGTGGACCCCATTGCTTACTCATGCTGGAAGTGACAAAACAGAAGTGTCCTGTTCACTGAAAGGCTAATATTCCTGTTGTCCCCCATATAAGGCTGTGTTCACTTGCTTCCTCTTATTGTGGCTTTTGATCCACTGGTCGCCTAGTAAATATTAAACATAGTCAGAGGAAGAAGGAGTGGTCTGAATGTGTGTGTGTGTTGTGGGATAGTTGTCAGATTTATTTATTTTTTGCTATGATGTTCATCTTCTAGTATTTTTATTGTTTATATGTTTGATCTTGGCTTTGAAAAGGCTGGTGAGCTATAGTTTAAAAGCAAGCAGTTGCATGGTGAGCCAGACAGCAAAGATGCATCAGTAGTGAGTCATCTTACTTGGGGGCAGCTTATGTGGTGCGATGTGTGACCTGTACAGGTCCCTGTGAAAGGGACTGACACTCAGCCACCGTTGTCCAGCTTGGGTGGTTCTTTCTCATTGCACGTGCATACCCAAGAGCAAATTTGCACTACATCACATTAACCAAGTCTTCATATTTTCCATACTAAGTTATGAACACTCAGCCGTGCATGTGGAAGTTTGATTTTCCTCGTACTCTTTTCCCACAAACTGCCCTTTTTTTCTATTTATGGTCCCAGAATAGATTTAGTTTTGGGGGTGTGGGTGAGGGTTGTTTAAGTCAGAAATGAATGTTTCTCTTATATTTCTCTCACCCTCTCTGACAGTGGACACTTTGTGTCGAGCTTGTGTGTTTGTTAAAAATAGAGTTTACTCAGCAGAGTACTTGAATAGATTGAGCTACCTGCAGACATTTCCTGACTAGAGCTGTATTTCCTACCCTCTGCTAGATCAACAGGCCATCTAAATAGGGACAGTGACCTGTCCGGTCCTGATTGTTTCCTTTTAGGAGGCTGGATCGTTGCTTGATGATGGCATAGGAGGAGTCGTGTTTGATGTTTACTACAAGCTAAAAATACTACCCAGCCGCATTTGTCTGAGGGGGTGGGGGTTCATGTGTGTGCCTGTTGCCCCAAGTCCAACAGCTGGAGACTTGAGAGAGCCTCCATGATTTCTGAGGGGGGACAACAGGTGGGAAAGTAGGCGTGGGTGTCTGTTGTACTGCGCATACTGTGTTTCTGAATGTGTGGAATGATTTAGGTGGGTCTGCGCGTGTGTGTGTATTATGGCAACTATGTGATTATGTGTGCAGAAATATGTGCTTACATGTGTTATTCACACAAACACACTATTAGTTGGATTACACATAAAAATGTCCATGTAATTTTGTTACATATGTACTGTGTAAAAGAGCTAAAGGAATCTGCTCAAATGGAATTGGTTAATTCAGTTTCGGCCAAGCACATTTTCCTTAATGATTAATTATGTCAATAAATTAATCTGTGATTTCATATATTTCAGTTGCATTCTTCTCAGAATTATTCATTCATGTTTAAGGAGTGTGTCATGCAAAACCTGGATGTATAGGAAGGCTTGAATTGTCGTATTCATCGTCATATTTTCTTACATATTGAAACTATGGCAGTACTATGAATTAAAATGAACAATCTTATTGTTGATGCCAGTGTAAAACTGTGCAACTTTCTGCACCTCTTGCTTTCACCCTGATGAAACCAGGCATTTGGCCTTCCCAAAGGACAGGACTGTTGTGCCTTGGCAGCTATTCTTCTCTGTCCCTCCGTAAAATTCAAGTGGTAACAGATTCCTTTGATTAAATACCTCCTTGCTTGTGTAGCAACAATCAGATAAGGGTTACCATGTAGGGAATGTAAATGATGATAACAAGGTAAATCCACCATCTAGCAAGTGTCCCTGGATTATTGTGGGCATACCTGATGGTTACAATAAAGCAGGCAACTACATGCATATGGCAACCACCGACAGATAATTCATGTTTTAAAAATTTCCTTTAAAAATAAAGCCCAACATCTTAATCTTAAGTAAGTAGTTATCATTTAAGCTAGCATTGCTCACCCTCTTCATAATCCAATTTATTTTACTGTACACCAAATACAGTAACATCGTTAAGGCAGAGCTAGGAAGCAGGGGATCTTTGGCAAGCCGCGATGACCGGGCCAAATGTGTGGAATAGTTTCATCTGGTCTTATCAGTTTCATGTTTTGTTTTGTCTGCTGAGCCTGGCAGGCCCAGTGTTGGTCCTCAGTAAAGAATGTATGGGTCGTGAAGCAGAGCCGATGGAGTTATTATGAAATCTGGCTCTGAAATAACATCAACTATCCCTGTTCACTATATCTTGCTGGAAGGGCGTGGTTTCATTCACATTTTCGAATATTTCGCTTTTTGGTTACGTTATTGTTAAATTTGCACAATCCTGAGAACTCTCTGAACCCCGTGACCTCACCGCAGTTTCCCCTCACACCATCGCCGATCACATGTCTCTGAGCACAGTCACTGTCTAACCAGGCATCTGTGGTCTGCATACTGATTCTCCTCAGCTTCCCCATGACATTTGCAGACATCATCAAAACATCACTTCCCAAACGCTCAAGCAAAAAAATTAAAAATATATATAAAAAAATTAAAAAATAAACCTCTACAGAGTGAGACTTGCCAAACAACGCCACTTGGGCAAAATGCCACTGTAACAAAAACAACAGGCCGAGTGCAATGGAGAAAAAGCTATATTTGGAAACAGATATGCAGGCGGCAAGCCTTTTTCTTGTTCTGTCTCTAGCTGACTGTTTCCTTTTGAATTTGTGTGTGTGTGTGTGTGTGTGTGTGTGTGTGTGTGTGTGTGTGAGTGTGAGTGTGTGTGATGGACGTGTTGTAATATAGTATGTGTTGGGTGTGTGTAAGTGTGAGTGTGAATGGCGACTGTTGTAATATAGTATAAGAGTTTCAATTGCAAGTAATGGATTTAATGCTGGTTAAAAGGGAAGAGGTTTTCCAGGGTCAGCCTGGCTCCAGACCCTGTGGATCAGCTGGCACATTGTTGGGGCTCTGGCTCCAGCCATACGGCCACTGTCTAGGCGGGACAGACAGCTCGTTGAACATCAGGCATGGGGGATTCTCTATTTTAGATACACAAAGCCACTTGTTCTGCACGGTTTTAGTTTTTATTTGTTTTATGTAGTAGAGTGCAGTTTACTGCTATTAAATGTTAGTATATATAGGGTCTGGCATACATACAGTGGGGCAAAAAAGTATTTAGTCAGCCACCGATTGTGCAAGTTCCCCCACCTAAAATGATGACAGAGGTCAGTAATTTGCACCAGAGGTACACTTCAACTGTGAGAGACAGAATGTGAAAAAAAAATCCATGAATCCACATGGTAGGATTTGTAAAGAATTTATTCGTAAATCAGGGTGGAAAATAAGTATTTGGTCAATAACAAAAATACAACTCAATACTTTGTAACATAACCTTTGTTGGCAATAACAGAGGTCAAACGTTTACTATAGGTCTTTACCAGGTTTGCACACACAGTAGCTGGTATTTTGGCCCATTCCTCCATGCAGATCTTCTCGAGAGCAGTGATGTTTTGGGGCTGTCGCCGAGCAACACGGACTTTCAACTCCCGCCACAGATTTTCTATGGGGTTGAGGTCTGGAGACTGGCTAGGCCACTCCAGGACTTTCAAATGCTTCTTACGGAGCCACTCCTTTGTTGCCCGGGCGGTGTGTTTTGGATCATTGTCATGTTGGAAGACCCAGCCTCGTTTCATCTTCAAAGTTCTCACTGATGGAAGGAGGTTTTGGCTCAAAATCTCACGATACATGGCCCCATTCATTCTGTCCTTAACACGGATCAGTCGTCCTGTCCCCTTGGCAGAAAAACAGCCCCATAGCATGATGTTTCCACCCCCATGCTTCACAGTAGGTATGGTGTTCTTGGGATGCAACTCAGTATTCTTCTTCCTCCAAACACGACGAGTTGAGTTTATACCAAAAAGTTCTACTTTGGTTTCATCTGACCACATGACATTCTCCCAATCCTCTGCTGTATCATCCATGTGCTCTCTGGCAAACTTCAGACGGGCCTGGACATGCACTGGCTTCAGCAGCGGAACACGTCTGGCACTGCGGGATTTGATTCCCTGCCGTTGTAGTGTGTTACTGATGGTGACCTTTGTTACTTTGGTCCCAGCTCTCTGCAGGTCATTCACCAGGTCCCCCCGTGTGGTTCTGGGATCTTTGCTCACCGTTCTCATGATCATTTTGACCCCACGGGATGAGATCTTGCGTGGAGCCCCAGATCGAGGGAGATTATCAGTGGTCTTGTATGTCTTCCATTTTCTGATGATTGCTCCCACAGTTGATTTTTTCACACCAAGCTGCTTGCCTATTGTAGATTCACTCTTCCCAGTCTGGTGCAGGTCTACAATACTTTTCCTGGTGTCCTTCGAAAGCTCTTTGGTCTTGGCCATGGCGGAGTTTGGAGTCTGACTGTTTGAGGCTGTGGACAGGTGTCTTTTATACAGATGATGAGTTCAAACAGGTGCCATTCATACAGGTAACGAGTGGGGGACAGAAAAGCTTCTTACAGAAGACGTTACAGGTCTGTGAGAGCCAGAGATTTTCCTTGTTTGAGGTGACCAAATACTTATTTTCCACCCTGATTTACGAATAAATTCTTTACAAATCCTACCATGTGGATTCATGGATTTTTTTTTCACATTCTGTCTCTCACAGTTGAAGTGTACCTCTGGTGCAAATTACTGACCTCTGTCATCATTTTAAGTGGGGGAACTTGCACAATCGGTGGCTGACTAAATACTTTTTTGCCCCACTGTACTTAAGCAGGATTTTATGTTTTTATCTTCTGTATTAAGCACAATGAGTTTAGATGTAGTGAAATGTGTTGTGTAAATAAAAATGAACATTGTCATACAATTTACAACAAATTGATTATTATTGATTGGTTATATATTGGTTTAATTTCAAACACTGAAATATAAATAATATATTTACAACAGAATACATTTAAATCTGAAAATAAGTTGCCATGAATAAATCAATATACGTATATTAGGAGATACGTTTTGCACTTATTTAGTCCTACTCCCCTTAATACTATTTTGAAATTTCCAAATCAGTGTTACTCCATATAGTATATAATCTACACACACAATACACACATAAAACAATATATACCTCGTCAACCAGGATAACAAACTCCATTTTTTACATTGAACTAGATACCTTGTGATTAACAATCTCCTAAAAGAGCCAATCAAGGGTGTTGAAATGTAAGTAGAGGGAAGAAAGAAGATTGTTACAATGTCCCCAAATGTTTTGATCAAGTGGATATGGCTCAGAATGGTACAGCTACTAACGTGGATATGTTTTACTTTCATATATAAGTAGCTGTGTAGGAGTCGACTTTTGGACTTCTGTATTGCTTGCCGAACACCATACACATAGGCTTGTCTACGAGCACTGCTTCTCAACCATGATCTCAAACATATTTTTATTTGTTGCTATAGAAAGTTTAAACATTCTTTAAAAATTATCGACAGAACAACAAGACGGGGAGATTCGAGCACATAGAGATCCACCTTTGATTCCTTTATAGTGGGACAATGAAGAAAGCTGGAGATGGAGGGTGCCCACTTGAGAGCCTCGACCTGTCAGCCATCTGTCAATCCCAACTATAGGGCGAATCTCCTTAACATCACTACTATTACTAGGAATTTTAGTTTCCAGGTATTTATTTAGAATAAAATTGAAATAAATAAATAAAATCGAGTGCCTCCACTAGCACTATAATAGTAAAGAGTAAAAGAATCCTTAAGTTTATGCTGGTTATCTGAGGTTTCAGTGCTACTGTATTTACAGATGCTCTATGTTAGTATTTTAGCTCCTCAACAAACCTGCAGTGTGTGTTTTGTCGAGGAAAATTATTTTCTGTGCACAAGACAAAATGCCATCTATTTCAATAGTTGCCCTCAACCTAGACCAAAGTGCTGGCACGCCCCCTGCCATTTATAATATCAGGCTGACTGGCCTATTGATGATGAAAACAAAGCCACAGTGTGACTGACCTACAGCAGTGGCTGTAGTAACATGGCACCTCCCTGGTGACTGACGATGCCACGCTGGCTACCACCACAGCCTGGCACAGAAGGGGGAGCATGTATGTGTGTGTGTGTGTGTGTGTCTGTTTGAGGGGCTTGAGGGTCTTTTGGTAGTTGTGGCAGCTGGTAGTGAGAAAGGCGCAGGGGGTAGGGTGGGTGGGTTTCCCTCATTTATAAAGACACTCCTGTGTGAACACTGTGTGAGTCCACACCCTGGATGTATGCAGTCGCATCCAGAAGCCGACCGGCAGATTACCTTTAAATACGCAAACGAAAAATCCTTCCTAGAACTCTCTGAGGTTCATATCCGTATGTGTGCATGCGTGTTCCTCCTCTTCAGTAGATCAGTGTGGGTGATTCAAAGATTTGTCACCTTGAGTCACTGCCTGACTGCTGGTGCAATTTAGAGCAGCGTCGTGTTATTTAGCAGAATTTTTTTTTTTTTTTTTTGCTCCAAGGACACTATGAAATGCCATCAAACTTTCCTGATAGAATCATGTGATGGCTATTCATCATCCCACATTAGAGAACAGTAAGATGAAGAAATCTTAGTGTTTGCGTAATGGTACGTGGCGAAATAATTCCTCAAAAGGAAGAGGCCTCAGAAAACTGGAAATTTTGTTCAGGCAGACAAGCACGGAGTTATTTGTGTTATGATCAAACATGAAAAAAATTACACTTATATGTTAATTTTTTTGTTTGCTTAATGTAAGCAAAACGTATTCAAACATGCTTGCAGCCGTATTCTGTCTTTGTGGGGGTCACCACACTGGGGACCAGTTAGAAGCAGATCATATCCAGCTGTCTCTGAAGACAAATGGTCCATCAGGCAACTGCTCACTCCCCAAACCTGTCCTCTAAACTCCCTCCTAGCCTTCCCCCTCCCCTTCTTCAAGGGTATTTACTTGACTTTATGTAATAAAAATCACTGTGAGTGCCTTTATCAGTTTGGTCACAGGATTAGCATAGGTGTGCGTGGTGTTGGCTCCTGCAAGCAGATTGGAGCAGCTTTAAGTGTTTCTAGATGGACAACATTTTGCTTTATGGGTTTCACATGTAATGGACATTTGAGGGGGGGTTGTTTGTTTGTTTAACATTTGTCCCAACTCCAGCCTTTGATAGGTATCATTTAACATTCCACAGATTTTCATAGAAAATTGAACTTTCATAAAAATGAGACACAAACATTAGTCAAAGTAAAACCATTACTTTGTTTTCTTTCCATGTTTAAAGCAAAATATTTAAAAGAACATAAGCGCTTTCTTTTTTTCTTCTGGCCCGTTCTACTCTATTTAAGCGCTCATTACTCATTAGTACCATTTTTTCAGTGTTTCAAATATCAACATATTCTCAGTCACACATTATGTGACCTATGAATCACATTTTTTTTTCAGCCAGTGGAGCAAAACCCAGACCTGTACTCCTTTGAGCTTCCAGGAGCAGTTTAATCTCTTCACAACTCATAATTCATCTCAATGAGTTTGTTTATGCTTCGCATATATTTTTTTCTGCGCGTAACATTCCCCTGACCCACACAACTCTCAATGGCGAAGACTCAAACGTGCCTCAAACGTGATATCAAAGCCTCTCCCACACTAGAGCGAGCGATTTGATTTATGAATTTTTTTAGCCTTTGTACAGCATGAGAAGCCCGTCTGTGTTCCCCACCAGACGTGCTTATATGGACACACTGGTGGATGTACGCTAACATGTGCATGTGCTCATGTGTGCATTACAAACATATCCAAACAGAATCATCAGTAAATCAAGTGAAACACCCGCTACGTTTCAGCGCACAAGCGTGAGCGCTGAACAACAGAGAGATCAAAGGGGAAAAAAAGAAGCGGAGGGGAGGAGTGGATGCAGGGGATTGTACGTCCTTGTGAAAGTAGCCCTCAGAAACAAAAGCAGCTTTGAGTGCGCACCCACTCAGAAGAGAGATTAGCCAGCACACACCCCTCAACACACCACCACTATCACCAGCAGCACCACCCCTGCTGAAAAAAAAAAGAAAAAAGCTTTGGCTGCAGTTTAGCGGCACGTGGCGCAACCCTTGATACTTACCATGTGCGTCAGGTGCTCTTGCTCGGTTTCCTGTTCTTTAAAAACATACCCACCATTTCCCTCTTTCTCTCCCTCCTTCCCTCAGCCAAAAGCAGTCCATTCACACTGCACCCATCCAGCCTTGCCCGTCATTTCTTCTTACTCTCTTTCTCTTTTTCTGTCCATCTCCTTTCTCCTGCTTTTACAAATACAAAGAACATATTGTATCTGCCAGCGTTAAAGTGAATCCATTCTCTTTGGCAGTGGCCCAGCCGGTGGTGAATCTGAGCTGGGCAAGCTCTGTTTTCCAGTTGGCACCAAGGCCACTGGTGGAGCAATTTGGTCGCTCATTGGGTTGGTGAATTTGAATCTAGCTGACACATTGGTTTGGGATTCATTCATGCAGTCTGTCATTTTTGCTCTCTCTTTCTCTCTCTCTGTCTCTCTTTTTTTTTTCATTCATCTTGCAAATCGTGACCTCAGTTCATCTCTTATAAGGATTTTGAAATGTATGCTTTCTTGGACACCGTCTTTCTTTTCACAATGTGTTACAACATATAGGGATTTCTGGAGGATCACGAGCTCCTCGGGGTTGTACGCAGTTATTTACAATATTATTCAGTTCTCCAGGGCACGTCTATAAATGGGTCACATGAATTTAAACCCAACACTTTCACAGATTCATTGCATTAGTTGGTGGTTTTCTGTTGCCTTTTTCCATCTGATTGGAAACCAGCCTGTTGAGCCTTCAAAAAAACACAGAGGAAGAACATTTTAAGGTCATGGTACTATTCAGATTTAGTTGTGGAAAGTCTTGGAGAAGGTTATTGAATTTTACATCAGGGCCACATCAGCAAAATGCAAAACCCAGAAACACACGCTTTTGAATGTACTAAATAGAGCTTGTAATTACTGAAATATACTTACTATTGCCACTCCTCTTAACACTCCACATAATCCCGAAAACATTGCCAAAGCTGCACAGTTTTGCACAAAAGTCCATATAAACACGCACAGACACAAACATGCCAATAATGAGACGCTATCATATTTCGTAATCATAGTTCAGGCCCAGAACTACCCTCTCCTCAGACATGACAGAGCCCAGAAGATGAGTCAACACACTCATACAATAGCAAAAACAAACTGGTGAATATTTGAAGTTTGTCTGACTGTCTCTCTTTTCTTTACTCACTGAATTTGATTCCCCTTCCTTTAATAGCTGGCTAATACTTGTCTTTTTCTGTCAGTAGTTCTCTTTTACTGCATGTGTCTGTGTATTGTTGAGGGTAGAATGTGATGATAATTATGTAGATGCACTGCTAATTCTGTTGCTTAGTTTTTTAAGGTAGCTTCTGTCGATTTAGGGGAATTGTGGCTTTTTTTAGATCAGCATTTTTTTCAAGGTGCTTTCAATAATGTTATAGTTAGTATCCTGATAAGATTTAATGTATTGTGTCTCGTACATGACATGTTTGTGTGTGTTCTTTCCTGGAGACAAAAAGCAGCTTATGTCCTTTTTTCATTCTGTATGAATTTATAATCTCATTTTTTCTTGGCCTTTTCAGTTTCTCTTTCTCACCTCTGACTTTTATTCTCCATTCATTCATGCCCTGTCACATTGATGATAAAGATGACCTATGTGTAATGCTAGCTTATTATTGGCCCAACAGAAAAGCCAGTGTATGCCCCCTCTGCTGCTTTTCTGCATTGTCCTTTGTGTAAAGACAGAAATGCTGGAGCCTGTGTGTGTTCATATGTGTGTGTTTGTGGTGTAGGTGAAAGACAATGCACACGCAGTTTGGGTGAGCTGCTCAGGGTATCAATAGAGACTCTGAGAAATTCACCTAAACTGACCCATTGTTAATGTTTGCAAATATACAGTACACATTACAGTACACTACAGTATACATTACATTTTATGAAAACAAAGTTATAAAAATATTGCCAAATGCTGTCCTCAGTGTTAAACTTGTATGAAAAATATTCCAAAGTTGACATTTTAATATGGTTAATGTGGCATTTTTTTCTGATTAACAGTGACAACAGCAAACAGTAAAGGTTAACTTTAACTCATAGGCAGTGTAAAAGATGGATATAACCACTGTAGTATGTCACACGGGGGTTTTGCTCTCTGTATTTTTAAGCTCAAATGCTAGTATTTTGGCTTCTGCCCTGTTGTTGTTTTTTTGGGGGGGAGACTGAAATTAACTCATATGGATTAAACAGTCTAGCTAACTTTAGCAAGCTACATAGAAACTGTGCAGGTGTTATTGTGCAGACAAACATATCAGCTAATTATTGCTCCTTTTCAACTCACCTGTTTTGTTAAACTGGATTTGATGGTTCAAATTTTCACAATGCACGATCTACTCTAAATCACATGTTGCCCAAGGTAATCAGTACAAGAACAAAGTATCTGTTACGATGATAAATCAGACAGGTTTTTCTGTTTGCTGATGCTAGCTCTGTTTCTACACCATGTGGGACTGATCTCAGAGCCAGTTACAACCATTGTTAATAGGAGATAAGTCCATAAAATAGAGACACACTACAGTTTCTAATGGGATCCAAGACAAGCGTACTTCCTGTACTTAATCGTGACCACAAGACAGCAGTATTTTAAAGAATAGATAAAAAAAAAAACAGGCAAGAAGCTTTATGACAGAACACTGTTTGACATGAAAGGAGAGAGATCACTTTCACTTAGGTATGTTTTAATTGACATCAATTTTTAGATTTTACTAGGCAAGTACTGCTTGCCTTGCTTATCCTCACTTAAATACGACTGCTAAAGTTTTACTAAAACTTTTGCTTGTATCAGGTTGTAAATATGCTTTTTAATACTATAAAGTTGGATCATTTAACATGGGGATTGACTTCTCTTTGGAGGCATTCTCAACAGGCAGCTAGAGGAACTGTAGTTTATGACACTTTTTCAGCTTCGGGGGTTGTCCCTTGCACTTTTTTAATGTCATTTTTCTTCTATAGCAAAAAATGCCACAAGTGTAATCCTGACATATCATCTTTAAAACATTTACATTTGTAACTCATGTGCTTTTGGATTGATTTCAAGCCATGGTTGGAAACTGGACAACAGAGTGATCAGTGTCATTCTCCTTTTTGCTTTGCTTTAGCTGTGACTTGTTTGGCAGTGTACAGTTATAACAGCGGGGGGGTTTTTTTGCTGAAGGTTCACTGTGGCTGGAAGCTGGTAGTGAGTGCAGTAAACAAAAACAATTAGCTGAAATGTGATAAATGTGAAACTAAGAGAGATAGCAGAGTCTCTCTTAGTTTTGTCTCTGCTGATGTGTGTTTATACAAAACATCTTTCACATTTTCTACAATGTATATGGACTAGAACAACTTTGATTGATACAGTTAGTTTTAAATAATATCTTTAATCAAAAATATGGTAAGTGTTTATTGCAGGGATAGACTGTATAAAAGTCATTTTGGAATGTATTTAACTGAGGATGCATTTGTGTTACACATTAAGAAAAGTACTGGCTCCCGGTGCAGTTATTGGCCTGATGTCAATGCTGGACCATTGGTGAGTTTTACACACCGTGCACCTCAGATCTCCACTGCCCCACTTTGAAACTTTATGCAGTCTGAGTAGCTTTGGCTCCTGATAAGTTCCACTTTGCAATAATGCCACTTTCAGTTGAGTGTGGAATATATAGAACGGAATACATTTCATGAACTGATGTTTCAGCTGTGAAATCCTATTACAATACAACACAAAAAGTCTTTTTTTTTTTACAAAAATGTGTGAAGGCAGGCTGCATGGTTAGGCGCTTTAGGGCGATCGTGGCTCAAGAATTGGCAGATCGTCTTGTAATCGGAAGGTTGCCGCTTCGAGCCCCGGCTCCGACAGTTTCGGTCGTTGTGTCCTTGGGCATGACACTTCTGGTGTTGGCCAGAGGGGCCGATGGCGCAATATGGCAGCCTCACTTCTGTCACTTTGCCCCAGGGCAGCTGTGGCTACAACTGTAGCTTGCCTCCACGAATGTGAGAGTGAATGAATAGTGGAATTGTAAAGTGCTTTGAGGGTCTCGAAAAGCGATATATAAATGCAATCCATAATTATTATTTTTTTACACCTATGGCAATAGTCTTGAAACACTTGAATTAAAAATTTAAGAGGTGTGGTCCAGTACTTGCCCATATAAACTGTTTATGTTAGGCTTAGGTTCTAAGATTAGGCTCAAAACTTTGCTTTTTGTCATATGATTTGTCAATCATATAGTTAGGGCTGGATCAGGTGACCATAAACCATCTATTTGTTATGCTTCAATAGGCCTAGGCTCCTGGGGGACTTCCAATGGTACCCTGAGAATGTCTTCTTCACCCACCTGTTTCCATTCTGTGTGTTTATACGTCATTGCTGTATTTAATTATTTGTAATCATCAAATTATAGCCTTTTGTCCTGTCTCTTGTTGCCTTCTTTCCCCTTACCCCATGCAGTTGTGGCTGACAAGCCTAGTTCTGCTGGAGGTTTCTTCATGTTAAAAGGGAGTTTTTCCTTCCCACTGTTCCCAAGTGCTTCCTTATAGGAGATCATCTGATTATTGGGGTTTCTTTCCAATTTTGTAGACTCTTTAACGTATATTATAAAGCACCATGAGGTGCCTTTTGTAATGAATTGGTGCTATATAAATACAGTTGAATTGGGTGTTAACGCTCTTTGTTCCACAAGACTGTCAATACAATCTCTTGTAATATGAAAGTGTTTTTGTCGTAACAGTAGTCTTCACAATATTGTTATTATACAAGAGGGTACCTTTTAATTAGGAAAAAAATCAAACATATCCCCTTTTCCTGCCTCATTGAGCTATCATCAGCTGACTTCAGTTTCTGTAGTGGGAAGAGGAAATAATCAGTCATCAAGTTTTTGAGAAATGGAGTTATGAGCAACACTTTTATTTTTAGTCAAGCTCAAACTGCATCTAGAAAAGACTAGAAAAGTCTAGAACAGACTATCTACTACTGCTGTATGCCAAACCCCAACGAAGAAGCCAAAGCCTGATTTTCAGCGCTTCATGTAGCCTAAGGTTTATATTGTAAACTAATAATAATGTGACAATGAATCTCAGGCTGTGAGAGCAAAGCAAAAGTAGTGTAGAGAGCAGTGTAAAGACTTAATTTCTTCAGGGAGTAAATAAGTGACATAATGTATAACTTTTTGAGAAAGTAACAAGTGATTTGTAATACAATACCTTTCTGTAATGACCCCTCACGGTGATTGTTAGTGTGCAATCTCAGAAAAAAATTAAAAAGCTACTTAAAATCTAGCTTTGTAATTCACACGGATTTAATGGGAATTAGAAATGAATTGAAATGAACATCATATGAGTCATTGTCTGGCTGTATAAGTAGGCACTGTCATAACAAAAGCGAGAAAAAGTGAGACTGTAAAACTTGTGCTGTGCAGGTTAAGTCAAGGGGTTTTTTGAGGTCAGTGTGGTGGGAAAACACTACATATTCATTACAGCATGCGAGGATGGTGACCAGCACAATTGTTTCCCTCTTGTCATATCTGTTTTTCTGTCTCAGCTCTGGTGCTATTGTCTCATGCAACCAACAGCGTTTCAATGACAGGAATCTTGTTTTGTTGAATAGCGCTGCCTGGACTGACACAGATGCCAAGACATTCCTGGAGCTGGTAGTCTTTCCTTCTTGGCTACTCTACTTTACTCTCCTTCTGTTTTCTCTATTTTCACTCCTATTCCCTCCTCATCTTTCCCTAGTCCTCCTCAAGGTGACTGTCAACGTGAGAGAAACAGAAGAAGAGAACGCAAGTGGAATGGACAGGTTTATATTAAAGTTTTGTTCCCTTCTTTCTTTCTTTCTTTCTTTCTTTCTTTCTTTCTTTCTTTCTTTCTTTCTTTCTTTCTTTCTTTCTTGCTTGTGTGTTAGGGTGTTGAATGCTCAAAGAAAAGCTGTGTACTCGGCAGTCCAGTCAGGATTGCGCAATACAATGTATATCCCAGTGTTGTTTTCCCCAGCTGAATAAGCCACGCCACTTCACAACACCTAATTACCATTCATTACATGTCAAGGTTAGCATACACTCCCTCGTTCGTACGTATCTCATGTCCTTCTTACATTTCCTACCTCCATTTGTCAGTAATCCTGCGATGGTAGAAGTTGGCAAGACTCAAAGAATGCAGCAATAGCAAGCCTGAGCTTTTCTCCAGGCTTTATAAAGTCCCCAACAGATGGCAGTGTGAATCATCCTATCGGCAAAGACCAGCTTGTGATGAGTGAATCATGTATTACTAGACTTCTTCCTATGAAATTGTAAAGCAGACACAAATCTTGTGAAATTATTAATTATACCTTGTAGCATTTTTAAACAAGGTTACAAAATTCTGCTTGAGACAAGCTGCATCTCCAGAAATAAATGAAAATGTAAAAAAATAATGAACATTCAATCAGCGTTAGGCCACATACTATTTGTGGTGAGAAGGCTTTATGAAGCTGACACATGTTAAACCAACATGTGATGTTATCTGTTCTCATTTCCATCCTGGGTGGTTTTTACTGCTCTTTGTGCTGTGGCTCCACTTTACAAGTTGATTGTCTTGTGTGTTATTTTATCTGATCATGAACTTGGTTTGGACCAGACTTTGAATATGGCCACAGGGAGCGAATCATCCTCTATCCTAAGCGGCAGAATTTTTCTACTCCAGCTGCAGTTAAGTCCATAAGTATTTAGACAAACACACATCTTGTTTTTCTATATTTTTGCCCTCTCTACACTTCTACAGTGGATTTAGCTCAAAGGATCAAGATGCGACCGAAGTGTCGAAATAGAAGTCGCAGGATCAATTGTTGAGTGCGCAGTGCAGTAAAGGCATGGCAGAGGATCTCAAATGAGGAAACGCAGCATTTGGTGATGTCCATGTGTTCTAGACTTCAGGCAGTCAGTGACGGCAAAGAATTTTCATCCAAGTATTAAAAAAATATATAAATGTAAAATTATGTTTGTTCTATTACTACATACTACATACAGTTTCTTGGACAGTCTGTTAGACTGGTGACATGACGACTTTTACGACAGTGTTAGCATCTCAACAAGGGCGTGGCTTCTTGTTGGCTCCATTTTTTTTGTTTGTTGTTTACTAGGTGACAAGAGTGGAATTTATGCACATTGTATGTGGCTGTACTTGTTATTGTGTACAAGACAACAGACAGTCCCAGGGGAGGGCAGGAAGGTGGTTCAGGAAGGGTGTTCCTGTGTGAACGGGAGCTCTATGCTCTCCTCACCACTGTGGTTCATGTCTCGACTGATTGTTCTTATGATTGGAAGTACATGAAGTACTAGTGAAAAATAGAACAAAGTGTACCTGCTTTGTTTGCTAACTTTATATAACATCCCTTTGTGTTCCCACAGTCATTGATTTTGACATTTTCTGTAAGTTAGATGATAGTCGACAACATTTACCAATTGCAGCCTTTACACTTTTTTCCTCTCTCGCTCACTCTCTGAACTGGCTCAGTCAGTCAAAGGGACCTCAGTGGAATTCAGGGAAAGCCCTGCTGCTGTAGTGTCAGGTTTGTGACTTATCCCATGTGTTGTCTGTGGTCAGAGGGCGAGGCAGGGACAGCTGGAGCATCACCTGTCACTGGATCGCATTTGTTTTTATGACACAGCAGTGGTTCGATCATAGCCCTAGTACAAATCACTGTGGACACCTATATAAATAATGGCACATTACAAAGTGTGCCACATTTAATTAGTATTTCTTCTGTATGTGCACTGTGACATAAACGAACAGTGAAGCAGAAGGAACTTTCTCAAACTTTATAACCACATGGATTATTGTAAAGGCTAATGTCCGTATGATAATATGTAGATTCATATGTAAAAAGGAAATTTGTGTATTGAATAACTTTGTAAAAAGGCTTGTTATCATCTCTCATGGGGTCACGTAAATGGTTTTAACTATTATGTTTTTTTATTACACCTCAGCATAGATTCCAAAAGAAAAAACACCTCTGACATACGCTAGTGATATATTCAAACACATGCGCTTTGTCCCCCTCTCACCGGCACCGGCCCCCTTTCGACCCCATAAAGCGCACACATACATAAAGTCAGTTGCAATAAATAGGTCCGCCGTGTTTTGGAACACGCCTGTCTAATTATGTTTTTCTTGTCTCTCTGTGGGTCTCCTGGGCATTTCCTTTCAGATTCACAACAGGAGGAATTCCTGATCCATTTTAAGCTCCAACGAGAATGTTGATAAGTCTGTAGATTACCAGCAAACATGTTTATGATACCCTATTATTCTCTAAGCTTCATCCAGGCCCAGCGCGTGCTTCATCTACTTAGCACAGCTATTTAGGTCATGGGACAATCTCAGAAAAGTCCAGTGGGTGGTGAAATATAAGCAAACCTTAGCAGAAAAGGTCAAAATGAAGTTATTGTTGCACAGTCATACTGCAGAATATTGGCAACACAATTCAGAGCAATTCAAACTTTATGAGTAAGTGAAGGTAGCGCATTGAGGCACGACTGGGACGCTACTATCTGTGTAATCTTTAACTTGAAATGCGTATCATAAATTTCAGGGTAAAGCCATCCTGTCTTGATGTCTAGACTCTTCTGATTTGACAGTGTACAGTTATCTGTGAATTATGGCCATTGCCGTGCTGTGATGTGATTTCACTCTTCCCTGTGACCTACTCTGATATCTGAGATTTACGCTTCCTATTATGGCTCATATTTCAACAACAATAATAGCCGCTAAATGTCCTACTCTACCATAAAAATGTCTCGGCCATCAGACACACACAGTAAAAGATGGGGAGGGGAAAAAAAGGCACATACCCTTTATCCTAGAAAATGCCACTGATGTTATGATGTTAACTGCACAACTGTGCCTTGCCAGTAACACAACAGCGCTGTGCAGAGACCACAGTCTGAATCTGTGTGCTCTGCCTGATGCTTGAGATGCTCTTTGATGTGAGTTGCTGTTTAGGCTTTGATTTATGAAGCACAGTCATTTTCTACAGTTTCTTGAAGACATCTGAGCCATCAGAGGATTTTGGTTTGTGTGTGTATGTCTGTAATTGCTAGATAAGTTTAAAGGTAAAACCAAGGTTAAGGCTAAGAATATGTGAAGATATAATCTACCACATTTACTCACACAGTGACCAGGGCCTTTGTATGCTTTTAGCTGCAGAAGATATCAGGCCTTTATTTGAAGCAATATGCTTATATTTATAGGCTGGCCTTTTTTTTCTAATTCAGGCGACTAATAATAAGATATGTTAAAGCATATCATTTTAAGTCTTGATCTCCTTGTCAAAGTTACTTCTTAGTGCTGTTGATGCTGTGGAGAACGGTGAATCTTTATCAGAAAGAATCTGGACAAGGTGTTATTTTAGCAACAAGCAGATTGGGACAGAATGCTGTTACATGTGCCAGCACAACTGTCATCAACACAGAAGCCCGCTGCACTCATAGTGTCACAGTTGGCCTAGTGTAGCACAAAGTTAAATAAAACACAATGTGAGGAACTGAAGTAGAGCATGTTAGGCTTTACACTTTATGCAACTGACTTAAATTCAAAACTCAGGCTTTATTTCTTAACAGGGCTTTTTATAATTGCAGCATTTGCAGGCTTTAGGGGGCGGGCCTTGCCAACCACTCCAACCGTCATTATCAGACACCCAGCTTTTAATAGACTGTTAGTTTTTATTTAACTTCTGTACTTTTTCCCCTAAGTGTGGCATGCTAATGTCATTAGCAAGCTCCATATGCTCGTTATTTCAGTTTAACTTAGTGACTGGGTGTTTCTCATATTTAGTAGAGTATTTAGACACATTGGGAAGCTAACAGAGAGTCTGGAAGCAAAAATGACATTTTAATTCATGCTCATTGGTACTGCACTGCTTAGTGTTATTTTTGACATGCAGAATGAACAGAAAAACATGATCTGTCAGAAACCAAGGTTAGTATTATTATTAGTAGTAGTAGTACTTTTAGAAGTAAGTGGTGGAAAACAGTGGTGAAACTATTTTTGAACCTCCAGCTCCTGCAAATAATTAAAAAGTATAAATAGAAGTTTTTCGTTTTTTGTATGTCCATGGATGGGTTTAAATCCATATTGTTGAATGGGTGGATGACTTTTTGTGTAAAGCACTTTGGGGTCCTTAGGGACTAGTAAAAGCGCTATACAAATACAGGCCATTTACCATTTGTTACAGAAAGAAAATTGCTTATTAATTTACAAATGTATTTGTAAATTAATTTATTTGTATAGCGCTTTTACTAGCCCCCCCCTAGGGACCCCAAAGCGCTTTATCATCCACCCATTCACACACTGGTGGAGGCAAGCTACAGTTGTAGCCACAGCTGGCCTGGGGCAGACTGACAGAAGCGAGGCTGCCATATCGCGCCATCGGCCCTCCTGGCCAACACCAGTAGGCGGTAAGTGAAGTGTCTTGCCCAAGGACACAACGACCGAGACTGTCCAAGCCGGGGCTCGAACCGGCAGCCTTCCGATTACAAGGCGAACTCCCAACTCTTGAGCTACGATCACCCCAACTAGATGTAAGCCAGACAAGCCTATTTTTCATTCTTAATACCCAGTAATTCACAGCCTCTCAGATTCATTTGTGTTCTTTTTGTGTATATGAAGGTATGTTTACGAGGTCTTGTAAGTAGGTGCTGTACATACATACGTCTGGATGTGCAGTGCTCACTGCATTTGCATGTCACCAGGCAGTCTGCGGTCTGTTTACTTGTGCAACTCAGGTGGAGACATTTATGTATTCACACCATGGCTAGACTGGCTACGCCCTGTTAGGTCTGGTAGTATCTTAGCATCTGTTGGGTGACACACCTGTGTTTACAGTTGGGAAAGCATGTAAATAACAGTGGCCTTAATGTGTGTGTGTGTGTGTGTGTGTGTGTGTGTGTGTGTGTGTGTGTGTGTGTGTGTGCGTGTGTGTGTGTGTGTGTATGTCTGCCCACTTAAGGATCATATAGCTCAACAGCTTTTGTAATGAGTGCCTTTAGCAGGTAGATGGCGACTGGCAGACTAACGTGTCATTATGCAGTCTGTCATTGGGATGACGACTATATTAAAGAGGCAGATGAATATGAAACAAAAGAGCAAACCAAAGCTGGAATTGTTACATAGTGCAGGTCTACACTGTACTTATGTTGCGAGTGTTCATCTCAGAGGTATTCAGCTAACCTAACCTGTTTGGTTTTTTTGCTGCTTTCAGATCCATCAGATGGACGAGAAAATGGACTCGGTTCTACGAATCCTGTTGGAGCAGTTCCCACCCAAAGTAGAGCTGACGTCCAAGCCCTCTATCCGCAGGGTGACCATCCAGAAACGGATGGGTGGCAGCACCGACGAGGGCCCCTGATGTCACAGAGCGGCTCACGTTGGCTACGATGATGTCATCACCAAAGGACAATTAAAGAAGCAGGAGTTCACATAAACAGCCTAACCCCTTATGTGGGGACTTAATAAGGGGGTTCAGTCTTCCGAAATCACCCGTCCCCCCACCCTACCTCTATTCCTTTCACAGTTCCAAATTTTCAAATTAACTTTTGACCCTTGAGAAGAGAACAACTTCTAATTGTCCGCTTAACTGTGATTTTGGACACAAGGGCAAAACAATCACTCGAGTGGGATTGATGTGTGGAAAGCAGACTGACTGGCTGACCTCTTCCTTAGGGTGTATGAGTGTTTTGTTTTGTTTTTTAAGTTTTCTCAATGTAGCTTTGTCTTCTATACTAGTCAGTCTACCCCTGCAGCACAGTCATTCAAGCAGCGACATGCTGCATGAATTTATTTCACTACATTAGCCCTCATAATCGCACTACTCTGTGATGTTAATTTATGTGTGGCCTGTCAGTGAGCTGCATTCCTCTACTGCAAATATTATTCCAAAGCTAACTAACGCCGTAATGAAGTCGTAATGCAATCAAAGCCCTGAAGTTCCCAAAGACATAGGAAAAAGAAACCCAACTCAAAGTCCAGCCATGGTAGAGGAATTCCACAAATCCTTCTGATTACCTTGGCACCACCAATGCCGAGCACACAGTGGAGTTATATCCATAGATACATATCCATCTCGCCTAGCTGTACTCAAACTGTGGCAGGTGTTTGTTGGTAGTGATCGAATAACACGAGGAGGGTAGATGGTTTATCTGTTGACTTTTTCCTACGTTGGGACCGGAGGGGCTGGAGTGGAAGAAATTAAGCTAACCAAATGTGTATGGTCCAGGCTGGGTGGCTAACACGGTGCTGATTTGCAGCTGTGTTAGTGATAATAAAACAGTCAAACCTCTGAGACAAGATCGGACACTGTACAGTCAGGAGTTGAGGCATGATCTGTGTGCTTGCTCGGGGTTTTCCTGTAGGTATCAAGCTCACACATTTTAACCTTACACCACTGCTAGGATTCTGCAGGACAGCTTCTGTTACCCTCGTCACGGCGTTCCCACTGCTGTATTGCATTTGAGATAAATTTGCCCCATTAAAGCTCTGATTATTTTTTCTCTCCTGAGCTAATTAAGTGTCGAATTCGCGGTAAGGAGAGATTTCTGTCCATAACCAGGTAGTAAAAAAAACACAGTGTAGAATTTAAACAGAACGCTTTGAGGAGCTGGAGCGCTAATTCTGTGTGAAAGCTTTTTGGGAAAAGTCGGCTACCACCGAGGGCGATCGTCTGAAAGATAAAGACAATGCTCTCATTTTGTTTCTACACTCACATTATCTATCTGACAGAGGCCACTGAGGCATGGAAGAAGTAGAAAATAGAAAATAACTCAACTATGGAGCTGTAGTATGAAAGGCCTCCCATAATTATAGCATGCACATTCCTAAAAAGACGAATGCACACACAAAAAGAAGGGCGAACAAGGGAAGCAGAAAGCTCTTTCTCTGCACAAATGTGTGTTTTCTTCTTCTTCTTCTTTTTTTGCAGTGGTTAAAAATGTACTATTATTTATTATCTATTACCTAAAGTGGGTGTAATTCTTCTCCTGTACAGTTTTATAGAAGTTGTAAATAGAAACATTGCCTTATTGTTCTGTATTTATTATAATGTGTAAAAAGAAAAAAGATCAGCCTGGAATATGTCTGCTTGTCTGATTGGTTTAACACATGGTGAGGTTCCTGTTGTCCAGATGGATGGACATGATTGTAAATGATACTCTCACACACCCTGTGCACTGTAGCTCTGCTGTAAATAATAAAACTCCATTTCATTAAAGCTCTGCCCTCCTGTCTTAGTTTGGGAGAATTTGATTATCTCATCTATGCCATAATATAGTTTATAGTTATATAAGCTTATAGATTATAGTTTTTGTTGTTGTTGTTTTAAGCTAGTTCTTTAAACATCAAGCCGAGAATGGGTCGAGGTAAGTCACGAGCTGACGTTTCCATCCAAATAAAATGTCTCCAAAGCCTCATTTCACTAAATTCCTTTTTAAGCTGCAATCACCACTAAGGAGGAAGAGAAGGGGGAGAAAAAAAACATGACACTTTCACTGTACCTACTTTGAACTTCAATATTCCATAACCCATTGAGCCAGGCATGCAGAGGAAGACGGAATGCATCTCGTATTACCACTCAATTATATTTTCCTTCAAAGGCCAAAAAATACTGGGGATGTCCCAAGATCAGCACACTTGTGCATTTAGAGAGCGAGAGAGAGGCTAGAAGAAGGAGGCAGGGTCATCCTGGGGGAAGGGTGGGGAATAGGCAAAGTAAAGTGGAAGAAGGAGGAGATTCAGGAGAACAGCGGGGGCATAAGTGACCTTATGTGAGGCGGAGAGCAGGGGCATTTTCAATTTACCAGAGGGACTACGGGGCGTAGTGCTCCGCTGCTTTTTGTCCTCCTTTGGTTTCTATCACTGCTAGGGGATTTTGGCAGAGAGAGTGCCGGGGGGGGGGAAGGAAAGAAAGCGAGACCCCATGGCTAGCTCCGTCTGCAGAGGCTGCTCTGTGCCTCCCCTTGCTGCTCTTTCATCTCGAGACTAGACAGAGAGAAGAGAGAGAGAGACTCCCACTTCAAAAGGCAGTTTGATCTCAGAAGTACACAGGAACGCAACTAAAAGAGGATCTGAGGAAGCAGTTTAAAAGGAGAATATAAGGGGCACACTGTCACAGACGCTGGACAGTGAAATCTGGCAGTCCTGGAAAAAAAAACTGTGCAGAGGAGGAATTCAAGGAAGATCATGACCGGACTCTGAGCTGAATCGATGATCCGTGTCGACTTTAATCCCGCCTCCCGACAGAACCTCATCATGCAGCTGAATATGGCCCCGTACAACACAATATCTCAAATCATACAAAAGACTTGCAGTATATTATGTACTTTGTGTCTCAGACATATACAAATATCTGAGGATGAGCATGATCTTCTTTAATAGTGTTCATTTAAAGTAATACGATCTAATGGAATTAAAATAAAATTCCTGCTTACCCAAATCAGGGTCACCAGGGCAGGGGGTAGCCTATCCCAGCTGTCCCCCTGGACAGGTTGCCAGTTTGTCACTGGCCTAACACATAGACACGGACAAGCATTCCCACTCACAGGCAATTTAGAATCACCAGAATCATCCTAACCTCATACATCTTTGGACTGTGGGAGGTGTCAGAAATTAAAAAATTTCTATCTGTTCAAGCAACTGAAAACTGGGGGGGGAAACAAGCACACTGAAACCCGAGGTTAGATTCATTACTCCCTCATATACTTGACCATGAGGGGCACTTCCAGCACGGTGGTGGTGGCCGGTGACTGGGTGGTGGTTTTCATGCTGGGGCGGCTGGTGGTGCATGTAGGCCACCTGTCTGTAGAGGCCCAGCAGCGCTATATGAAAGCAGATATGTTTCAACAGGTGTGCATGCATGTGTGTTTGTAGTGTATCCTTCAGGATTGTGACAAACAATGTCCGCAGCAGCTGATGCCAGCCACTCTGTCAGGAGTTGTCGCTAAATAAATGGGGCCAACAGTTGCCTAGAGGGCAGTTGCTGTAATTCCTTGCCCTCCCCCACCTCTCAGTCACCAGAGAATATTTTTTGACCTTTAGCATAAAATTTTCTTGGTGACCTAGTCAAGCTGTCATGAAACGCCTGATGTACGCACCCCTGTGATCCCATTAGAGTACAGCCTTTTTAGGAAATGAAAGAGGTTGCTTGGAAGAATAATTTTCATATTCACATTCATATTCATATTGTGTTGTAGAATGATTACTTGCCAAAAAAGTAAGTAAAAACAATGCACATAGCATAGCACATAGCACATAGCACCTCTCTTATTACTTAAAAATGTTATAAGTATGATGAAACATGCGTAAATAAATAAATAAATGAATCTATCAACAGAGGTTTAAGCACATTACTAGATAACTTGGTGCTGGGGAATTACGCAGTTTCCCAAATATCTAGCTAGCTTAGGCTAGCTTAGCTTAGCAGTTTAGCAAGAAAACAACTACCGCTATATTAATGCCATTTGGAAGGTTTTTTTGGTATGGGTTGATGTGTCAGTTTTTACACTAAAGATCACTTTTGTATCACCCAAACAAGCTCAATGCCCAGTTTATGTGCTATAAAAGCTATGTTCCACATTGTATTCTTCAACAGCTACACTTGCTTCACGTGCTTGACTTCATTCTTTAAATGTTTTAAATGGTAAATGTTCTAAAATGTTCCTTAGGCAGATTCTGCAGTGCAAACAGCTCACTTAGCAAAGATATTAAGACTGCCAGTAACACTAAATGAGATACTTTCATTGCTATATATAGCTCACTTACTGCAAATACATGCATATTATGTTAACTGGTGATTCTAAATTGGCCAAAGGTGGAAGTGCAAGGCTGTACCCTCACACGCAAGATGGATAGCAAAATGGATAGCTCTTACATATTGACCCTTTAAGTACTTACTTGTTTCTATCTTTGCGTTGCAGCTGTGTGTTTACATAAGTGATCCCATAATTATTCAGTTGGTCTGTAGGCTTTTCTGCATCCTTTTATTCCTAACTGACAAAACCGTGTTGCTAAGCCGGCTTTCACAAAAGGAACAGATACAGTATGCCCTTTGACCCCTGTTCTGTTTGGTCCAAGCAGGGCAACATTGCCCCATGGGATAATAAATCAACCAGAGGCTAAGAGGTTAGCTCGACCCACTCTGACCTTTGGTCTTATGAGATTTTCCTCAGCCATATGTCTGTGGCTCAGCAGCGGCCCGCCCCTTGCTGTGACCAGAGGAAGGCCGAGCAGCCAACAACAACAAAAGCTCGGATCAGCCCTGTTCAGATCCAAAGATGTGTCTGAGCCGCTCAATTTCACGTCCTGGGTCCAGCCAGTCACAGAAACTCCGCCCAGGGCTGGCTCTGGTAATTGTGACTGGAGGTAATGCGTTGTTAACGGCTGCTGCAGATTTGAGGCGATGTCCAGGCACACTTCCAGGCCGAAGGTTGTGTGTGGGTGGGATGGAGTGGGGATGGAGGGGGGGGGTTACATAGGTCATATTATTGGGGACTTTTCTCCAGACAGGGAGAGAATTCCTGGCTGCAAAGCAGAAGGATTTCAGCGGTGCGATGGGGTTTGGCCAGCCAAGGCAGAATGTCCGGCATGGTGGACAGCTGCGCCACCGAGCTACTGTAACGAGAGGGGTGGGGGTGGGTAGTTGTTGTTGGTGGTGTATTACTGTAAGACAACACATATTCTAAAAGCTTTGACCGTCACTTCATTGGTATGTTTAGATGTTCTGAAGTAATTTTGATTAGCAAGAGGAAGTGAAAACACAACATGAACACCAGAATTATTAGAAAAAACTTGCCTTGCAGTTCTTTGTATCGTGGTTTCACAATTAGACACAATTTCACAGACACAAAGGAGGTGTGGTAGACACAGCTTCTGTTTAGGTATCATCAAATGTATGTCACCCTCAATTTAGTATCATTTCTATTGTACGGCTGTAGCAAGCTGCCGAAATCCCAACACTGTCATTTGCCGTGAGTTAAAATTGAAAACAGAGTGAAGAATTGAATTTTGTGAAGTCAGTGTAACACATCTACAGCTGTGGAAAAGCAAAAGGTGGGTTTTCATATGGTGAAAAATCTGCTTTTCTCATCAAGGTCCGTGTTGAGGAACATGCTCATGCATTCTTATGACAGCAATCTTTTCAACACCATAACAGAACCGTGTAGTGTGGAGGCCCCGTGAGCCTCCTGATGATGAGGGCAGCAGAGAAAGAAAAAAGAAACTCAGAAAGGAGGTTACAAAGAAGTCTGGGTATACGGTCATAAAATGTGGGACGTGTTATCGCAAGTGAAAAGTGGAAAGTCGATGGATTTCTGGTTCGACTCCAAAGCAACACTGAAGACAGTTTTCCACTTGGTGTCACACTTTAACCAACAGTGTTCCCTGTGTCAAAGGTTTAGACATGCTGGCAGATCAGCTTGGTGGATGGGAGCTAATATGATGTATACTGTGGTCCGTAATGTAAGACATATTTTGAGTGACTGGAATTATTGCCACATACAGTTCTTCAAGAGTTACGCAATGTTGCATCATATGGAAATATTTTTGCATCATGTCAAATACAAATCGCGACCTAACACACCCATGCTGCGATCGACTGTGTTCAAAGCTCTTCTGGCTTGTTTACACACAGTTACTGTACACATGTGTAGTTTTCCGTAACAACTATACATTCTTTTGGGGTTGGGGGTGGGGCTTAAATCTCACATGCTCTTTCACCTCAATGAACTTCCACATATCGCTGCACACACTGGTTATTTATGGACTGACTTACTCCTTTTACTAAAGGTTAGCAGGTCAACCCAAGTGTCAGTATTATCGATACAAATGCCAATATGGGTATCAGATCAATACTAGTGCGATAGGATCGATACTTTGTTTATTAAACGTTAAAAAAAAAAGATAGACATCATGAAAAATGTCAGAAACCTTTTGTGGGATTTATAGTCTATACCAAATTTAAGTAATAGAAGTTGACCCAAAGTGTTTTAGAGACAGGCACATTGTACACTCCAGGTCTCCAAAGAACACAGTTTCAAAATACATGAAAAGTTGAATGGTGTTTTGTTGGGTAAATCGTAAGAGCTTTACAGTTTGATAACACCATTGTGTGAGATTCCTTGAGGTCAATGAAAAAGGATCTGATATGAAACTGATGAGAGAAAAGACTGTGCTCTGCACAGATGTTTCAGCGGGAAGAGTCGTCTCGATTTCTCAGCCAAATGCATCCAAATACACCCCTCAGCATTCCTGACAGGATTAGTGCGCCAGGTACTATCCACTGGTCAGAAGAGACTGGGAGAGGGAAAGAGATAAAGAGACTATGAGTGAGCATGCAGCACAGTCTGCTTGTTTTGTGCGTCTAATGCTGCGTGCTTTAGCAGATTTCAATTGATAAGAGATAAAGGCTCTTTGATGGGCTGCAGGTGTGCTGCTTTAATGAGCATTACCCCCCGCCCCAAACTCCCTCGCCTTTCTGTCCCCCCAAACTGCGCCGCAGATGCACATCTGTGCATCTTTCATTCAGAGCTCTGCAGTATCTCTGACCTCTTAACCTCTCCTCCCTGCCTCTCATTCACGCTAACTCTGCAGCATGCACCCTTTGCATACGACACCAGAGTATATGACATACTGAAGTTCTGACAGTGCATCTGCTATTCAATGAAATTGTTTCCCTGTATTGAAACAGCCCTTCCTTGCTCAATTAATCAAATTCAGCAGTCCAAAAAAACTGTTGAAATTCCATCCCGGGCTGCAGCAAACGCTCAGCAAGTAAAGCAATTTGTATGCTTGCAGACTGTTAGAAACTACACTGGAGAAACCAAGAAACAGACACAGAACGAGACAGAGAGATAAATGTAAGGTGTTTGTTTGTGGCCACTTGCTTTCTCCTTATTCACAGCCTAAGGTGCCAGGGGAACAGCTCGATGACGTACGTTGTGGCCTGGGCAGGAAACACAGGGAGGAACTTGTGGCTTTATATTAAGTGCTGGGGCGCTTAACAGGAAAAGATAACCTGTTTCTGTTGATATAGCAAGGAAGTGTGAATTCTTGGCACATGCAAGATGTTGCAGAGAGGAACAGGCCAACGATGCCTTCCACATCTTTGATTGACTGGCTTACAGGAATTTCCTCGAACTCAGTGCGTTTTTTGTTTGGGTGGCTGTGCTGGAGTGTTACGGGAATGTTTTCTGGGACATTCCCGTTGTTGCAGAAAAGGTGTTTCCGACGCAGAGCTGGATGCTGCTGCGTCACAGCGGTCGAGGTGCACCCTTTTTACTGACCTTTTGAATAAGGAACCCTGTTATTCCCTGTCATTTAGAATATATATATTATTTAAGTGTTGATCCAATAGTTTAAACATTAGATTACATGAAATAGCAACAGCATGATAGAAGTATGCTACAGATAAGGATGCTCAAGCTGTTATACAATTTATAGATATCTATATGAGAGTTTTACAAACAGTGTAGCATTTGGGAAATGTGCGCAACTTTTACACCAGCATTGTACAAATATACTTGAAGAAATTTGAAAAATGCACCCATGTAATACAAGGCTGGTGTGAATATGTGGAATGATGTCAGTCTTATGCATGCAAAAACACCTGCGACTGTTGCATTTTCCTGGAAAAAAACCCAACAACAAAAAACTCTTTTGACATTTTTTTATTTACATTTCAGAACATGTCCCTTGAGTGCCTCATCAGCCTGCGTCATTTCACTTTGTTTTTAAATGATCACCCTAACTGTCAAAATCCCATTAAAGCTAATGCATTTTATACATATTATGATAGTAAAAAACTTATTTGGTATTTCATTCATCATACATTTATCAGTATCACGTATATAAGTGACACTGATGTACACTGAGTATTACAGATTGCCTGAAACACAGTACTTCCACTCTTCTGCTCCATCCAATCAATCACTCAACCAATCAGGCACCCAGTCAGCCATTCAGTCAGTTAGTCAGCCACCTAGTCTGTCAGTCAGACACCAAGTCAGTCAGTCAGTCTGCTGTTTGGGTAGGGTGGAGGCTCATAGACGGGGCCTTTGTTTGAGCAGAGAAGCCCCAGACACAACAGTGGCCAGCCCTGGGCTCTTACAATGGCTGTCCACACAAAAGCCCACACACTGGGACAATGGGACAAGCTCAGAGTGGGGGTGCATGGCTGAGCTGAGGTTACCCACCTGCACACTTCAGGAGTGGACCCACCCCCCACACACTTTTACCGTACCACACCACTCACACCCCCACCATCTCTTAGGCACACTCAAATGCACAGCCTCCACCCATCCAGCTTTAAAATGCTCTAAGCGCAGGTGTCTTCCTGTGCTGCTCACACAAGAAGGAAGTTGGGAAATTCTGTGCAGTGAAAACATTTAGTGAAGTTACTAGAGGTCAAAGAGCATCTCAGCACAGGTTAGGGCTCCACTTTTAGCATACATCACTCAGAGTGACAAGAAAGCTGAAAAGTACAACATTAAGACACTTCTGTTTAATAGAAAACACCAATTTATTTGAAGTAGCATCACTGAGTCAGTTTTCTACTGAGTTTCAGACTCACGACAGCCAGATTGAACAACACTTACTCTGAGGAATTCTCTTTATATTATTATTACTATTATTATCAAGTACTGGATGAAAGTTGGTGTACAATGGCACATATGTGTTGCCTGATAGCACCTGTAAGAACACCTTTCATTTACTAATTCATCCTTTATTTGATCTTTTTCATGTTTCAAGTGGATTACTGTAGGTGATTTAATTTAAAAAAAAATGCAAATTATAATTTTGACTGATTAAGGGTCAAACCAAATCAATACCTATGTGAATTAATTTTAAACATATAAAAGACATAATTATGATTTTTCAGTTCGAAGATTAAAATGTATATAAGTACAATACTGAGCTTGTGTGCACATTGCATTGTACACATTCAAAAAATTACTTGAATTAAATAAAAATTTATAAAAATAAAATTTTGATGAATTAGATATATTATAGAAGACACATGTATGAAAGAAAAGTTAAAAAAAAAATCACTCTGGGTCTTCCAGTTACACACTCCCTTATTTTCTTACACACACACTTTTTATAGACACAGACAGATGCAACTAAGCCCATGTAAATAGTGAAAAAGAAAAAACAAATGGTAATAAAAAAAAATAAAAAAAAGCCTAACAAAACAAAAAACCTGACTTGCCTTGTTTTACTTTGCATTCAAAAGACTCTTGTACTGAGATTAAAAGTAAATGAAAGCCTTACCCATAAATTACTAAATGTTACTGGCTGCAGCGAGTGGTCTGCTTTCCCCACTGTCTTTTTGATTGGATGACTAAAGTGTCAACCTGCTGCTCATAGTGCTGATGGAATTATATTGGGAGTATCACTGTATTATTCCAGGAAGTCCACCCACACAGCTGTTGCAAATACTTTGTACGTCCCAATGATTTGGGGAATGAACAAAGCAAAAACTATTTTCATCCTATTTTTCTACAAACCAAGTGTGTAATTTACACCGAGTGTAAGAAGGAACCACAACTCATTTTTTTCTTTTTTTAATTGATTGCAATACATTTTATAACCACACATTAAAAAAAGAAAAAAAAGAAAATGCACATCAAAATATTTTACCAGGCTCAGTTTGCAACCTTTATAAGAAAAAAACAAAACAAAACTACCAAAAATATGGTTTTACAAAATAAAACAATTATAATAAAGTAAATGCCACTTTGGATAACCGTAATCAAAAACCCATATTTTTTTTTTATTCTACATAAAAAAAAAAAAGGCTTGACATAAATAAGTTAGTATATTTCTCAGTGTTTTTACAAAATTATGTACAAAAGGTACATTGCAAAGATTTACATAATACACAGGCATGGTGACTGCATTTCAGAGACGAGCTGTTTTCTGTCTCCATTTAGGTGTACCCTGGTCTTTTTCAAAAAAAATAAAAAATAAAAAATAAAATAAACCACACTTCAGGCAAATAAAGGGAAGCTTTTAGATGCTCATGTGCATCCTCAGCAGGCTAACAACATTGATGAGAAAAGTACAAACATCTCTCGGTTATCACAAAGTAACACAATGTGAAGTCAATTGAAGAGCACAAGCAGTGCTGGCAAATATATTGATGCAACCATGTATTTGGTATTGTAGGACATTCAACCCTTTAACAAAAAAAAAGAAAAAAAAAAGAAAATAAAAACAAAAAAACCCTTACAAGCCTTAATGTTCATCAAACAATAGGAACAGTCAAAGAGAACTCAACCTGTGCAGTTTGTATAGTCTTTGTCCTTCAATATCTGAGTACCTCGCAACTCCAGAGCGTGGGAGGGGAAAAAAAAAAAAAAAAAAAAAAAAAAACCTTATTCCAGGATTAAGCTGATGCTAAAAGCACCTCAATTACTAAATAAATATCAAGGGACTTAAAGACTGTCCTTACACAAATATTACACTTCTTCCTGTTAAACTAGATCGTATAGGAGAATTTACACTTGGTGACACTAGACTTATCAGAAACAGGGGGGAAAAAAAATTATTAAAAAACAAAAACGCTACATTTGTACCATTCTTCAATGCTGAGTTAGGAAGAAACACTATTAAGAAACCGTAAGAAGCCAAGATTTTTGTTTTAAATGTAGCAATTAGGGACTGTGTCAACACCCCCCCCCCAAAAAAAAAAAAAAAATTTAAAAATTAAAACAAGAGAACAGCATTTTGGAAACATTTATCAAACATTGCAATTCAAGTCAAATCAAAATTCACACCGTTTTACATAAAGGATTTCTTTTTAAATCATAATGTCTTATGTGCTACATATGGAGAGAAATAATATATGTTTATATATTTATATATATATATTTTTTTATTTACACACAGGTAGTTTAAAAAAAGAAAAAAAAGAAAAAAGGAGCAAAAAAGTAAATTAAACCTAATTGCACACTGCTACATCGACTGCTTTTAGAGGCAGTAACTTTTAATTAAGTGCCAAAAAAATTTAGTGTTTCTATTCAGTGCTTCAACAGCGTCCTTCCCAATCTTCAGGAAGGTTGATATGTTTCGGATGCTGTGTAGATCCTCTTCCAAAAAAACAAAACAAACCCCCCCACAAAACAAAACACTAGTCTAAAAGCAAACAAACAAAAGAAATTACAAAAAAAAACAAACAAAAAAAACCCAAAAAACAAACCAGCCAACACTGAGGTTTCTCCATGTTAAACAAGGAGGGGGGAGGCATTCATCTTCAGTTCTGTGAGACAAAACAGATGAAAGAAAGAAAAAAGAAGCATAAGAGGTTGCAATGATGACACTAATGTGGGCATTGTGCAACAATTTCTGCAAACAAATAAATGAATAAATAAAATAAACTTAGTGTGGTCTAAGGGGTAAACCTCAGAGCAGCAGGGGACCTGAATGAACTAATTAGTTTTGTACATGTATTAATACATAAATATAAAAAGACCTACCTGAGGGAAAGAAAAAAAAAAACAAAAAAGAAAACCTGGTATAGTTTTACATTAGCACCCCTATTTAATCATGAAAAGATCTGAAAATGCCTATGAGACAGCCTAGTTTGGGGGTATTTTTTGATTTCTACAATTAAAAAAAATAGAAATAAATAAAATGCATTAAATAGAAGTGACCCCCCAGCTTTGACAGTTGACATCCTGCCATAACAATGCTGATTGCATGCCTATTGGACGTCGCCCTGGCCAGTACACCCACCCACACACTTGCTTTCAGACCTGCACGACTCTTCTGCACACTCTCCACCGACAGGGACAGATGTGTGTTGTAACGTTAGTGTGCAACGCGTGTGCAGCACTGCACAGAGACCAGCCCCTTCCCGTCCCTGCTCTGCTCTCAGTTGCTGACGTGTTACACTACTACACTGTTGTTCAGCACTTGTTGTTTACAAGTTTCGACGGAAACTCAACGGACTCACCGTGTCAGACAGCGGTTAAATGTTAAAGATCCTTAAAATGTACAGGCATTATTTGTTTGTTTGTTTTTCCTTCCCCTGTTTCACCTCGATCGCAGTGTATCGACAGAGCTCTCTCTGTCCGAGTGGAAAATTAAAAACCAACCCGCCCCCCCCCCCCCCCCCCCCAACCTAAGAACCCCTGTTTCCTCAAGTGACTGTGTGGTCTATATTGGTTTTTTTTATCTTTATTTAAAGTAAACAAATCTACATATAAAATGTACATACACATACAATTACATATACAAAACCATGAACACATACAAAAAAGGAGAAACAAGGAGGAAAGTCTAGCATTAATGAGTTAGACATTTTTTCATGTTTCTGTCCCCGCTCATTAATGAATGAGACAGACTGACAGCACATTTGAAGGACGTGCACAAAAAGTATGCAGACTGTCAAAGCTGTGTAACATCCAAATCTTATTTAAGTGAACTGAAAGGGTGTTTAAGCTGAATTAGAATGCCTCCTAATGGTTTAAAAGCGGTATCAATTTTTTAGTAAACTAATAACCAGATGTTTTTGCAGATTTACTCGTTTTCCAAAGTACCCCCAGTTGGGAGATGGAGTAGCCAGTAAACAGCCTACTGTAGTTACACTATGCACAGACCTATTTTTTTTTGTTAAGAAATCTTTGCTTTTCCTTAAGAAAAATATGATTAAAAAAGGAAAAATATTGCATGAACAGTCTTTACCTTTTCTCACGTTTTCCTCTTGGGACTGGTCTTTCTGGGCGTGTGCTCTGCAGAGTGACTCCGACTCGGACAACTAACATCTGAGCTGCTGTGTGACCTCTTGCTCGGAACAGGGGAGTCTGCAAAAAGCAAAAAATAAAAAATAAAAATAAAAATTTCGTCATTTCTTAAAAAAATAACAAAAATAGTGGTATAGTGTTGCAGGCAAACCCCACTCTTTACAGTGCTTTTTGGGGCCATGATTTTCAAAATTTTATTTTCGGTGCACAGATCAATACGCGATCAGCTGCGTTGCTCAGAAACAACTGTGATGTAAACGGGTTAAACTGGAGAGTATGTAGTACCGTGACACGCGTGTCTTTTCCTCAGCGCTGTACACTGTTCCGTGCACTCCATTTGCCCGTCAGCCCTGTCGGGATCTTCGCTCGGAGGCACCACAACACAACTGTGATTCCCGTTAAGATCCACATTGTTATTCCCAGTGGAGCAGACGCCTTTCTTCGTAAGCGGCTGCCGAGTGTAGAAGCCCGGCAGGTCTCTGCAATCCACTAGTTTCCACTCGAACCTGGAGTTGGCCCTCGGCGTGTCAGTGGCGAAGTCGAAGCCCCAGTGGTCGGAGGCGCGCTCTTCCAACTCCCGCAAATGTCCCTTTAAATCCCTCTTTAACTCTTCGTGATCCACCGAGCCGAAGAGGCTCCTGCAGGCTGACGGTTTCGGGTGTTCAGACAGCCGTGAGTCCGTCCGCTCCAGCGTCGGGCTCCCGTTTGAAAGTCGAACATCTGACATTTTGCTCCAGCGAAACACGCAATTTTTTAAAACAGCCTGGAGCGTCCAGTTTTTCACGAGGAGGGAAAAAACAAAAACAAAAAGGCAGCGCGCACACACACACACACACAACACTCAAAAACAACGGTTATCTCCTCGTCGCTGAGAAAGCTCCAAAACAAGCGTAAAACGCGTTATGCCATGCATACGTCGGAATGCAGACGCGAACAGCCGCCGTGTTGTGAAGCCCTGCGTAGTCTCATCAAAACAAAGTGCTCAGGAACTGAAGGCGCTCTGTCAATTTTGTCCCGTAGCGAGAGAAACTGCAGACAGCCCTTCTCTTTCGCCCAATATGGCGAAAGGTTGATGTGGGGGTAGGGGCATGATTGACATGCTGAGCTATTTAAATTCCCGAAGAGGTCGCTCATTGGTCAGAGTTTTTAAGCCCGCCTACTTTTCTTAAGGTGGACCGGCTAAATTAAGCCGCTCTGATTTCTTTTTTTCTCCTTTTCCCTTAAAACAAAAACAAAAAAAAAATATCAGCGTGTGAGGGTCATGTATATATGTAACTCTGTATTTAACGTATAATAAATAACTGAGTGGGGGAAGAGGATGTACAAAAAAAGGTTATTGATAATAAATGTTGTCATGGCTGTGCCAAATAAGAAAAATTATAATCTTTGAAATAAAAAAATAGCATAACAAATCATTCCTAACAGGTGCAGAACAATTAACTTAAAACAAAAAGAACAAACAAAAAAAATTGTGCCAATCTGGCTAATATGTATCTTTATGACATGCCATTTCCACCAATTATCTGCACCTCAGTGGTTAAGGTCAAGGTCAGCACACATCAGACTCTGTCCACACTGCCACCAGAACCCAGAGCAAAAAAACAAAACAAAAAACACAGTGCTCAAAAAAAAAAACAAAAAACAAAAAAACCCCACACAGCATCAGAAGTCAGCAAATTTAGAAAAAATGTTTTTTTTAAAAAAAGAAGCCGAAAGTACTCAATGTTAAAGTTTTTTCCCCCGACACCTCAGGAAAAACTTGGCAGGTTCGCACAAATCCCTAGCGTTATCCAAATCCTATTAGAAATTACCAATAAAACAAAGAAAAATATGGAAAATTTAAATTTTATGTTTTTAACCCTAATCTGGAAAAAAGTAGGCAGGGTGTGCCAAAGTGCAAAGCAGTGATTTCTAAATTTACACTGACTCTCATATTGAGGACACTAGATTACATGTTTTGATCATTACCTGCAAGGAGGAGGGATCAGTAATCTGCTAAAAATGAGCAGATGTGTTGCTTTCAACACAAGTCAGGTCAACAATAATGTACAAATCCCTGCTTTGAATTGAATTTGAAAATAATAGTCCAAACTTCTTTGTTTCTTATTTAAGGCTCTATTTAAAAATGTGATCTTCAAGCAAAAGTACTGTTTGTTTTTAAATTTATCAAGCTTTTTTTTCCAGCTTCTTTTTCTTTATCGTCCAAGTTTTACACTTTTCCACTGAAGGGGAAAAAAACAAACAAAAAAAGCCCCCAAAACAAGAGTGATGTCAAAAAAGATGCTCGCCTCAGGTTCTGATCAAGATGAAACAAATTGGATTTGCTTAAAATAGAAGCAAGCAACCTGCAAGAAATGATGCAATTTAATTTTACTGTGAGCAATTATTTACTTAAGAGGTCACAGCAGGCTATGTGCTGCAGCTGTGGCTGCTGGCTGGCCACCATTAATTCTGGGGCAATGATGCCCCCTAGTGGTCATCACACCGCCTCTCAATGTCCATACAAAGTAACCAGGAAGCAATCGTGATATCAAACGCTTTTAATAGAAATGTTTTAAATAAACATTTAATCTGTACATACACATATTTATATCCAAAAAAATGGAAATGATCCTTCCTGACTCCGCTGAGGTGTAGTGGCCTACCTTCCCAGTTAGTCCATTATAATATAGTGGTCTCCTGCTTGATAAGGCACCGTCAGAGGCTAAGCCACTTGATAATGTAGAAGTTCTTCTTGCCCACTCTGAGCAGCGTGAGTCCATTAGCCAGGATGTGGAGTTTGGGGATCAGTACCTGCTCCGGGTTGTCTGTACGTGTGTGGTTGATCCACACTGCTCCATCTGAAACCATTTGATACCTGCACACAAACATTTACACCATCAGTTAGGACAGGGTTTCATCTTGAAAAAGAAAATCTAAAAGTCATGTGAAAAAGAAAGTACACCCTGTATTCTTCCACAGGAATTTAGAGAGTGAGGAGGATCCAGGAGCTGCTAATCAAATGGACTTAACTGATCTACAAGTGTGAGCACCTCTATAAAGGTTTTGGCAGTTTACTGGTCTGAGGCATTCGGGCACATGTTAACATAGTGCCAAGGAGGAAAGACAGCAGTGGCTTTAACAAGGTCATAAGGTCAAATAATTTCAACTCCATCTCTGTACAGTCAGAATGATTATTCACAACTCGGAAACATTCAAGGGAGCTATCAATCCTCAGATAAGTGCACATCCCAGCAAAGGTCAGACTATGCAATGTTCAGAGAAACTCCAAAAACCCCAAGAGATACATCACAGACAGTAGAGGCCTTTGTTAGCATTTTTAAATGCGGAAGTTCATGATAGTACAATTAGAAAAGAGTTAACAAGTCTTATTTGGAATCGTTATCAGAAGAAAGCCTCCTCTCTCCTTAAAAAACAAGCAAGCTGTCCTTTGAATAAACAAGACCAATGTGGATATATACTTGACCTTCACATTTGGAGTGAACCAAATACAGCAAATCACAAACACCTCATACTGACTGTCAAGCACGGCGGTGGAGGGCTGATGATTTGGGTTCGTTTTGCAGCTTTGCATGGCTTGGGTAGTAGCCAGAAGAAGGAAACAACGTACTTTTCAACAACATTTTTGAAAATACGTTAATCTGATCATGACATTTTTATGCTGGTAAGCTATAATTATGACACATTTAACTGTTTACATGTTGCAGGGCTGTTGCTACATTATACACCTTAGATGTGGCAGTTATCTTGGCTGTAGCTACATGACAGCAGAGCTAGAATCAAAGAAAACGCTTTTGTTTTCTACAAAAGAAGCTTTTTGAAATGTGGCGGCGTGAATGTGACTGGTTGCTATCGTTGCACTAAAGGCACACATCAAACTGTTACATGGTTACAGGCTGTAGGGGCAGCTGCAACCCAGCTAACACAAGCAATGCTTTTTCTTTTTTTCCTCAGGAAACCAGCTTATGAAATTTGACTGCGTGATCGTGACTGCGTGTTATTGTTACACCTCGGACACAAAGAAGTTGTTGTGGCTACCTGTGAGCGTTATCACTGAAGAACAAAGAGACCACAAACTCCTGCACCTGCTGCAAAAAAACACTACTCTTCAGCACTTGTGTTCTACAGGATAGAAATAAAATAGCTGTGACAGTCAACTCAAAAAGGTTCAGATGTTTTTCATTGAAGATTTTAGCTTCATTTACTAAAAAATTATTTGGTTAACAAAATTCAGCGGGCTGGAGGATAGAAACAAAGTATCGATCTTATCTTGCTACTCTCGTTCTGATACAAATACCAACTTTGGTATCGGTGCTATCGACATTTGGATCAATCCCCCCACCTCTATTTCCCAGAATGTGTAACTGCATTACACACCATACACAAAAGATTACACTGTGGATCTCTGGGTGCATGTATGCTCACACTAACAAGCTCTATCAAAGCACTACATACCACTCTGGTACCGCATTTAGATAAAGGAGAACTGGGGTGCTTACCCTCTGGGACCCTCAGGGATGGCGCCGACCTTGCGGCAGGCATCTATAACAGTTGTCCCCGGCTCCAACAGCAGCTCATGGAAAGGTGCCTCCCTGAAGAGTTCCTGAAGCTCCTCATCACTCATTTCCTCCAAGGCTTGCACGCTGCTGTGATAAAGTGCATTGGTGCATCTGCAATGACGACATTAAATATGACCATTCTGTCCACATGGAAGACAGAGGACATGGGCAGCCACAGCAAACAAAGACTACAGCAATGAGCACTTTCCTCTTACTGTACTGCAGGCATAACATTTTCCACTTTTTGGCAGAGCATAGTCCTGCTGTTCTAAACACAATGCACTTTGACTCTAATAAGTTACAGCGTAAAAGAGCTCTAGATGAGGATTCAAGAAAATAAAATGTATAATTTAGGGGAATAAACACACAGATCAATTCTAACCTCTTTGCAGTCTCCAGGCCCTCCTTTCCATGCACCAGTTTTGTCACTTCAGCAGCCAGTCTTTTGTGGGCGAGGCGTTTACTTGGATCTTCTCTCTGTTGCTCCATCAGTTTCTCTACCTCCGCCAAAGGCAGAAAGGTGAACAACTTCAGATACCTACAAAAAAACAAAACAAAAAAAAAAAACAGCCCACACAGTACACCTCAGCATCCTATGACTGTGCACCGAATACTTACTTTCGGATAAAAACAGGGTTGCGATGAGACGTTTGTGGATATTGCACTTTCATTAAAACTCAACAAACATGATCAGCCTTCACTTATACATACCCTTCCACACTGGCATCAGGCTGCCTGAGAAAGAACTGGTAGAGTTCAAAGGGTGACGTCTTATCTCTGTTGAGCCACACTGCATTGCCTGCAGTTTTCCCCAGCTTGTCCCCGACAGTGCTGGTAACTAACGGGATGGTCAGGCCGTACACCTCCTCGCCGCTTACTCTGGAGAAAAATAACGTTTTCAGTGTTTCAAGGCAGCCTTCAGGGTAAATCTGGCAGGCATGTATGTGTTTTGGTTGGTAGAGAGACAGGCAAAAAAAAAAAAAAAAACCCAACCCAAAAACATTTTGGTGGTATAATTGGGTGTAGAACTTAATGTCTCAAAACAATTTGATGTATGTGCATCTAATGATCAAGAATATACAGTGAATTTGCAGATTTTATAATGGAGTCTGAAATACATGCAGGGTTTATCCACACAAAAATAGCCTAGTCCTGCTTCAAAAGGTGGACTGCAGGCTTATCAGGGACAGGTAATTATGAATTAATTAGCCCAGTACTGTAACAGTAGTGGGCTTGGAAAAACATTTACTTGTGAATGTACTCATGGCCAGACATCAAGTTGCCCAGTTGGTCGGTGCCTCCAAGCTGAATCTTGCAGCCGTATATTTGGTTCAGGTGGTGGAAGTCATAAGCTTGGAACACCTGGTAGGTGAACTCTGTCAGGCTCATGCCCTCGGCGCTCTTTAGCCGGGACTGCACGCTGTGGCGGCTGAGCATGGTGCCCATCCTGAAGTGTCTTCCAGCCTCCGACAGAAACCCCACCACGCCCCAGTTCTTATACCAGCTCAGGTTGTTTAGAACAGTCACGGTTCCCAGCGGCCTGGAACCGTCGTGAAAGTGCAGCTCGTGGTTGGTGAAGATCCTCTGAATGCTCTCCCGGATGCTGTGGGTGTTCGCCTCCACCACGTCCGCGGACAGCTGCTCCCGCTCGCTCGTCTTCCCGCTCGGATCTCCGATTTGTGCCGTGGCTCCTCCGAGCACCGCGATCACATGGTGTCCGGCGCCTCGGAAGTGCAGCAGGCCGATGAGAGCGAGCAAGTTCCCCACATGGAGACTGTCGGCTGTGGGGTCAAATCCGCAGTATACCGTCTGAGCACCGGACTGGAGCAGCCGGGGGAGCTGCTCTTGGGCTGCGTTTTCTGGGAATGAGCCTTTCAGAACGCCGCGTTTGTGCAGAGAGAGAAGCAGCCCGTGGTGCGCGGAAGAAGAAGAGTGAAATTTAGACCTGAGTGTGAGGCAAAGAGTGGCTGGCCCGAGAAGATTACAAGATCCACGCCGCCACACATAACAGCAGATACCCACCATGGACGCAGCCATGTTGGACAATGTGACAAGAACACGGAGGTGGAACTGAGTAGAAGCTTGGGTCGTTTGGTAGGAGCAGAGCGCCCTCTGGTGCGGTGGTTCTCAAGGAAACGCTTGGGTGTACTACCTGCAGTTTACATATAGGGGAGACCGGGGATAGTTGTAACGTGGGTCAGTTGTAACACTTCCAATTTCTCCAATCAGGGCTAAGTTTCAAATGATGTGACTCATCCTGTGCATGCCCAATTCAGTTCTGCTATCACATGTGAAAAATCAGCACATTTTGTCAAACACAGACAATTTAACATGAAAAAAAGTAATTTGTATGCCAAAAAGTAAGTTTTTCTACTTTATTTCAATTTCTAATAGCATTATCTGCTTTGCAGTTAAACTCATCAAACTTAAATTATGTTATTTGTATGTCTATGGGGATATATTCTGTGTAGGTCTTTAGTGCTAATGTTTTAGCCGTTGGCTGTAATGTTAGCTAGTTCATGGCTATAGGAGTCTGGGTCAGTTGTAACAGCAACAGTCTGGGTTAGTTGTAACAATAATGCAGATGTTACAACTTACCACACTATTACTTTAACTCATATTAAACAAGTTGGGGCAACGACATCAGCAGAGAGAGGTTCACTGGTCGCATTTGTATATGCGGTTAATGCCAGTGGCAACACAATTCCTCCACTGTTTGTGTTCCCACACATACATTATGCAGATCACTGTGTCAGAGATGGACCAGTAGGAAGTACTGGTAGTGGAAATAAATCAGGATGGGTGCAAGAAACAGATTTCCTCATCTTTCTGAAGCACTCTGCAAACCACACCAAGGTAAGCCAGGATAAAAAGTAATGGAATTGCGATGCTGGTGAACAACTACATTTTTTCAGCTTCATTGTTATGTTCAAAATTGGTGCAAGAGTTGTAGGTTATAATGCCCACTGAGCCAATGAGGCCAAACTCAAGGAAGACCAACCAAAATTAATGAAATATTCAGTTGCAGAAAATTCCATAATATGTCTTTTTTGGGGGGTTGGAATATGTTCAAAAGCTAGATTTCTGCATTCTGTCACACACACACACACATAGAGCTACATAAATGGATGTAAGTGCATTCATGTGTTGAATAAACAAAGATTACATGTTAATGTTTTGTTAGTACCCTTATTTCATTGTGTTACATTTCACCCCAGGATATGTTACAACTAACCCAGACTATGGGGTTAATTGTAACATTTCACTCTTCGTGTTTGAGACCATACCATGCAATGGGTAATTGTGCTGCAGAGAAAATAGCAGCACTATTTAATAGCAGAGACATGTAAATACTTTGCATTACATTTTGAATCCACTACCTTCAACGAGCTCCAATTTACAGACAGAAATGTCAAAAATGTTACAACTATCCCCGGTCTCCCCTACTCATCGTGGGCATGAATGCTGTGGTCAGTTTGGACTTTTAATGATTTCTTTGAGCTATTTTCCCCCTCTGATGCGCAGGGAAGCAAAACAACGAAATTACTTTGCTTGGACCAAGAGTGTTCATCTTTAATATGCACACAGAGGAATTTAGAGTTATAGGCTCTTTCAACAGCCTCTTTGTTGATGTACACAGGACCTGTGTCTGTTCTCTTAGACCAGGGGTGTCAAACTCAAATACACAGTGGGCCAAAATTCAAAACTGGAACAAAGTCGCGGGATAACATTAATATTTATTAAAAAAAAATCTTCCTCCAGATATAGGAATGAATCTTTTCTTATGGACTCAAATAAGTTTTGCTGGAAAACTGAATATGGAACAAGCAAAGCTTAATACTAAACAATATATATATATTAGCTGTATAATACCAGTAGGCCAGCTCTAATAGTAATTTGGTATGGCTTCGCGGGCCAAATGTAATTAGGCTGCGGGCCAGAGTTTGACACCTATGTCTTAGACGGTCTGAAGTCCACCACAATCTCCTTGGTTTTGCTACCAAGGAGACAGTGTGTGTGGTGAGGTTGTTAGTGGTGCACCGTGCCATTAGGTTCTGCACTTTATCTCTGTATGCAGTCTCATCATAACTGGAGATCAGGCCAAAGACCGTTGTGTGAACTAATGGTGTTTGTCACATGGGAAGGTTGACAGTCATGGATGAATTGGGCATAAAGAAAAGGCTCAGCAGCAAATCCAGGGTTCTGCAGTTTGGACTACCAGTTTGCTGGAGTCACCCGTTTTAAAATGACCCACAGGATCAAAAGTATACGTAAATACAGCTCATCTAATATGTGGTTAAATGTCCCTCAGCTGTCTTGTTGATGGCACCTTGGTTTTGTATGTGCACATCTTGGTGTCGTAAAGATGCATCTGAACTAGAAACCTAGCTCTGGTATAAAAAGTAAATAAGGCAATGTTATAATAAAAATAACTTGCACTGACTGGCGTTACCTACTAAAGTCTGAACACACGATACGTAGCAGATTTTAAAATCACTTTATTTTTAAATCCATTCAATCTCAATTTGTTTCATCGTTTAAATGACTAAATATACATTCATCAAACATTTACAGTATTGTTATCAAGCCACAGTACACATTAACGACACATCGAAAGGGAGACTCCATGGTCTCTTTGCATGACACTACAGCCACAGAAACAAGTTTAACTCAGGAGAGAAAAAAAATCACGTTTCTAAATCCTATAACTGCTGCCCCAAGTAAGCCCAAGTTTTTCTTTTCTTTCTTTCAGTTCAGGAAAAACAAAAATAAAGGTAATCTTAATCTGTATTGTTGTTGGTGTATGCGTATTGTAAGGCAGAGCACTCTATACTCACTCCAGAGTGAATGAGGAAGGGAAAACAGTACTGTCCTATATCCTGAGCTAGTTCAACAAAGGAAGACTACGATTCCCTGATAAAAGTTTAAAAGTCCCTTGACAGTTCAACACACAAAAAAGACATTCTTAAGGGAAAGCTGACTTTGCAAATTTACATGACATCTTGTTGACATTTTGAGTTGCCTTGTTGATAAAGTTTCTAGCAGTTTTTTTTTTATGTTTAACATTTAAAAAGTCTGTATTTTTGAAAAGCAAATCCTTCACTGTTACTGCCCAGAAGGGTGCACATTGTATAGAATGTACAGTGACATTATTTTCCAGCCTGTGGGACCCTTTTGTGTCACAAACAGCTAAATCTAGCTGAAGATGCCAACAGTTTACAAGTGTGTGTGCAAGAAACTTTTTTTATTTTATTTATTTTTTTTAAATCTGGTGTTTTATGGCACACACTAAGGCACACACAGGTTTGTGGTTTTTTCCCCGAGCACACCTGGGATGAGCGAGTCCCAGGAAATCTGCAAGGTTAAAAACTGAGCTGCGCTGAAGTGGGTCTGACATTCTGTGACCAGATATATGCAAGTAGAGGCAGTTTAAAGATCAGTAATCTACTTATGGCATAAGAAATGCTTGGTAAGTTAGTACAATATAGCAGCGAGTGAGAAAAGTCAGACAAAAACAAAGAGAAAAAGCACGATGAGATCAGAATTGTAAAACAATATACGTGTTTTTCTCATTACTGCAACACATTTACTGCTATAGCATGTGATTTAATGGCAAATTACATTACGAGTGCATTCAGTTTCTCTATAAACCAACAGAGATATTATGTGACCCCCCCCACCCCCCCAATCTGTGCATATATTACCCCCTTTGTTTTCTTATGTACAACCTGAGATAGAAGCATTAGAAGAAGGGATTAGTACTGGATGATCAGTGCTAAGCTGTGCCTTCACATTTCCTATGAAATGTTTTGTTCCTTTTTACTCTTCATGGTAATCAAAAGGTCACAGAGGTCAAGTTTATAACTAACCACTCAAACATGTAAGCTAGTGTAGCCCTGCGCAGACCATGCATGCTTACAGTTTAAAATTCTAGTGCTTAATTCGACAGATAAACGAAGTGCAACTTGAAGGAACTGAATGCACATTATGGTCTAGATGACTCTCCATTTCAAAAATTCAGATCTATGGATATGCAGATTACCAGTTGCCCTGTTACACCTTAAGTCTATTTACAATGTACTCTTCAGCTGTGCCATTTCAACTAAACACATGTGAGATTTTGTTATATATATATTATATATTCATACTTCAGTATAAAAATACGATTCGATTCAAAGACAAGCATGACGCATTTAGACCAAGAACAAAACAAAACAGTAGATAACAACATTTACTGTAAATATTCAAACATCTGAAAGTATTCACCCAACTTACGAATACAAAAGTCAATCATCATTAGTACCTTGTTTACCACGAGAGTTAAAAGCTGGGGTGAGCAGTCAGTGTGAAAGCTTCAGTTATGTAAAGCCCGCTCTGATGTTGCGATGTGTTACAAACATAAGGAACATTTCTCTGAATTCAATGATCATTTCAGGACAGTGTGAGTGATGAGGCAGAAAAGGAGTAGCGCCCTCTCACAGAGAGTCAGATGTGTATGATCCGAACTATCAGAAAACTATGCATGTTTTCAGCATTCCCTTAACATAGGTCCTCTGATGTCCACCGTATGTATTTTATATTAAAGGCAGTGTGACAACAAAATGCAGGAGCGGCACTTTCACATGGAAATGTCCCTATTTTGTTAGATAGCAAAAAACACCAAAGCCAGAGAATAACTGAGTAGGAAAAGGGCTACGGACTCATTTTTCTTTTACCTGCATACGTCCAGATTGACGGTCTTCTATAACTGGCCAAGTGATTTCACAGAGAAAACTAAACAAATGAAAGTGTGACAACCTTTCAACTAACAAACTAGATGTTTCACCAATGAGGCCTCATCACTGTGGTTTTCTCTTAGCTGGGAAAAATAAAAACAATTACATTTTCATCAGGGAAAAATGTGCACATAAGATTGTTAAATCTTAACTAACACGTGTGTTATGAGGACCAAACAGACAGTTAAACACAATAACAGAGAGAGAGAGAGAGAGATTCGCTGAGTGAATTCATGTGTCGCCCGTGTCAGAGTTGTATTGTGGTTAATAACAGTGTTAGCCCTTTAATACCAGAACACACATCAGGAGGGAGTGCTAAACACCTGTGTATGTCTTTTTTGTCCTTTGAAACCTCCATTAGAAAAGTGTCACATTAACATATCACAGGCATGCTTGTGCTTCAGTGCATTGTGGTGCATGTACACAGTGAGTCTGAACTTTGGGCACTGCTACCTAATTTGAAGAAAAAAAAAAATAGCATTCCCAGTACAGTTTGTGGACAACTTAAGCACTAAGTCGTATTTCTTGTTAAGAATATTAAAATAAAATAAAATAATAATAATAATGATGATGGCAATTTCTACTGTGTCATTAAGAAGTATGACTTCGGGGACATGACGTACAGATAAAATGGTTATGTTCAGGACGTGACTCCACAGAAAAGCTTGAGAATCACGGTGGCGGGCTGGCGTGCTCATAACCACTGGCTCCTCAACCGGCCACATTTTGGTAGCCAATTGAGGAGAAGCTGCCTTGATTTAAACTGCATAATTGCTGCTGTTATTAAGTTATTCGGGCATATGGCTCGTTGCTGTAAAACAATCGGCTGGAGTGGCAATTATAAAGTTCACTTTTGTTCTTCAAATTAGGGTTACCTCAGGGTTCCACCAAGGAGGTGACCTTACAGACGTTTTAAAAAAAATATGGAAAAAAGAACATTTAGAGTTTGGTCAGAGATTGCATTCAGTGGTGTCTGGACAGGGGCTCAATCAGCTGTACAAAGTATCTTAGCATACATGATTCTTCTGCCTGATAAGATTCACACACAATGAAGTGGAAAGCACTTTGTCAAATCAAATGAATCATCAGCCTCCTTTTTCTTCACCTTTAGGTTCCCTTACACTGGACAGACACCAAAGCTAACCCTTTAGGGTCAGAGGTTAAGTGGTTCAAACCCAGTATGTGGACGTCTCCTCTTCTTTTCAAGTCCCCGCTCAGAAGGAGATGGTTTCTTGTTTTCCTACTGTGGTTATACCTCCAAAGTCTTCAGTACATGTCTCTGTAGATCTCCTGCAGGAGCGGATGCAGTGAGGTGTCCTCTGTCTTTTTGATCTCCTGCACAAGCTGTGCGTGCTCAGTGACTAACTGCCTCAGGTCAGCTAGTTTCTGCAGCAGCTTGGGGAAGAGGAAAGTGTCATCGGGGTGATTGGCCAGCAGATGGAGCTGCAGGACCTGGACGATGCTCTCCTGCATCACCTCGATGTGTGCCACATTCACCAGGCCTGGCCGGTCTAGCCAAAATGAAAATGAGAGAAACATCATCATCTTTTGTAATGTAAAAAGGATTTTATAGGATACTGAAGAATGCATGCAACAAATTTCCTCACCGCCACAGCAGATGATGGCAGCCACAAAGAGAGCCAGATCACTGTCGTCCAACTCCAGCGCATTAAACTTCATGGCAAACTGGAACTTTGGCTCCATCATGTCGCTGAACGGTCGACGCAGGCTCTTGAGGAATTCCCGGGTGATGAAGCCTGAGCCGTACGCTACAAGAAGCCCATCCTTGTTCATACTGGAGGCAAGCATGGCGAAAATGGCTTCGTACACTCCGTATTTCAAAAGAGTCACCTGATCGTTGAGGTCCAAGCTCGAGAACCCGGGGACGGACTTTGCAAACTCTGTGAGCTCCGTGACGGTTTCCACCGACGTGCACTGGCAGCAGTGGAAAATCCGAACCTCCACCTCCTTGTCCTTCATCGCTCCCACGGAGCCGACCATCTTGGCCGCCAGTGTCTGCTCTGCCAGCTGGAGGGTCTCCATGTCGTGAATGACAAAAGGCTGTGGATGGTAGGGAAATACACGTCACTATAAAACTAAAAATATAATGCTTTGTTAAAAATGTGTCTCAGCTGAAATGCAACAGAGGTTATAGAAGCGAGAACTGGGATTTTGGCCTGTTAACAAAAGACGATTCGTGACAGACGAGACCTGACATGGAACATGCCGACTCAGCAAACTTGCCAACGTGAATAACTGACTGACTGGAGTGTTTACAGATCATAATCTTCACTGAGAGGAAAGGCTAAGCCTAGAGCCCTTATTGACATCTGAATGTTTTGTTTCCGCGATGACACGCGTACTGTCCTTCATTTTCCTGCTACACACACACACCAGCCACATCATTAAACCCACAAACAGGCACAAAGTGCAACAGTGATCATCTCATCACAACGCAATGCTTGAATTCATGTGGAAGTTACTTGAACAGCTAAAACTTACTTAAACTTAGATGCTGATGCACACATTCCACTAATTCCAAATCCGAGTGAACCAAGCGGGGACATGTGGCCCAGAGGATCCGTCGCCAATGTTCTAGTGCCAAAAACCGCTGGACACCCACAGAGGTCCCATATCCATGCCCTGAGTCAGAGCTGTTTCGGTGCTTGAGAAAAACCAGCTCACTATTACGTGCTTGAAGTTCTGCTGAATTCAATTATATTTATATAGAAAAATAAGAAATATATGATTGTAGGTAACTATAATTATAAACCTCGCACAAAAAGTAAGGAAATTTGTGTTTGATCAATTATTTCTTTGTTGTAACAACTGTTCTTGGCAGTAAATCTGGAACGTAAAGATTTGGCTTTTGGGGTTTTTTTTGTTTTTCATATGCGCAACCCACAAATGCATTTTCTGTCATTTTCTGGCACCATTGTTGGGCAAACAAACAGGCTTTCCAACAGTATAAAATTAATTTCCAAGAAGCATTGTCACAACAACGAAATCATCGACCAAGACAATTAAAAAAAAAAATTTAGATGTTACTCACAATATCCACAACTGAAGGCACAGTTAGAGCTCAAAGAAATGCAGCGTGAACACAGAGTTTAATTCAAAATGTCTAAAATTTTAAATGTTGACACTGTGCCCAGTGCCCTGTCAAGAGGTCTGTTTACAGTGAGTGTACCTGTACAGAAACCATACAAAAGCATTGTGGGCAGTTAACGGGTGTTTCGGTTATGTCACTGTTCCCACAGAGGACAAGTTACAGCATTTCGATGAACAGCTTTACACCTGCTGCTGCACATCGGAGCTCTGACTCATGAATGCTGCTCTAACTGTGGGCTAGAGTAACAAGGGAAGGTATGCGCAACACAACGCTGAGGTGGTTAATTTTGTACTTTTACGTCATGCTAACATTCCTTGATTTGATAACGGAGGTTCAGATGAGGAGAAGATCAAAAAAGGTTCACAGCTCCAGAAGTCAAAGCGTGTATACTCTGCTTTTTGAGCACAACATATTTTTGAGTAAAACTCGCTAGAATTATTATTGTGATGCATTAAAAGAAAGACTAAATAGGTGGAATTCTTTTAAAAAGCGTCTTTCTATTTCTCTTAAGTGAAATAGCAAAACTAGTGTTTTCCACAACTTGTTGCTGATTCCAATTTGTCACACGATACACTTTTCAGGAACTGTCCTTATATTATATCACTGCTTGCCACATGAACTACACAAATGTGTACTGGCATTGCAATCATTTGAATTGTTTTCTAAACAGAAGACGCTGCAGTGGAGTAACACGTCAAAGCAGGGGGGAGATACTAATCTTCACTTTTAAAGTTTTCAGAATGCAGAAACTTGCTATTTACTCATTGGTGAGACCTTTAGGCCTGGGTTGAAGTGACAAGCATTTGTATCCAGATCAAGACATATATATACACATGTATATTTAATAGTCTCTGTATGAGTAAAGTTAAATTTGATGAGACTTATTGAGATGTACATTATTGAGATTACAACAAGACTTTTATGGGCAGTTACGAGTTGTGTAAAAGCGCTGCGATAGCAAAGGTAGGTTAAACAATAATCAGTCACTGAGTACTTTCTACCCACTCTGCTTGTTCATCAGGAGCTTTGAAGCAGTGGATAAGATCTGTGCCTGAACTTGGATGAGCGCTTGGACCGATCTGTCCCTCTTGACCTATTTTACACCTACACATCCATCCATGGAATTCAGACTCTCTGGGCTGCAGTCCATGAACCTCTCCTTTTCTAGCCCCCCGCTTTTTATCCCCCTCGGTAGGAAAGAAGCACATCGGAGGGGGGAATGCTTTTAGGGTGAATGGGAATGGGTGATAAAAAGAACATACACATTAAGGGAAATGCACAGTGAAAGGCTAAGTAACAGGCTTAAGTAAGTCCTTGCCCATCCTGTGTGCTGAATTGCTCCGCTGGTTGAGCAACTTATTTTTGTCATTGGCTGGCTGTGTCTAATCTCTAAGGGAGTGATTGCCAGGTCATATTGAGACATGAAAAAATAAATTAAAAGTTACAAAACCACATGACCTCGCACTATGAGGAAAAGCTGGAAATGGAAGAACGTGCGAATATGAGGTCCACATGTGCAACACTTTTCACTCACCAACCCATTACTTTACTCACTAATCAACGTACAGCAGTGTTGGTCTTGCCCATGAGAATGGATCGAGCCTTGGCCTTGTTCATGTTGAAGTTCTTCAGGTAAGCCTCATAAATGTGCTTGGCCAGGGTCTTCTGGTCAGCTAGCTGGGGGTTTTCCACCTCTTTGTCCACCGTCACCATCTCCGCCTTTAGTTTGAGCTTCTCTGACTGGGGCATCCGACCAAACCGGATGGCTGCGGACAGCACACAGAGAGATGGAGATGACTTTTTGGTGACATAAAAGTGTCGAGTCATAGATTTATTTCAGTTACACCAAGTGCAGTTCCAGTAAAAGCACCTTGCTAAATACAACTGTTTCAAGCAAACTTAAAAATGAAGGCAAAATATTAAATGTATCCAGAAAATATAAACAATTTCTGCAAATTCAAAAAGCTGTTGAATTTGCATATCTGTTGCCAAACACCACAGAGGATGTGCAGACAGCCTTATATTGTATTCTAAAGAAGGGACTCTTGAATAACATACAAGCACAGGATGAATTTAGTGGAAGAGAATACACAGATGGAATGGACAAGTTAAAACGGCATTTATAGCTGAACACAACAGAACACATTCCACGATAACACCATAAACGTCCAATGCTGAGCTCAATCAAAGATGTAATTTAACTTGTATCTGCCCGTCTCAGTGCCAGCTTAAATTCAGTGGCTTATAGCCGGATGAAAGTACAAACATCGAAGAAACAAGAGACTTGTTTCATGAAGTCAATTTAGTTCCCCTGGCTTTTGCCAAAACATCTCGCTATGCCCGAACACGTACAATAAATCTACAGCAACAAAAACAGTTTAAAAGGTCAGGAAAAACACTTTACCATAGAAGGTTCAGTCAAATATGTAACAATTTTCAGTGCATCAGAAATATCCTGTGCTATATGAAACATTGTGCAAGGATAAGAAGAAAAAAAAGAGACAGTAAACATGTCTGCTTGCCATTGAAAGGCAAATGGACTTTTTATGCATTACAGTAATGACATAAGTTAGCACAAATTACAAAGTGGGCAACATTTGCTTGAAATGTTCTTCAACAACATGTGTTAATAAGCGCTATTTCTCTATGAGAGGATGCTGGCATCGCTCAGACTGTCTGATCCCATTTGACTAATGAGATTAGAGGTGAACTATTTCCAACCCCTCTTCACTAGTTTAAATGTGCACAAGCTGTTTTACTCACACACAAATCTGCACGTCTGTGTGAGGAGACCAGCTGTACTAACTGCCTGTTTTTTATGAGCCTGTAAAAGCATTAAAAAAACCCATCAGATATTTATTGATGGTTGCTTACAAAATGAATCCGAGCATACTGAAGAGGACTGCGAAAGGATGAGACTTTGAGCTGGCAGGCAGCACGAGGGCCCGTTAGATTACTGCTCAGAATGTGGATGGATCATCTGAAGCTAGTAAAGCTCCACAGTGGGCGCCTGGCCAGGAGCCAAGTCCAATTAAGATGTGAGGAAGTGATTGATGCTAAGCTTCGTGTAAGTCTAATTCCTAAGCAACAGTATGAGGGGATAAGTGTGGAAGGGAGCTGAAGGTGGGCAGGGGTCAGTCCGTCAGTCTGCTGAGCCGTCTGCGTCTTGTCAGCAAATGAAATGCGTGAGGAAATAAGTTGCTGGATTTGAGAAAACTTTCAGTCCCTTTTGCTAATAAAGAGTTTTTGTGCTGTTGCAATGCTTAGAAACAAAGTGTTTGGGTAAAGAAAAGTGCGATGTGTGTATTTTTGGGTGAATGAAGCTTGTATTAAAAAAGTACTTTGAGTGTTCATTTAGAGTAGAAAAGCACTATATACCATGATGAAGGATAACATTATGACCACCTGCCTAGATATTGTCTTGGTCCTCTTTGGCTGCTAAAAACAGCCCGGCTCCTCAGGGAAAGACTCCTGAAGGTGTGCTGTGATATCTGGCACCAAGATGTTTGCACCATATCCTTTAAGTCCTCAAAGCTGAGAGGTGAGGCCTCCATGGATCAAACACCTCAAACTTGTGCTCAAACCATTCCTGAACCATTTTTGCTTTGTGGCAGGGTGCATTATCCTGCTGAAAGAGGCCATCAGGGAATTCCGCCTCCATGAAAGGGTCACGTGGTCTGCAGTATTGCTTAAGTAGGCGGTATGCGTGAAGTAACATCCACATGGATGGCAGGACCCAAAAGACAAAAAAAATCTGACTGCCCATCCCTGACTCATTTGTGTATTCTGACACCTTTCTATCAGAATCAGCATTAAATATTTTTCACCAATTTGAGCTACAATAGCTTGTCTGTTAGACCGGACCACACTGGCGATCCTTCACTCCTCATGTGCGTCAATCATCCTGTCACTGGTTCACCACTGTTCTTTCCATGGATCACCTTTGACAGATACTGACCGCTGCAGACTGGAAACACCCTAAAAGAGGTGCAGTTTTGGAGATGCTCTGACCCAGCCGTCTAGCCATCACAATTCGGCTCTTGTCAAACTTGCTCAAATTCTCACACTTGCCCGTTTTTCCTGATTTTAACATGTCAACTACAAGGTCAAAATGTTCATTTGCTCCCTGATATATCCCACCCACTAACAGATGAGTCTGATCACTGCCTGATCGGTGTACCAGTCCTTTTTTCGATTACGTTTTGGAAATAAAGACTTTTACATAAACTACATGCTGAGACTGAAATGTAAATGTAACCATTTTTATTCTAAACTTCTTCACCTTTCTGTTGACGCTTTAACTTTGAATGTCTGATCGGTTTACATTTGAAATTTAAAAAAATAAAATAAAATGCAATACTTGTGGCTACTGTAAATGATTCTAAATCGATACAAAGAGACATACAAAAATAGCCGTGCTGTGGTCCTCTGGTGTCACCACACCTCCAAAGATCAGGTTGTAAGGTTGCGACGGTCTCACATACCCTCAAGTTCCTGTACTCGCTTACATTTTGCTCAATGAAGTCAATAACATAAACCATAAGAGGAGGGGTAACCTAAACTATATCTCAACAGAGAAGGCTATATTCGGTCAATCTCTCCAGAGAGAAATCAAATCTGTTACACGTCCACAGGTTTGCTACCACCAGCGTGGAATATCGGCAAAGTGTGCACACACTCTGTGTGCACGGACTGGCTGCATTGATACCTTTAGCAGAAGTCCACTCATACAAACACATACACTCATGTTTTCGATCAGCACAATGACCTTAGCCCAGGGTCAACATGACGTGCAATATTTTGAGTGTAAATATCATTTCACACAATATTTTTGTATTTAAAAGAAAGACAGCCCACACCAAGGAGGGAATCTTTTAAGCTTTTCCAATTGTGAAATCCTTGTGTTCCAACATGCATATCTCCCCTCACACACAGACAGAAATAGAGGTTATTGCTGCAAAACACAAGATTTCTTTTCAGTGTCCAAGTGAATAGAACTATGCGGAAGTTCAACGAACTAGTAACGGTGATAAATTAGCAATAGTGAGAACCACTTAAACTCTTAATAATTTGCTCTCCTGATGTTCTCCATGTACTAAATTTGCACAAAATCGGACTATTAGTGAGCGCCAGGTATTTGCAAGCTGGAAATAAAAAATAAAAAAAATCGGGTGGAGGGACGCACAAGGTCATGTGATTTTCCCTTCCTGTTTGCACATCTGCACCAAATGGGTCAAGCAGTTTCAGCCAATGTAATTATAATGCAATGTGATACTAGCACTGCCAAGACAGAGAACGGGCGTGCCTTCCATATGCAGGTTTGTTTCTGGTCTATTTCTGAATAAAAAGAGTGGAAATTGTCCAAAGGTTAAATGAAGACGACATATAAATCTATATTCGCCTGAATTAGGTGTCAGTTAGGGACCTGCCTTAACATGCATCTGAACACCCAACTGTCTGATGGCTTATTTGTGCTAATTATGTGGGTACGTGCCTGTTCAATCTTCCCTGGCAGCAGCACAACTGTGCTACTCTGTTAAGTAGTCTGTGTTTACAAGTAACAAGCAAGATGGACGTGTGGATGTGTGCTTCTGAGCTCGAAGCACTGCCCAGGACTCACCATTGTGGGACATTCCCACTGACAGGCACTTCTGGAAGCGGCAGTATTGGCACTTGTTGCGGTTCTTTTTTTGGATTTTGCAGCGACGTTCACACTTGTCATACTCCAGCTTCAGACGGATGGTCCGGCGAAAAAAACCCTGGGGGGTTGAGGGGAGGGGTAAAAAAAAAAAAGAACATAAGAAATGTAATTAGTGCTCACACGAAGCAAACGTGTTTTCATTTGACCAGACTGCCCAGACACAAAGTGAAGTATTCTTTGAGAAAGTTCATAAAAATTTAAATAAAACAGAGTAAAGTTTACATTTTACTTTTAATAAAGTTAGCCGTTCAGCAGCCAGTTTCAGAAATAAAATTATCGTCTCCCCACTGTATTAAGACGATAATCATGGGAAAAGCAGCTCTTTGTTCACAAAGCAATACCACCAGTTTCCTTCTGTTTACACAACCTTAACACAAAGCAATATTTAACTTTGGTAAGGAACAGATGGACCAAACAGCACTTATAGTTCATCGAAGGGTAGGAAAATGTCCTGGGGAGGTGCTTCATAACATATTTATCCTTTACTTGCTAACAGCAAGCTTCAAAGATTTCATCCAAAACTCAGTCAATCAGTTTGCTAAAGTACGTACGGAGCAAGAATACACAGACGTGTGACAGTCATGTGAGCTCGCAACACCGGCTGACTTTCACCTACTAACCCTGAGCCTGACACTGGCACACAAACAGGTATACAATAACTCGGTGATGGAAAAGAAATTCAGTTTCGCTCAAGTGGGCTGCATGCCGGCTTTGCTTACATCCAATGTCATCCTGAATGAATGTCCTGACTGGTGAGGGTCATGTTTCTATTACTGATCGCTGACCAAACATCAGAGAAGAACTAAACAAAAACAGGTGTGTGTGTGTGTGTGTGTGTGTGTGTGTGTTGTAAGAAAATTATGGACAACTATTGGTTTCCATGGTTGTTGTTTCCTTATTTTTTTATTAATTAATTTATTTTTACACAAATAAAAAAAATTATATTTAAAAAAAGCACTTCTAAATCAGTATATGGATGAGGCAGGGTGCTTAATGGTCATGCTTTACATTAAATATGGATATTTGTGTATATAAAAAGCAATACTTTTAGATATGTGTATTTAAATAATTATTGATCAGTGTATACAGATATATATATAAAGATATTTTAACGCGTTGACGCCGTGAAGCCCCACGCGATCCGCAGTAACTCGCTAACAGAGATTTGCCACGTTAATGCGGTTATGGCGTTTAACGTCATTTTAATGAGATTAACGCTGGCAGCACTAATATATATATTAATCTAAAAAAGCCTGTGTATTCGATAAGTATATTTATTTCGCACATATATGTATAGATTTGATTGTATAATGAAAACTTATACACATATAACAGGGGTGGGGGAACTCCAGGCCTAAAGGGCTGGTGTCCTGCAGGTTTTAGATGCGTCCTTGATCCAACACAGCTGATTCAAACGGCTAAATTACCCCCTCAACATGTCTTGAAGTTCTTCAGAGGCCTGGTAATGAACTAATCACTTCATTCAGGTGTGTTGACCCAGGGTGAGATCTAAAACCTGCAAGGCACTGGCCTTCGAGGCCTGGAGTTACCCACCCCTGGCATATAATGACCTAAAGCACGGGTGTCAGACTCCAGTCCTCGAGGGCCAGTGTCCTGAAACTTTTCTATGTATCCCTGCTGCAGAACACCCTAATAAAATTAGTAGGTCATTAGAAAAACTTGACTACATGCTGAAGTGGCAATTCAGTCATTTGATTCATGTTACAGCAGCTCATTAGTGAATGAACATGGTACAATAATAGTATTTTTAGAAATACAATTTTCCAAACACTTAAATTTATTTAGCATGCAGTCAAGTCCTACAGAGTCTTGTTAATGAGTCATTTTCACTCAGCTGTGTTGCAGCAGAGAGACATTTAAAAGTTTGACGTGAAACGTGAATATGATAGCTTTCTTTTATTTCATGTTCATTTATTTCTTTTGTAAATTAACATTTCTTTCTTATATCTTTGAAATAAAGACTTTGATTCCATGGTTTGGCTGTGCAATCATCAGTAACTTGTAACAGAAAAACCTTTATCAACAATAAACAAAGTAAAAATCAGATTTTCATTCATTCATATTTTTTTCTAATTTTGGCTAAACTACTGCTGTTTTTCCTCAACTGTAACTTTGATTGTGGCATATTTAGTCATCCATATTTCAGAATTTCATTAAGTTTCTCGAATACTTCCTACAGTTTCTTCCCACATCCCAGTAACCCTTTCACTGTCATCAGTCACTCACTCAGCTCATTATACAAGGTGACAGAAGGACTCACTTTCTTCTCACAGCTGTCATCAACAATGTGAGAACTTCTGCTCTACATAATCATTTCTCAGTTATTGAGTGCTTTAAGAGAACGTGAGGATAACGCTGTTTAAATTAGTAATTAAAGGCACAATTTCTAGATTTTCTGGTTATGATCAAGAAATGTTGACTTCTCCCATTCAACTCATGTTCAAAGTTTGGGGTTTAACATTAACCTTTAGTACTTTCAGGCCACCTCTTATAGATATGCACTGACATGACTTTTTCCTAAAGGTATAGGCTGAACAAATTTACCTTGACTTCGGAGAAATGTCTTTGATTTATTGTTTTACAGCCTTAGGACTTGCTGTAAAACAACTCTGGCTGACCTGTGGACTGACCTCAGGTAGCATCTACTACAGATACATCTGTATCAAAGCACTGATCTACAGTCACGCAACATGATTATTCCATTTTATCTGAGTTTTTCTATCACTTCTATCACTGGCTGACACATCTAAGTTAAGTGTATTTACAGAGCGCAGAGGTACAGACGTCCCCCGATTTAATCGCCATGTCTTCCAGATCGTTTACCTGAAGTAAGTGACAGCCAGCAGTAGCTGAAAAACATCTCAAGTCACACCGTCTTTGACCCTTAGTTTATCTTAAGACGGCCTTGGTTTCCTCTTCAACAACTGGTAAACAATTAACTGAATGACTAATAAGCAACCATGTGTAAAGGCCAAATGTGACATTTACGATGTTGTTATAAGCCATCATTAGTCACAAGACACACACTGCACCTGGATTCAGTCTGGCTTTTCCTTCTTTTTTTAGTGTTATACCTAAAAATAAGAAATAATTTACTCTATTGAAACTGGTTAAAGTGGGTTAAGCTGGCTTTCTGTGCCTCACTGAGGGTGCTGTATGGGGAAGGAGATTGGATGGATATTGGTGGTAAAGATTAAGCAGGGCATAGGGTGAAAAGATGAGTGCGCTCATCTGGCAAAAGCACCTATGAAGCCTATCGAGCATAATGACAGAACCACTTTTTCGACAATAGCTACATTCGCCAAGGAAGTTTTGCATTATTTATTAAACATTTAAAGGAATTTTATACAACAATTGCATGAATGCTACACATGTAGTGTAGGCACATATGAAAAAACTAATTACAGTAATTATCCCGCAATTATCCGAGGGGTTACGTTCTAGAATGTAAAAACCATGTTTATTTTATTATTTTTATATATTTAAAACCATAAAAACCCTCCGCACACTCTTATAAAACTTTTCTACCCTCCTAAACACTTTTGAGATACATCCATTCGTACAGTATTTTAAAAACATTTGTATGTGCAGCGGCACAGTATACCTATAGGCTGCAGAAACCCGCAATTTAACAAAATTCCCGTGATATAAATTTATAGATAAATCCGGGATTGTAAAGAGTCCGCAAAACGTGAACCGCGATGTGGCGTGGGAATACTGTACACTCAAAATCTGAGTATGTCAAGCATATTAAATTCAAAAAGGAAAATAACAAAAGCCTGCATTTTACATTTGTTTTTACAGCACTATAAACGTCTTTAAGTGCATTTAAAAAAGACCGAAGAAAACAAAATGAATGTATAAAAAAATACAACACAATTCTCTTAAAAGTAAATACTGTCCAGAGAGTGAGCTGCCTTGCCGTGTGCGCTCTCAGAGCACTTCTTCTTTATTTTACAAAAATCTTTATCTCACCTTGCAGCCCTCGCAGGCATGGACTCCGTAGTGGTAGCCCGAGGCGCGGTCAGAACACACTCGGCACTCCAGGTTCAGTGATGTGGATGAAGATGACAATTCCTCCTGGCCAGCCACCACGCCATAAACAACCGATGATGGGCTGGATGCTGGCGTAAGCGCATCTAATAAAACAAGCATGCACATGATTACATTTTCTCCTGATATATAAATGACACTAATATTTAATGGTAACTAAAAAGATCTGGGTTTTTTACTATTTGTCAACAAATGCTATTATAATTTTAACTGAAGTAAGGAATGGCACAAAAAACTAAAATGAAATGAATATTCACAAGCTTGTACAGAAGACGGAATCACTGAGAACCAAAGACAGAAGTGGCCGAGTGTCTGAAGGTCACAAAATGAAAAGAAAATGCTTTTCCAAAAATCCTAGTTTTTGGATCCTTGCATTATTTTACACACAAAGAAAACCCTAGTTTCGTCTCATCTGACCAAAGGGAGCGCTTCCAGTTTGCCCGCATACTTCAGTCTGGCTTTAGGGTGTCTCTTCTTCTTGGTCTGCAAGCTCTCAGTCCATTCCTGTGCAGGATTCTGGTGACTGTCTTCTTTGAGACTACAGATCCTGACTTAGCTACGTCTCTAGTTAGCTAGTGTCTTGGCAGTTGTTCTGGGGTCTTCAAACACATTTCTCACTAGTTTTCTTTCAGAGTGTTTGAAATCTTTCACTTCCTACCTCTGCCAGGCTTGTCCTGTACTTTGTGGCTCTTTGAATTTCTTGATGATACTTCTCACTCGAGTTCTTGTTCATCTGGAAATGCTGTGATAACTTTCTATATCCATCTCCTGCTTCGTGAGACAATTCTTTTTCTGCTCTTTTATTGTGTGCAGATAGAAATAATTATTTCTAAAGAAAACTAGTATATTTAGAAATGCTATGTTGAAAATCCCTCGATCTCTCGATAAAAGCACTGCACAAAATTTTGACCCAAAAAAATGTAAATTTCACAGAGCCGCCTCATCCTATGTCTAAAGTTAAAAGCTTGAGAAATTTGAACTACATATGATCATTGACATCTGCACATTCACCTCTCTCTGCCAAAGAGCCGGTGAATCTGAAGCACAGTTGCACCTCTATGACCCAACCAGGACAGCCCGTTCCATCACAGCATTTACTTACAGATATTAACACGCTGTGATGTACTGCCTGTCACAAACATAGCATCATTATGTAGTACTATTACAGATCCTCGTCATGGATGACAGGTCATGGGGTTTGCTGCGTGTTGCCAACAGCTTTCCATTTCCACACTGCAAAGGGAACGTGGTTGGTAGAACTTGCTTGGTACACAAATAGCGCAGATGAAATGGTACAAAACAGTGGCACTAAGTCAAGCCACATGAGTTTTGGTGAGAGATGCCAGCACAGGGATAAGCAGCATTTGGCAGTGAGCTGTGTTCCAGCTTGGGGCAAGTGCACATGTTTTGACTGAGAGCAGAGAGTGAAAGCATATGAGTTTCTGCTCCTGTCTCTCACCGTGTTTGTGCTCCTAAACACCCATAAATCGCATGCACGCTCACACTGCCTTTTCCGTGATGTCATCAAATGTTTCTCTGATGCTCAGTGCTCTTCCACCCCCCCCCCTTCTCCCCTGTCTTACATGTACTCTTCACAGCTCCTTCACTTGTTGCATTTCTTTTTTTTTTTAAGCATGTAAATTTACCAGACCCAGTCTATTCAGGAGGAAACACAGAAGCAAATTGGATGTTTCCTGATAGGTTTTGCATGGTGGTTTAGGAATGTGTAAATTCCTTGTTGGATATGGGGTAAAGAGAAAGGCTAGAAGGAGAAGGAAAAAAAGAGGTAAAACTAGAGAGTCACAAGGATGATAGGCGAATAAGGCCAGAGGAGAAAAATGGAAAAACGGTGGAAATACTGAAGGAAAGAAAGGAAATCTCTCAGGAAACTCAGATATCACACCAATCGCTAAAAGGGCAATTTCTCAAATCATTAGGAAGTGTTTTAGTCTGGACAGAGGAGACTGAGAAAAAGTTTGTTAAGATAACAGATAATGTAGTACAGCCTTTTAAGAGAAAAAAGTTAAAAAGGCCAAAGTGAGTTTCTTATCTAAACCTCAATTTGGAGCAAAATAGGGATTACGGGGATAGACTGAAGGACTCCTGGTTTGACAACAACAAGAATGGCAAGGAGATTACACTGAGGTGCTGGGACATTGTGAAACCAGAGCGAGAAAGCAAACCACTCATGGTCTGACTGTAACTTTGTAAACAAAAAGAAATCACACTTAATTTTACCGAGGACGGTGGACCCATCAGAGCCGTTGCTGGAGGATTGGTATTTTGGGACACCAAATGAGCTAAGAGCGTCGTCGCTGATGGATTGGGAGATGTCCTGGAGCTGCTCCATGCTACCCATGAAATCGTCATCAGCACACAGGGGACTGCCCAGCACCGAGTCCTCCAGGGGAGAGGGGGGATGGTAATGGGTCTCCATGTCGACCATTGTGGTGATGGGAGGAGGCTGGCGGCACTCTCACTCATCAAACTGAAGACCAAGGACAAGGGTGCAAGGGAAGGGAAACAAACAGAGGTCAAAGAGGTCAAATACAAACACGGGCTGGCTGACAGAGATTAAAAAGTCACCCCGATTTTTACATTTGTATTTGTACATAAAGCTCACATGAGCTTGCCAATATGGCCACGACATCATGCTGATGTTCTGCAGGTATAATGCTTATTATGTTTATCATTTTTGGATAGCAGTTAGCAGACATTGTTAACAGAATTTTTTTGACTTGATAATACTAACCAACTTTTTCTGGTCATTTTGGTTTTTAGGGTCTGCACAAAATGTAAAATGGCAATCTAAAGAAAAGTAAAGGCTTCTGAGTAGATATCTCAGTTAATGAGTTGACGCTGAAATGTCCGGGGACTGCCAGAGAGCGAGGGGTCTAAGGATTTAAACTTTCACTGTGGACATCTATGTAAAACTTTATAGCACTCTATCCAAAGGTTGCTCAGATATCTCAGTATGCCAACAGACTAAGAGACCAAACACTAACAGTACCTTTATCATCATCAACACAGCTGAGTAAAACTCCATTATCTTTCAGTGCAAATGATTCAAAACAGCTCTGAATAACACGTTCAGGCCTCATGAGAAGGGCTGACGCAACATGTGGCCATCAATACGCTGACCCATGTGCAACAGCTGTTGCACATGGGTCAGCAGGCCATGAAGGAATGAAGCACACAGAGTATCTTATGACACAACACGGGCCTCTTTACTCCCCTTAGCTATTCACCGCACGTAGAGTAACTATATCCACACAAAACCTTAGTGCTGAAATAAGACAAAGACTGAGGGTAGAAATATAGACTGAAGACATGTGGAGGCACGAATGTAGGACAGTTATTCCAGCTATAGGCTGTGCTGTAATAGGAAGGCTGAGTCTGAGGTTGGCTAGAAGACACATAAGAGACTGGCATGGCGTATTAGGGGTGGGGGAAAAAAAATCAATACTGTGTAGTAGGGCTGGGCCATATTATACCGTTCACGGTAATACCGGTATAATGTTAGGCAACGATAGGAAAATGAAATAT
>NW_024582465.1:1154012-1231409 GCF_018398535.1 Haplochromis burtoni
GTTAAGTATTGTGATAATATCGTATCGTGGGATGTATGGTGATTCCCACCTCTATGGCGTATAGATGGATGAAACTTTGCTGAATTGCACAGTGGATGCTGGGAGGAGCTACACAGTTGCTTCTTAGGCTTAGCGTAAGAATGGTATTGGGAATGGACCCCCAATCGCATAATTCAACTTTGTAAAGTGGGTCAATCTTTAGTAAGTTCATTCCATCAGGCCATGCTAAGGACATGAAACAAGGGGAAGAAGATGGTGACAGTGAGATAAGGGTGAGGATATGACCACAAGACAGCAGCTGCTGGATGTACTCAGCCAATCCTCGCCTTAACACTTGACTGCCTAGAGTTTAACTTGAACTTGTCCTTTAGTTTGTTAAGTACTGGTGGTTATATTGAGAAGAGAGAGGGACTACATACCCACACTGACTACAGAGATCATTTGCATACCATTTTGTCTTCAGTGAGGCAGACATAAAAAAAAAAAAAAACTGGTTATACATATGATCTTGCTCTTTTCTTCTATCTGGTGCTTCCGGTAGGGGTTGCTACAGCGAATCATCTGTCTGCATCTTACTGAGCAGGATTCGAACCTGGCCCTTCTGGTACTCAAGGCAGGTACATATCTCACTGCGCCACACTCTTTCTCTGCATCTTACTCTATGCCCAGCATCCTCTTCTGTCACACCAACCCTCTGCGAGTTCTCTTTCATTACATCCATGAAACTTCTCTCTTGTACTCTTGCCTGGCAGCTCCATCGTTATCTTTGATTTATATATCCACCATCCTTCCTCTGTGCAAGTCCAAACCATTTCAGCCTTGCCTCTAACTTCCAAGTTCCAAGCTTCTGCAAACCACTCCCGATGAGTTGCCCGCCTTAAGGACTTAAGGCCCATCCTGGTCACTCCCAATAAAATTCTGAGCATCTTAACTCTGCCACCTCCTTTTTGTCAGTGCCTCTGTCTCCAAACCATACATTATAACAGGCCTCACTACCAAACTTCCCTTTAAGCCTTGCTGCCATCTCCCCATCACCAATTGCCCCTGACACTCATCTCCACCTACTCCACCCAGTTTTCACCCTGTTTAAACGCATCTACCTCCTTGCATTTTTACTTTTCCACCTGTCTCCCTCTTACTCACACACACATAGCCTGGCTTGCTCCTACTGACTTTCATTCCTCCTGTCCTCTCTCCACCTCCACCTCTTCAAACGTTCTTCAATGTGCTCCTTACTCTCATTACACATCACAATGTTGCCTGCAAATGTTGCAATCCACACAGACTCCTGACCTCATCTGTCAGCTTGTACATCACCATGCAATCAAGAGTGGGCTCAGAGTCAATCCACACCCCATCTTGAACCCTTTTGCCACTTCTACCACACACATCGTCACGGTCTTGTTGTCCTGATAGATTTCCCACACCACCCTCACATACTCCTCTGCCACTCCTGACTTCCTCATGTAGTACCACAGTTCCTATCTTACTAACTTATTATACTCTACAGGGAGTGCAGAATTATTAGGCAAATGAGTATTTTGTCCACATCATCCTCTTCATGCATGTTGTCTTACTCCAAGCTGTATAGGCTCGAAAGCCTACTACCAATTAAGCATATTAGGTGATGTGCATCTCTGTAATGAGAAGGGGTGTGGTCTAATGACATCAACACCCTATATCAGGTGTGCATAATTATTAGGCAACGTCCTTTCCTTTGGCAAAATGGGTCAAAAGAAGGACTTGACAGGCTCAGAAAAGTCAAAAATAGTGAGATATCTTGCAGAGGGATGCAGCAGTCTCAAAATTGCAAAGCTCTGAAGCGTGATCATCGAACAATCAAGCGTTTCATTCAAAATAGTCAACAGGGTCGCAAGAAGCGTGTGGAAAAACCAAGGCGCAAAATAACTGCCCATGAACTGAGAAAAGTCAAGCGTGCAGCTGCCAAGATGCCACTTGCCACCAGTTTGGCCATATTTCAGAGCTGCAACATCACTGGAGTGCCCAAAAGCACAAGGTGTGCAATACTCAGAGACATGGCCAAGGTAAGAAAGGCTGAAAGACGACCACCACTGAACAAGACACACAAGCTGAAACGTCAAGACTGGGCCAAGAAATATCTCAAGACTGGTTTTTCTAAGGTTTTATGGACTGATGAAATGAGAGTGAGTCTTGATGGGCCAGATGGATGGGCCCGTGGCTGGATTGGTAAAGGGCAGAGAGCTCACAGTATATATTATCATAATATATATAATATATATATATATATATATATATATATAGCCACTGTTGGTAATAACAGAAGTCATCCCCCTTTTACTGACATTTTAAGCCTTGAAGTAGTATGAACTGAATGGAAAAACCCAAGGACAGTCCCTACTGGCTCCAGGGTTGGTGAGCAACAAGCCTGAGGCAAAACAGATCAAAAGCAGAGGAGTAACATAAACGAAACCAAAAAAAAAGACAAAATGTAAAAACAAGAACACCAAGATAACCACAACGAGCTCAGACTTCTGTCATGTTCAACAGGAAAAACCACATAACAACAGTTATAGGGAAAATATTTCAAGATTCAAGATTCAGTCTAGAGGAACTAAACCCAATCGGATAGTAAAGACCCCGTAAATTCCCACTCTTTCAAAGCACTTCCAAACATGAAAAGAGGCCTGGCATCTCAGCAGGAAACTTTACTAAGCTACTCGGTCTTCTACTTTTATCTGAATGGAGGCAGTGTTAGCTTTATTAGCACAAAGTAAACCTATTTAGCATTCAGCTTCTCACTCCTGACCCTCAAGTCTTCCTTCCGAGGATATCCTGTTTCATAAACTATTTTTTTTCCCACTCAGCATCGTCTTATTGTAATTCCTCCTTAAGGGGAAACAATAAAGAATCCTCTTGACCACAGCTCGACTAAGATCTAGACAAGCTTTTGTGTAATCGAGTAATTGAGTGACAAGATAAAAATCCCACTTGTAAAAAGGTCACTACTTGCAGCTTCTTCCACAGTGCAGATATTGATCAGTCTGCAGTGGACTAAATGGCAGGGTTTTGTGTCATCATGCCCAGAGCATGCGTGGCTTTGTATTTAAATAACATAGAAAAAAGGAGCCCTTTACTGAACTCGTGACCTCTCAGCCAGTAGCTTAGATGTAATGGACCACACTAAACCTCATGTTGCCACCAACATGCATAAGAATGTAAACACAGAGAGCGCTGATTAGCATCAGACTGCACAGCTCTGGTGGACTCAGAGAAAAACAGACACACACACGGAGGGTGGAGAGGAATGTCTGTTAAACTACACTTGTGGGTCTGTATCAGCAGTGTGTGAGACAGAGTGAGCATATGAGGCATGGAAAAAAGGAAAACAACGGTCCCTATGGTAACAGAATACCTTTGTCTCGTAGGTCAGGACCTCTCTCTTGTGCTCACTCAGCCAAGCCTACTGAGGGCACTCTGCACACAAGGTCATAAGTATTTTTGTGTGTGTGAGCGCGTCTGTGCGTGTGCATGCACTGGGGTTGGAATTAGGGCCTAAAGCAGACAAGAGGGGGTTACGCTGAAAAAGAAAAAAAAAAGGCTGCCAACCTCCCAGGTTGCTATAGCAATGCCATGGCAATTATGACACACAACACATGCTTTGAAATCAGAAGTGTCAAGCTGATATAAAAATCAATCAAAGCCATTGTGATTTGCTACAAAAGAAAGAAAAACAAGGGTTGTGTGTAAGTGTATTTGCAAACTGTGATCACACAGCTGGATGTGCGGGCGAAGCATAAATAATCCATACTGTCTGATGGCTTTCTGCTCAGCAGTATCACCCAACCCCCACAAGGCAGCAAAGGGCCACGTTAGACAGACAGGCCATGAAAACTGCTAATAAGCTTTGGCTAAAGTATTTGACGCTCTGAACGTCACTGAGGCGTGCAGACCACTTTCTTGCTGAAGCAGGTGTGCACAGCTCTCTGAAATCTGCAGGAAAACTACCAATGACCTTGGAGCCTCATTAGTGACACCCATCACTCAGGGGGATCACGTCATCTAATCCCACAAACATTATATACACAAACAAGCACGAGTAACGTGGCCACAGTAAATGTAAGCATCCAGCCTCCATGACTAGCTACCTGGCTGAGAGACACTCAATGAAGCTTGAAGCTTTACAAATCCCACATTAGAGCACGATGCCAAGAAAACACGAATTAAACGGGCAATAATCCAAGACATCAGGAGGTGTGTATGGACTTGTCTCACTAAGGGGTGAAGAAAAAAATATGTAGTTCTTTGAAAGACCAGAACAACAAAAGCCTGCGATTGTAAATGGAAGAAACCGCCAAACTGCTCACATACAGTGGTAGAACAAAAATGTTTTAAAAAAATTCAGACTAGCTGTTATATATAAAATATGGATATGAAAGTAGAAGTATATGAAAACAGAAAAACAACAAATAAAACATGACAGAGCCCCTACCTTCCTCATCAGCAAAACTTGAAGTCTTCCATGCAGATTTCCAGACAGCAGTTTAACATCCAGCTCTAACAGTTTGTATGATCAGAGTGTGTGCATTTCAGTGTACATGCATGTATGTATGTATGTGTGTGTGTATTAAAGAGTAGTCCACAGGTTTAATGCTTAACCCATCTATCTCACGGCCTGAAAGCTGTCATGCCTGTAAGGAGGAGTCTACGAGCTAATGGTGGTCATAGAGGAAGAAAATGGGCTGATGGGGCTGCCCCGTACCCCTGCCCCTTTGTTTAAAGAGTTCACCACGATCTTAGTCTCAACCATGCCTGCAGTGTAAACACTCGAGTGAACCCTTATCGCTTGGAGCTGATATGCAGGCCGGCACCCTCTTATCGTTATGGTGATTGACCAAAGTACAGGTCGTGGAAGTGATTGACATTGGACTTTAGCTGTTCCCTGTGACAGATGAGCCACATGACAGCTAACAAAGCTGTCCTATTATTAGGTAACTGACAGTTAAATACTCAGCTAAAGCAAATTTTGTCTGCTATTTTTAGTCCTGAAGATCAATACCAGTGTCTGATCTAATTATATAAAGTTTAATAATTTTGATAGTGACCAAGTGCATTGCACAAATTTTACCTGTTCTGGGGCACATTTCTCCAACCTGTCCATTGTGTCCATTGATTTTTATATAACAGAAAAACCAGTCAGCAGAATCACGGGACACATTAGCTTCTTATTCAAAGCGCCTATTTGAATGTTTGAATGAAAGCAGAAGTTCACTTGAAAATAAGTCAACAGCAGAAGGTGGGTAAAATAGTCCATTACTTTACCTGTTTGTCAGACATGTTTATGGGCAGATAACAAATCCACTGAGATGTTTCTCACTCTTTTGTAAATAGACAGGACGGGAGGGTTACTCAAGATGTTGCCTTGGCTGTCAGCTTGCGAGCTCACGGCTGCACAGAGTTGAGAAATAAAACATCAAGTTACACAAACTCTTCTGGACTCCGACCTCTGCGGTGACAACATGTTTAGTGTCAGAATAATAATCAAATGCCACTGCACACTAAAATGAGACAAGCCCTTACGATCTGAAGAGACTCTATGGGCACAAAGCTGCGGTGTGGCATTGTATCAGGTTACCTCAAAGGTCTATGTTGACCTGACCCTTGACCCTGGCTGTTAATATTGCACCACTACGTGGCAGTAAACGTGCCTGCATGCATGTGTTTGGTAGCGTTCAAACAAGAACATGGAAAAGAATGAAATTTTAGATTTGCGGGGCAATCAACTACTAACCATGTTTATTCCTTCTAAAGAGACAGGTACATATACAATGGAGCTGTCCTCTAAACTTTATGATATGTGAATAATGGGAGTTTTGGCCAAAGGTAGCTTTTACTACCAGTACCTTTGTGTGTTTTGCTTCTGATAAGGCTTAAGTGTTTGCTATGTTTACATTTTGATACATTTTATTGTGTACGGTAACCTGTTAAAACTAGGGATGGGTACTGGTATCGCACCGGTTCTGACATAAACGGTAGTAACCAGACCGAAAAGCAGCGCACATTTCGGTGCTTTATTTCCCCTGAAATGTCATACACTTTGGATTCTAGCCAATCATTTTACCTTTGCAAGTGTAGTAGGCGGGCCCAGGTACGTACGTTCTTTTAGAGCAGAGCTACAGATTAAAAATGCCCAAGGCAAAGTGGTCAAAGTCTGGCTGTACTTCACAGCAAAAGATGCAAACTCAGCAGCCTGCAACAGGTGCTTTAAGGTGATACTGTGCAAAGGAGGTAACTCCTCGAATCTAATGAAGCACCCGGCGACGTATAGCATTTTGTTAAAAGCGAGAAATGCACCGTATTTGATAGCTTGCTGCGAGACCTCACACCGAGCACATCTACTGCGGGTGGGTTGCCTGTTATCGGACCCGGAGTTAGCAACATCCCCCAAAAACCCGAAGAGAGAGTCCTGGCCCCTAGCCCTGCCAGTGTAGCAGAAATGATGACGGATGATGATGGCAGCAGCAGCCGTTCTTCTCTGCGTGAGTAGCTTAATGTTGTTCGTGTGTAATTTACGTTGAGTAGGCTAACCACGTTATTACATTAATGCATGTAAGGTGAACTAGCAAACACCTCGTAGTTACATGCGGCTGTCTTCTTGTTTGATGGCAGATACTCCCTTCACCCTGGCCAAAAAGGCTAAAATGACCAAAGAAAAAGTGGAAAACAGTTAAACATGAGAGGTTTTTGGACAAAGTTTGTGTTTTTTCCATTGTTTAAGCACTGCTTCCAGCCAAGAGTGATGCCATAAATCCCCTATAGCTGCAGAAAAGGCTAACATTGTTATCTTTTTACAAAAAAACAGCTGAACATGAGAGGTTTTTGGACCAATTTTGTGTTCTCCATTCTTTAAGCACCGGTTCGAGCACCGTTTAAGCACCGGCACCGTTTCAAAAGTACCGGTTTGGTACTGGTATCGGATAAAACCTAAACGATACCCATCCCTAGTTAAAACTAGAAATGCCAAACCAATAAGATCAAATCTTGAAGCATTATGAATTTATCAGGGAGTCAACTTTGCAAGCATGTGATTTGCAATAAACTGATCTCATGGGACATCTTTGGCTCAGAGGAATACATCTAAATACTATTATCAAATTTGAAGAATTTCCCAAAATATGACATAAAGTATTTATTGTCATGCTTTATTATTCTTAAATGACAGTAACAGTGAGGTTATATTGAGCAATGACCAGTGTTGGTCAAGTTACTTGAAAAAAGTAATCAGTAACTAATTACTGATTACTTCCCCAAAAAAGTAATCCCGTTACTTTACTGATTACTTATTTTCAAAAGTAATTAATTACTTAGTTACTTAGTTACTTTTTAAAAACACGATTTACAACCTGAAGAGGTGATAAAGCGATAGATCTTTCAGCCCAATTCTACTTTTTCTACATAATCCATCATACAAAATGTAATCAAATGGAAAAGTCTCTTTTTAACTTGTTTTATCAGTTTTAATCTTTTAACTTTATGCATCAAGCAAAAATTTAATTATATGCAACATTCTCTGACTTGAATAAATTAGTTTAACATTTAAACCTATTTTCTGCACATTCCAGCACATAAAATAAAATATTTTTTGTGTTTACACTCACTCTTTCAAATAGATGCAAGTAAAACACAGCAGAAAATAAATAAAGTCAAAGACTCAGCGGTCCTGTTGCTCTATTTTCACCTGTAAAGCAGGACTGCGGTAGGCGGAGGTTTACCCTGGTGCAGGTGTGCCGCGGTCAGTTGAAGAATCCGCGAGTTTCTCTGTGAGTTTCCCATTACGTCGTTGCGCACTCGGTGCTTGCTTGGAAGTTTAGGGGTTTTTTTCGCTGTAAAAAGAAGTTTTCTTCCCACGCACGATGGACGCTAATGTTTTTGTCACTTTTTATGGAATCAAACTCAAAGTAAGGTCAGTACTTCCACGCTTTAAACGCTGCACGCTCATACTCTCTCCCACAATCGATATGTGATCCATTGTTGATCTGCACACAGCTGTTGTCACTAACGGCGCACTCGCTTACGTCACTGTCATGAGACATTCTCGCAAAAAATCACGGTTTTAGTAACGCAGTAACGCAGCGTTCCTACGGGAAAGTAACGGTAATCTAATTACCGTTTTTGCAATAGTAATCCCTTACTTTACTCGTTACTTGAAAAAAGTAATCAGATTACGCGTTACTGCCCATCTCTGGCAATGACACAGCTGTGCTACAGCCCTGACCTGCAGTGTAGGCACAGCTATGACTCCCGTATTCCAGTGAGTTAAATGCATTAACAGCTGGATCAATGGTTAAAAGACAGCTACTGCTGTTTCCAGCTGTTAAGATGATCAATAACAAACAATGCCGTGGTTGTCCTTGAGCAACATTTCCTTTCTTTGCCAAAGTCTGACTGCTGGCTGCCACTTTGTACCTATTTCCAAATCAGTCACAAGGATCAGACAGGCCAGTATTACAAATCTTCTCCACAGTATAATGCAATCTTTTCCAGCGGCGTTTATCACTTGACAAATGCTAAGCTGGGGGGGTGAAGAGACACCAGGGACGACTTGTATTTATTAAACTAGGCTGAGAATATCACACAGCTCCTTACTGCGTCATGTGTATTCCCTGTAAGATTTACTCTTTTGAGTTTGTGATCTACACTGTTGTTGCTGATTTGCTGCCTTCCAGGATCCTTTCCAGGTGTCAGAAAGTAATTGTGGATCGGTGACTATGCTGGATGGCCGAGATGTACAATGCTATCACAGCTGATCAATCTATTAATGCCCATGACAAGCAAAAGTGTCAACATTTTCACAGTGGCTCATAATATTTTAAGGTAAAAATGTCAATTCTGCATAACTTTTTAGCTGCGATTTTTTTTTTCAATTAAACAGCAATAAAAATGACCAAAAGTGGGATCTCCACTAATAACAGACCATCAGCAAGCACGGCCCTCCCCCGTCACCGAGCGTTCTGTGGTTTTAGGGTTCCCATTAGTGCACGTGTCTATGTGTGTGCACTTCAGCAACACTGTCACACAAAGTATTTCTACAGACAAAAAACCTGCATTTAAACATTTTTAAACTTTAAACCTGTGCTTAAGATTATTTGACAGACTGCACATAAAATATAACAGTGACTGAGCTCTGCTTTGAATGTAGGAGTCTGAAAAACCTCCAGCTAATAACAGTAAAACTTTTGTGTATGACAGTGACTGCATAGTCTACTGTCATAGCTTTCCCCTGATCGCCCCAACAGCGTAATCGAGGGAAATCAGGAGAAAAACATGAAGCTTAACTCAATCGAATAAATCTGGGTTTTTTTAAGGGGGGTGGGGTCAAGAATTTTTTGATGCTAATTTTAAACTGTATGTCACTAAAGTTCAACCCGAAGGCTTGTTTTTCATTGTAGAGATGGATGACAAATTAAAGTATAAACCAGAATCCCTGACCCCAACCTACTACAATAACAGAATCCAGCTGATGATATTTTGGTGGCCTGCTTTGGGTCAGCTCTCACCTGCTAATAGATATAACAATTATTTACCTTTGTACTATCACTAAACGTTTCTTTGGTGGTGTGACTGGTTCCTTCTAGGCTGACAATGGCATGTTTCATGAATCAGTAGGAATCCCTGAATGAATAATCCGTTGCCTGACCTATAAAAGAGGAGCTGATCTGTAGGGTGGCAGATCAATAGGTTACATGCATTAGCAGTACAGTAGAACATTTGATATTCAAAGCCTCTTAGAGTTAGTTGCAGGTTGTCTAGAGATTGAATGGTACCATTTGTCAACATAACAGCTTTAGTCGACTTTAATCAAAGAGTTTTCTGGTAAACAAAGAAAAGTTGATTATTACAGTTTTTCCACCAAGTCTTAACAAACCCAGTGAATGCACGTCCTTCAAGGTTCTTGCAAAGCTGAATTCCTGCATTATTTAGGTCAAATTTACGAGCAGGCAGACATCTTTCTTTGCTGGTGCATTGCTGCACCTATAACACCACCTGTAGCTAAGTGGAAGTGGTATCTTTGTGCATGGAAACTCTTAAGCCTGTGGATTACATAAACCTGAGACCCACATACTGCTACCACAGTTGTAAAATTCCACAGGCAAAAAAAAATGTCTATTGGAGTACATAAAGGTAGTAAAGTGGTTGCTTAAAAAAAACAATACAGTGATGAGTACTTGAGTACACGTTAAATCTAAGGTGAAGCTGGGAGTATTTCTCAGGCAGCTGTGTATCTCATTTCATTTTCCAGCTTGACACTGGAGTCCTGAGTTCCCCTTTCTGGCTGCCAAACCAGCCTACGTGTTTTGTGGGGAGGCATGCAGAACACAGTCCTAGTGACAGATCAACACTGATTTGCTACTGTAGTCCAACAAAAAACATAAAGCTCTTTCAGCTTTTCTTATGGGCAACCCTTAAGCAGGAGCTGTAATTAGCTAATCCTAAAGAAGATGTGCGCAGCGCGAGGACAAAGAGTTAATTTTGATCTGCTACACAGCTGACATATTTGTGGATAAGTTGTTTCTTTGGTAGCAGTAGTAGCAAGCAGCAACCTTCATCTAAAACCACTCTGCACTGCATTTACCTTTGGTCATCTGTCATGTTAAAAAGCTCTGCGAGGTCCCATAAATGTGTCAAACACCTCTGTCATACCAAAACAAGCAAAAGTAGTTCAACCAAAAAAGTAAAAAAACATTTTGTTGTTAGCAACGCAATTCCAATGGGAGAGTAGATATGGTCAGTGACAGATGATTGATAAGGATTTCTGCATATCTTGTGCCTCCTATTGAGGCAGCTGCAGTGGGAGTGGAACTTGTCAAAATGAGACAAGATAGTTGGCAAGAAAGAGAACACCTTCCAGCAATCTGTCTGTCTATAAGAATACAGACGTGTGCAAATGTGACACTAACATAGGAAGACTGGAAACAAACAAAGATATTGTTCAGGGAATCAGTCAAATCCTCTTGTCCTGTCAACTTACAAATTCAGCTTACATACGGCATCTTTCCTTGACTATTAGCAAGGACGATCTCCTGTCCAGAGCTCCTTACTGTAAATCTGGCAGGAGGGCCCCAATCCTATTCAACCCAGAAAGGCTTTACAATAAAGAAGGCTCAAGGGGAACAGACCTGGCTCAGAGGAAGGTCAACCCTGACTACGAGAGGACGAAAGATGCCAAACAAACAGACCATATAAGTGATTAGAACCAGCCAAAGTGCAGTGTTTCCCTGCACTTCATAAATGCACACTATATTTACTTTTGTATTTATTTTTGATGGTGCAGGAACTTGAAAAACAGGCCAAAGGAGCTATGTGGCGTTTCGACATGTCTCTTTTATGTCCACAAAGAGATACAAATGATAAACTTCTGAACCTGAAAGTCCTGTTTGAGGAGAAAACGTTGAATCTCCCTCTGTTGTTTTCTCTGTCTCTACAAGCTGTGAATGCAGCCAGGCAGAAGCAGATTGCAGGTCTCAGGTTGCCTGAGACAAACAGGGTGCAACAGCTCAGCCAGACAAAAAGTAACGATGGAAAAAACAACTGACGCACAAGTTCTCCAAGACTGACATAAAGAAGTCTGAGCAGGAGACTTCATAAACTTTTATGCTGTTTAATGTCTTTTTTATCACCATAAAAACTGAGGTTACGCCTTCTATATTTGGTCCATTATTGTTACAGCAGTGAAAATAGATCACTAGCACCATACCAGATCAAAGCCACAAAAAATTACATGTTAGTGTTTGTCAAGTGGACACAAAATTAAAGGGGAAAAACACATACATCCCTGATACACGGTACTCACTCACTTATATTTTGTACTTTTAGCAAAGGGATTTGCTTTTATTATTTGATCAAGGTTTGGCTAGCAGTATTTGATATGATCTTTTGAAACACTTTTAGTCAATCAATTAGCTCCCACCCATAGGCAGTGCCCGAGATACAAATGGAATTTTAGCGATACACACCAGAATGATACGACCTTTGTCCCTGAGGTAAATGGCACATCAATGCATAGATTTAGCACACAGCTACAAGTCTGGTATGCAAAGAACTTCACGTCTCACAGTGCAGTTACAAGTGGATTTCAGAACAGAGGATCTGTCTTCGGTTCATCCTCAGCAAAGATCCAAAATTTCAGATGTGATTTTTTTTCCCAGCCCTTACAAAAGATTCTGAGGTTGGATTCTCACTTTAAACCATGTGTATTTCTATCATAAACAAATCTTAAAGCATCGCGCATCAGTCACGATTCAGTGCGGTGTCTCAGGCGGCCCCAAAATGCATAGAAGAGTGGACTGTTGCCACGGTTACAAAAGAGAAAACTGTAATTAGTCACAACACAACAACAACATACATTATTATTAATCTCAGACAAGGACATTTATCCTTAGTGCACCACAGGAATGGGGGTGCTTTAAAAGTGTCCTAAACCTGGTATGCCACAGCGGGAGTAAAAGTGGGATGGCAGTAATATATGCTGATTCTACAGTGAGCATCCCTTCCTCCTAAACTGTGTATCTGTTGGTATTTCTATTGGACTGTGATGGCTTGACTAACCGTAGCCATGTTAACAACAGTGATATGAAATTTACGAGTTTTTTTACGCTACAGAATTTATGCCACTAACAATAAATCACATGCTAACAGGCCGATTTTATCATGGCAGCGGCGGTATCCGCTGGTCAAAAGTGGCTCATGTGTAGAACTGACACATGCCACTCAACCACGAGTGGATGGATGCCTGTCCGTTTTTCAATCTAACAACTGCTGGGATTTCAATCAACATAAAATAGTGTTTTTCAGAAATGAAAAGTGCCAGTTGGTCCATTTCCTTCACTAAAAAAACAGATCATCTAACAAATAATTTGCAGAACAGCGACCAACTTCTGATTTTTAATGTATTGTCCATGTTCAGACACATAAATGAGAAGGAGAAAGGCAGAAAAACTCTAACTCAGTGTTACTTTAGGAGTTACACAGCACCTGCAGCCACACACTAACCACTGCTTCACTCATTTATTCCCTCCACCGTTGTGCTATAAAGGTACTAAACGCCGCTAGTGGGCAATAAAAAAAAACCCTTAATATTTCTTGGCTGCACATCAAGTCTGCAAGTGAGGCCTCCGTAAGATCACTGTTACTCATCCAACCATGATCCTTGTCACACCTGACCGTCACAGTTATTTTGTGTATGTAATAAAATGGCACACGATCCTGACTGCACAAGCAGTGATCCCACCTCTGAAACAAAACCTCTTGATTGACTCTATGAAAACAATATTTACATTATATGCAGATGTTTACCTTTCATTGTGCTGAGTATTGAACACAGCATTAACCCTTTGGCATTACTCTTCCCATCACTGCGATGACCAGACCTGACCAGAGGCCTTTATAAAGGACTGCTCTGACAGCCGGAGCAATCTCTGCTTCTTCAACCGCTATCTTAGAAATGGGCCGTGCAAACAGGACAATAAACAGGCCGTTGTGTTGAACTAAATGAATAGCTTACATCACAGGGAGATGATGCCTATTGATGAGCAAGCGCTGTTCTCCCTGCGCAGGCGTGCAGGCTAAAAAAAACCCACAGCTTACCTCCCCCTCCTCCCCTCCATACAATAACAATAATCCTGGAGGAAATTAGTAACCCCCCCCACCTCCCTGTGACTGCAAACTAATAATGTGCATATAACAGTTGGGTAGAGTGTCAAAGTGGGAGACACGCACTAGTCTGCAGTTTGCGCTACACAGCATTCCCTCACAGTCAATGTCAGCTGCTGCAAAGAGGACTTATGAATAAAAGGCCACATGAAGACATACATATATATGTATATACCTTACAGCAGATAGCGCAAAACGTCGGCGCCATATCTTCGGAAATATCTCGGTGGGCTGGGAAGCGTTCAATGCAACAGCGAGAAAAGGAGCAATGAAGGAGCGAAAACGTCCCCCAGACACCGACCGCGTCCTCGCTGGCTCCCCTCGCAGTCCTGCCGCTGTCAAAAATCCCCCAGCACGTCCATACAAAGCAGAGCCATGGTGCTCACGCCCGCAGGAAGTGACCTCATGACTGACAGCTGGCAGAGAGAAAGCGCACACCCCGACACACCTATGGTTTCAGCGAATGGAAACAGCGCAACAGTTTCCCCTGAGAAGGACGCCCCCTGAGCCTGGACAGAGGGAGAGCGAGACCGACCGGAAAAGCCTCTCCTTCTAAAAGTGACCCTGCGCACTGCAGCTCACAGAGAAACTTCTTCTCCTTCACTGGATTCCTTTATTCCTTTATTGTATTCAAGTGCACAAAAATGCGTTGTTGGCGAATGTTATCAAATAACCTAAGCAGCAAAGGATTATAAAAAAGTACACACACAAATAAATTAATTAATAAGAATAAATAAAAAATAAATATAAAATATATACATTTTAAAGTTAACCTGGCTATTTTAAATGGGGATTATTGAATATACACTGTTAGTCTTTGAGGGTTTTTAAAAAAAAAATTTTTTTTTAAATTAAATAATATTAAATAATAATTACATTTCTGGAAAGTTCTGTCAAGAAAAATTGTAGCAATTGCAAACAGCGACACGTTGCAAAGGGAGGAAGTTACAGATAAACAGTGGTAAAAACAAATAAATCAAATCAAATAACACAATAATAACGATAACAATGATAATACAGTTGTGTTGAACTCAAGGGCGTAGATTTGGCATGGACAGAAGGGACATGTCCCCACCAATATCCAGCGATTATTGAATTGTCCCCACCAATAATTTGACCTCTTCGAGTAAAGAAAAACAAACCCGATAGTAAGAAAAAAAACGATCTGTCAACGTCTCATTCACCCAGCGGTGCAGAAATTACGTTCTCCACTGGAGTCCTACGTCATGTGACAAATATGGCCAATGTGATTGGCTGTGCCTGTTTAGTTTTAGCAGCGGCAAGCCTGCGCTGCGAGGACCTTCAAAGAGGAGAGGAGGATTGCAGCAAAAAGGAAGAACCTGGATATAAGAAAGTATTTTTCAAAGAAACCTGTAAGTCACTTAAAATCAAGTTCACTCATAAAATGTGTCCGTCATAATAACGTCACAGGCTATGCTAGGCTTTGGCCCACATCAGTCTAAAATTGTATGTAACCACGAATAACGTGTTTTGGAAACTAACTGCACAACAGGCAGCACTATTAGTTCTCTCAGTCTCAGAGTAGCATTTCTAATTTTGATTGAAACTGTCAGAGAAAACGGAGCCTCGAGCAGCCAGGATATTAGTTTACAGAGGCTGTTAGAATTATATGTCTAATGTTAAATGGTGGTGACACAGAAATATCATCCTAATGGCACTGACATACTCATAGGTCATAGTCATGAATAGTCAAGATTTTGCAAATATTCCACCTTGTAGTGCAGTTTGCACAAATTGTTTTAAAAATGCACTCACCCTACAAACATTACTGATGAGTCAAGATCTGCACAAATTGACAGAAACACTGAAGCAGCTCCACATTTTATTCTTATTGTCATGTATGTCCTATTTGTCAGGTGACAGAAGAACCAACACAAAGCTCAGAGAGTAATGGTGATACAAGATCACAGGTGAAATTGGATGATGACCTGGTGGTTCATGACTGTATTTGAAGCACATGTGTGACTGCATGTATTTGGAATGACTCACTGTTATTTATCAGGTGACAGAGGCCGCTCTGCCATGTTGTAGCTCGGACAGAGGTGAAGAGGCGAGGTCACAGGTGACTGACTGATGATTTGGTACTATAAATTAACTAGTATTTATTATCATGACAATTGTTAGGCTGCTGATGTAAATTGATTCATTAGTGAATATATGACAAAGAATCTGAATTGACACGTCTCACTTTTTATATGGAATATGGCTGAAGTAAACTAAAGTCTAAAATACTTAGTCAGTCATTTGTTTAATAGTAATTTAACATTATATAATTCACATATAAAACTATGAATTGTAATTTTAAAAAAGCACGTAGAATAGCATATGTAGGCAAGTATATTTCTCCTTTCTTTTAATCAAGAAGCAAAGACAAAAAGGAAAAAAATAAGAAACAGGGACGAGTTCGGTGGTTGAATCATCCGTCCCCACCAATTCCAAAACCAAATCTACGCCCTTGGATGAACTGAATGAACATGGAATCACAAAATTTGCTCCCCCCCCCTTCCCGGTACTGTCCTCACCCCCCCTGCCCCACCGCCCATGTGGTCATCCAAGGTTCCTTCCACCTTGGCCTTCAGTTCAGTGTTTAATTCAGTTCGGCGAAGCTGCGATGCCCCCTTGAATCGTACACCTCGCTGCAAAGCACTCAGTAAAAAGCGAGTGATAATGGTCAATATGAAAATTGTAGTGATGCATAAAAAACACAGATGCAAGATCATAGAGAAAAGCCCAATTACAACCATGAAACAAAAATGCAACATGACTTCTAAATTTATCTTAAAAAATATCAGTTTCATGTTGGTTGAAATTCAGTAAATGGTAAAATATGAGCATTCAGCCAAGGCTGCTCAGAGCTATGTGACCTAGATTTGCCCAATGTAAGCACTTAATCACAATAAACTTCATCTGAGTTGATTTTAATCTGATTCTCAAACTGACAAACAAATACCTACAGTAGCGGGGTGTCATGTCTTTTACTTACAAATAATAAAATGAACAGTACCTTACTTTCCTTCACCTTAAAATCTAATATGTTGCCAGTACTAAACAAATGTATGCAAACTCATTGCCATAGAATGACAAACTACTACGTACCTAAGATGGTCAAGTTAGGACAGCTTGTTTACTGTGAGTGCACAGTACTTAGAATATAGGGATATTGTGTCAAGATGTGGGAAAGTGGGGGAATGATTACAAATGCTGTGCAGTCCCACATAAAGAAGGACATATGGTCACCTTACATGACAGTGAGGAGGCTCAATTTTTTAAAAAGGTATGGATGAACTTTATCCTCGTGCGGTAGAAAATTAGTATTACAGACCAGAAAAAAACCTGAAAAAAATCCTGACGACAAGAAAGAGAGAGAGAGCGAGAAAAAAAAAGTTTATTTATTTTACAGTTCTCAAAAAAAAAGAAGAAAAAAAAAGAAAGAAGTTAGTTGAACCGATGGGGTGTTGATCTGGTCAGTTGAGGGGGTTGTTGATCAGTTTCAGCTCCTTTGGTGTTCATGAAGTTAACAATAGATGCCCTACAGGGTGAACAATGAGAAATTACACAAATCAGGAATGGTTTTACAGGTGGAGGCCACTAAAATTTTGTGTGCGTGAATGTCTCTGACCAAAAATTCAAAAACTGACTTGATGAGAGTGGCCCAAGGGCCCGACGTCCTCTAGTGGGCCCTGTCCTCACTGCCCTGTCCTCACACAGGTTCTTTAAAGCCAGATTACGAGCTGGATCTTCCCTCGAAGATCTTCTCATAGAAATTGGACACTTGTTTGTTGGGTCTGCTCTCCACCAGCTTTTCAGACAGCCTCTACAGAATCTGTGGCTACGTGACAGAAGAACAGGATCTGTGAAGATGCTCTGACACACCGGACAGTGAAGATCCTCGTCTGATCTTGAAGCCATCGAGTTTCTGAGTGAAGCTGAAAACTGAAAGTACAGTCAGTCCTGGTTATTCTCGCTCCTGCTGACTTAAACTTCTTCTGAATCATATTTTTCAGTCAAACTTACTTTTAGTGTATGCAACATGTTGTTGTCTTCCACTTTTCTCTCCTGCATTTGGGCTCACTCAGTGGAAACTGGTAATTTAATCGAATTGTCTTTGTGTGTGTCTTTATTGACGAAGAATAACGAGGTGTTTCCTGGTTTCTGTCATGTGAGTTATGTGAGGGGCTCTAAGAAATACGGACCAGAACTGTAAAATCTGTAACTTTACCTAACATTTTTGATGAATAACTAATTGTCTGTAAAAGTACCAAACAACAACTCTATGTAGGCTGTATAACAATACATTAGTTCATAATAATAGTTAATATGATAATAATTAAATTATTTCCAATTACAGACAGATATAAATAGTAAAGAATTTTGTTCCAGTTGTGTTTATGTACTTTAAGTAAAGCTAAATTTAGCCTAGCTAGGACTAGCTGTTAGCCTAGCTGAAGAAGATGGTTTGAAGTTACATGGTACTGACATTAGTGATTATTACTGCCACCAAAGAAGTGTTGTTTTTGGTAGCGTTTGTGTGCGTGTCAGTTACTGGAGGATGTAGGAATTGATACTATTGACTGGTCTCCACGCTCGCCTTACCTAAATCCAACAGAACATATCTGGGACATTGTGTTTGGCTCCATCTGACACCACCAGGTTGCACCTCAGAATGTCCAAGACCTCAATGATGCCCTGGTCCAGATGTGTTTTCTTTAAGTTTTTTTGAGCAGTGTATATGTGCTTGGACTTCAACTTTCCTCATCACAGTTATTAAAATTGCATTCTGGATCATGATAAAAATAGTCAAGTACGAAACTCACACTTGTATGCTCTTACCTTAAACTCATAGTTGAGCACAGGGAAACTTTCAGCTTGGAGAAACTAAATTTTCCCAGTCCCGCATGAAAATGACAGGAGTGGAAATCTTACATGATCCCCCTATTTGTGAGAAAAAGGACAATATCTTTGCATTTCCAGATGGCTTGGCAGCATTGTATCTTTTTTGTGGGATATTTAGCTTTTCAAGGTTGTGCTAATTGTGCACATTTTAGGACGAGAAAAGCAGCTGGAGAAATCCTAGTCTTTCACACTGACCTCAGGCCAAGTAATCAGGATTTCCAGCTAAACTGTTGCAATAAACTGCCCATTACTGTAGCTGCTCTGTTTTCCCAGCTCATGCCAGATGCTGAGTGTGTGACCCTGGCTGTCAGTTGCATCTCTCTGCTCTACTGTTTCTTCACCCCCATTCCCTGTCCCAGCTCGCCATTACACGTCTTTGCAACGTGGGCGTCACTCCCTGGACTCGAGGTCTGGAACCAGGTGCTGGCTGCTCTGCATGTGTCTTGGGACTACAGTGGACTTTCACAACCTCCATGCACACTCAGCATGTACAGCATAAGTTCAGTGATGGCTGGTGTTCATATTATTCAACAAAATAATCTAACCCCATTCATTTTTAAGACTGTAAGTTGCTAGCTGATGGTAATCAGGCATTTATTCTACAGTCCTAATCTATAACAGGGTTGTTAATGTATTTTATATCGAGGAGCCCACTTTAAGCTTAAGTGTGCTCCTTTCTGTCTCCTGTCTGTCAGCTTAAAGGAGTTTAACTACACATTCAATCCCTAAAATACGTTAATATTAGAAAAAAAAAATGACAAAAAAGGTCTTCACCAGGCTGATTCTGACCCCTGAGCCCTATGTTTGAAACACCAGATCTCTAACAAGGCCACATTTGCATGTTTGTGTATATGTGTGAACAAGTTCGTGCATAATCTGTTTTTATCTAGGTTTTCAGTAAACCTATTAAATTCTTTATAACCAGTGAAGTTGCATGAAGATACCAAAGAATATTGCAATTATCAAATGCAAAACTACTCGGTGCTCAGAAAACAACACAAACAAATATTACCATTAAAAAAAACAGCTCATGGCTTCTGTTGTGTAATATGGTATTATACTGGTTCTTAATTTGTAGCAACAGCTACTGTATATTAGAGCAGGGCGATATGAGATTTTTTCATATCACGATATGTTTTTTTCATTTCAGTCGATAATGATATCTATCACGATGTAAGCCAAATAACTATATTTGTAAGATTTAAATGTGCCGTTGCTCACAAGTAAAATGTGAAATAATCAGCAGCTTGTTTTTATTTAAATATTTATTTCCCATAATAAGTTCAACAGGGTAGATGTACTTAAGGAACATGAGACTTTTTCAGATAAATAAAGGCAAATATTGCAAACTACACAAAAGGCAGCCGCTAAAGCGTTTAAGTTTCAAAATAGAACAAACAAAACAGACTAAATTGTCAATTCCACTTAGAAACAAAATATTAATTCTAAAAATAAATCTTAGTTTGTTTTACAGAAGAACAGACAAAACTGACTAACTTTTGTCAATATCAAATAAACTGAGAACTAAAAGGAAATTCTCAATCTCTCCTTGTTGTATAGCTTAGCTTTTCAAACAGTTTTAACAGTTACTTTAGTCTGACAAAAGCCGAATGACGAATTAGCGCTTCCAGTCAGAGACTGAGGCTACGTCCACACGTACACGGGTATTTTTGAAAACGGAGATTTTCCGTTTTCGTTTTAAAAAATAATCCCGTCCACACATAAAGGCAGAAATGAAGGAAAACGCTGCTATGAACATGCCAAAGCAGCAGGTGGCGCTAGATTCCTAACCGTGCAGAAATGTTGGCCAATCAGAAGTCTAGAAGCCTCGGTGGGAAAAAGTAAACAAAGCTGCGGCATAGAAGCAGAACCGAGTCGTATGTGTGGAGGGACAGTAACTGTGTGTATATGTAAGCATTTAAACACTGCAGAGAGTAGAATTAACAGTATTGTAGAAATTCATTTCACCGAAACAATAACGTGGCGCACAGTGTGACGCATGCACCAGTTTATTGTATTTCCAGACTTGCTTTCGGCACAATTTACAGTGCACGCTACTCTGTTTTTTGTCAGACTTGAAATAGCCGAAATACCTTCACACTACGGAACTTCTATGGCTCTTCCGTTCGACAATCTCTCCGGCGTTGGAACCATCATCTGTTTTCTCTTCGGTCACGCTCGGTTGATTTTTCTAGTCGGCACACTCATTTCCTCCATTACGCGCTGGCTCCATTACCCGCTGGCTGCTTCCCAAACAAACACACGTGCGGCTTGGCACTTGTGCTGTACGTAACAAGTCACGCGACGTGACGCTGCGGCTGTGATTGGTTCGGCTCTGCGCTACTTAGTTTGGATTGGCTGACCTTTTTTTATTTTATTTTTTTATTTATTTTTTTATTTTAAGAGGACAAGAGCGGCGAGGTCTATCGCGATAGCTTAATTTCTCTATCGAGTAAAAGTTATATCGCGATACATATCGTTATCGTTCTATCGCCCAGCTCTACTGTATATGTTCATGCTTGGTCTCAATAATAAATGCCTGGAAAAAAACAACATAACCCGAAGGCTCACTCACTACATTATCTGTTTGCTTGGAGCATGTTCAACATTTTAATCAGTCATTTGTTGATAACTGACCAAAATCTTGTTGGATCTTTTGTTTAACACAGCGATTTAATTTATGACATAGTTTCAGTGGGTGTGTCAGCCTTGACCTAACCTATCCCATGAACTGCTACACCTGTAAACACTATAACGTTTGTTTTACCTATGTGTGCGTCTGTGTCTTATTCTTGTCACCCCATTGCTGTCCTCCACGACCCTTGATATATCTTTTTTTTTTTTTTTTTTAGCACCCACAGCTAAATCATACCCTCCACTCTCAGTCTCCTGTGTATCAGTATAACTGTGGTGCCGTTTTAGTGACTCAGGCTTGGCTTACCTTACCTAACAGCCCAAATTATTAAGAGCACTGTCCATTGTTAGTCCAGTTATTCCCAGGTTACTCACTTCTGGGAACAGTTAAGGCTTCAGAAAAGCCAAATATGGTAAGTATATTTTAATCTTTAATCACGAGAAGCTTTTAAGAAACTTTTAAGCTTTTAAGAAAAAAAAGTCAAGTTGTTACATGGGAATGACTTTTTGCTCCTATGGACATCCACATTGATACCAGCTCCAGTTTACCAGGCTTCTCCACAACTGCTGGCGACTTCACTGTGTGAGGAGGACATTGAGAAACATTAGACCGAGAAGATACGGCTCGTTGCAACACAGCTCAGTAGAGCAGACAGAGTCCACAGTAATGGGCTCCGGTCAAGACTCTCTGTCTAGATCACAGCTGGTTTCCTAATTAAGGGGAGACTTTCCACATCTAGATAATTTAATGACAGCTGCTTACAACATGTCTGTCCATGAAGTGAACCTAGCTGTAATAAAACAAACTCTGAACAAGCAACTGTATGATGAAGTACTTTGTGGTTACGAAAGAGAACCCATCCTTAGAATTACAGCTCTTTCGAAGACTCAGCGCTCCACAGTGAACATCATGGATTTGTCTGCTTAATACTGTGTTTTCTTCCCCAACTGGAAATCAGGAAGAACATGATCAAAAATGAGTCCGTAATTACATCTACATTGTGTTGGTGTGTTAACAGTATGACAGTATGATTCTATGACATGTGACCCAATGTTGGAGGTAAAACGACTGAAAGAAAACGTGCTAGTTGATGCTAGAATTGTTGGCCTCGATATCAACAGTTACACAAGTTAAGTTTTAGGCCCTGGATGGGACTTTCGACAGCAGGCTGGGGATGTTTTTTCGAGTCCTTATGGTAGTTTTACACGACTTCTACTGCCACCTGCTGGTAAGAAACAGCAGCTGAAGAACTTGCAAGGACATGACATGTTTTTTAAGCATCTTCTAGAAAAACTGCAGACTTTAACAAATACTTTGTAGAAAACAGATTTTATTTTAATCAACCAGTTTTGTACTATGGTGCCAAAGATCACATCAGGCTAAACTGCCCAAAAAGTAATCTCCACTATCAGCAACAACAATGTCTGTCTTTGTTTTCCTTAGCACAAACATTCACACTGACAGAACACTGACGCCCGCAGCATTCATTTCTTGTATTTATGATGTAGGTGCATCACTGTTGTCTGCCCACTCACGAGAACTCAACAGCCGCTTTCCCAGGCTGCCTGCATCCAGTCATCCAGTCACAATCACCCCTTTGTGGTCAACTTATTGGAGGCCTAACTGGTGTTACTGCAATAATTACTCGATTCACTCATCAATATATGGAAAGAATATGAATTTGCAAACGGTCAAATAATTCAGTGTGGCCAAAATGGTTCATATAGAAATAAAATATTCAGCAAATATGGCACAAAGATAAGTGTAGAGCGTCCACTAGGTGGCGCCTTTGCCATGTCTTTAAAGAGTGAGAGAGGTCTGGTGACTGGAGGGATCAGTGTTAAATGTGATTAATTAGAAATGACTCTGTGTGCAGAAAATATAAATACGCAAACAAAATAATTTCATTTCCTTGGTTCTATACTTCAAACTCATTTTATCATCGCATATTTAATGTGGTGGCGGAAGCTATTTTGAAACCACGCTTAGCTTTGCTTCATTTCAGCAAATGTAAACTGCTCAGTGGTTTATTTGCAGGACCTGCCCACACAGAGCTTTCAATCCTATCCACTTACACTCAATCAATAACACCATTCCATTTATACAGGAATGACATCATGCAAGCTCTTATAAAAGCGCTGCTGCAAGTATTCTTCTTTTCAAATTCCTGGCAACTTTGGAAAAAGCAACAGTATATTATTGAATTCTGACTCATATGTGTCAGCCTGAGCCTTGCAAGCATTTCATTAGTTTCTTATTGCATTGACATGGGTGGGGGTGGGGGGTATCCCAAAGCGGATGTCAGAGCTTTTTGTAGTGTTTTGGGTGAAGTGGCAAAGCAGGAGGAGATGAAGGATGGTGCATGGCCTTTAGAGATGCAACCCAAGAGACAGGATGCACACAGAGTCATTGTCTCAGCAGGCTTAGTATTCAGCTCCCTTTTGCTCCATCACCATGGCCGAGGACCAAATCAATTCAGCCTGTTGGCTGGCAGGGGTACAGCTACCCAGTGGGTGCAGCCCACATACAAATACACCCAACACTGGTCTAGACACACAGAATGCAGTGCTGTGGTAGACTTCTTCCCACGCTACAATGTTACAGCTCTGAGCAGTGTTACTCCAGTGATGTGCTGTCAAGCCATTCCCCTCTTTGTGTCAGAGACATCTGGTGGCTGCACAAGAAGCTCAGCATGGCTGCTAACGTCTGATATGTGTGAAACTCTGACATAGGAAATGATATACAGGTGGCAGTGCAACACGCTGGAGTTTTAGTGCCTGTAGGGACTGGATTATGTCAAAAATGAGAAATAGTTGCTTCTTGCGCAAAGCTGTCACTTGTTATGTGACAACTGGCTAAAAAAATCCAAGGGTGTGCAGGAACTCTCGCTGTGAGTGACAACCTCAAGCCTGACCTTGATATGAGATACCGGGCTGCAGTCTCAGACAGTGAGCTATGTCTGATGTCCACGTTGGGATAGCGGCTGGCACTCACCTTGTTATCCATCTGTGTGTGTGTGTGTGTGTATTTATATGTGCTGCTGGCCAGAAAGAGAACACCATCTACTACCATATGCTTCAGCCCCCTGTAGTGCCAAGGTTCTTCTTTCCATATCTTGTGCTCTGGAGTTTTAGAACACACCGAGGTCCCCAGCTGATCCCAGGATGCCACTTGTGTTTCCAATATTTCTCGAAAGATAAAGAGGTCAGAACAGACCAATGGCGTTCCACGATTTTGCATAGTGCCGTTTAAGTTCTGCCTTTTCCCATAAGAGACCAGCACTGTATGTAAACTGTATGTAAAGTTTACCTCAGGAAGATAGTTTGAAAACCAAAGGAGCTTCAAAAGTTTGAAACATCCGATGAGAGAATAAACCAAAGAAAAGAACACCAAGGAGCAATGATCAATCACCTTATTTTTTATTATTAATTTTGAAGCAAAAAAATAAAAAAAATCTGAGTCAAAGACATTTTCCTTACTGCACAGACTTTACCTGCTGGTTCCTTCCGCTGCTATCGTCTGATTTGACATCTTTGTATAAAATTTCTTAGACTCAGGTGATTCATGTGGTTTAGTTTGTCAATATGGAGTTTTTTTTAATGATATGAACAAAATGCCTCCTGATGTGTGTGAATGGTGAAGTATTGCTGCCCTTCAGGGAAGGCAGTAGGTTGTATAGTTATCTCCTGATTGGGCAAAATCACTACCCTGAAACCACACAACCTACTACCTCACCCCGTACGAACATCAGTAAAGGGCCTACAGGCTGGGTAAAATCTTTGGTAATGATAAAAGCGTTGTGATGACATATACAATCTGTAAATGAATATACAGAATTTGACAAAAACCATACCTACATGAAAAGCAAACACTGAAATTTTTGTCGAGTTTTAATTACTAAAACCCCCCAAATTGTGATGATTTCTTTTAGATTTTTACAAGTGCAAAGAAAATGAACAAAGAGACTGGCGGCTAAACAGGAGCAACCTTTGGAAACGATTATGCAGCGCAAAGTGTCTGCTGAGATATGAAGAGGACATTTTTGCTGTTGTTGTGTTTTAAACAAAAAGAATGAATGCTTACAATGAAAACACAGTTGTACTTTATTGGCAATCAACGACTTCCACAAAGCGGCTACAGTCCTTAATAACTTTCTGCTATCAAACTCGGGCTACTGAGCCGTTAGCAAGCAGTGCGTCGATCTGGATCCGTGCACTCCACCAAAGGCATCTGACGACATTACAGCCACTTCAGGAAAGACAGTAAGTTGTATAGTTATCTGACAGGAAGGGTACGACCCTAAAACTATACAACCTACTACCTCACCCCAAAGGACAGTCTTTAAAAACAAAGTCCTTTCAGGTCCCCGTTCATGCAGGTAATCCGCTTTGACACGGCTCACTGAACACAGAACAGCGGTTATGATTCACAGAAACATGCCACTCTCCTCTGGGACACCTCACCACCGCGGCCAGAGTCTGTGCGCTCAAAACACAATGTGACAACTGGGTCTCCGGGTTCATGGCCCGGGCTGAGGGGGGTAATTCAAATGACCCAACAAGGCACACATGTCTCAAGCAAATTGCGCAGCCAAGACATTTCCATATTCAAATGCAACCAGTAAATAACTTAAATGGTATATTCATAATGAACATTGTATAGCAAACACGCTAACCTCAAAAACACTCAGAAACATTATTATATTCACAAATATCACATAGCTTTTAGAAGCTAGGGTGGGTGTGGCCAGTCACATGACAAATAAGCAAATATCATTTTAGATCAAGTTCTGGCAAACCTATATACTATTAAGATCAGTGTTCAAAGTAACGTATATTAAACAGAGCTATGCTGTTTCCAGTTTGGCAGCACTGTTTCCTGTGGTTCTGAGCGATAACCTTGCTCACTAAAGTTGAGAGTGGGAGAGCTCAAGCTAGCTCATATCCTGGCCCACATGTGTGGAGCAGAGGTCTGCAGCTGCTGCTGCCTCCGTTAATGTTTCTCACCTGCTATATAACATGCATCGAGAAAAGGGGCTGGAAGGGCCCACTGGCCTATAACCTCCTCCCTCCATCATGGTTTCAGCAGCATGTCAGGTAGTCTCCATGTGGAAAAACCCAAGAGGGAAAATCTGTTACTTCTGCAACAAAGACAAAAGGGGAAACAGAAAAATACTCCTGCATGATGACTTTTAGATTTGACATATGTGAGATCAATTGCAAACACTGCAGCCAGTTCAAACGCTGCATTTTGGACCTTTGGGTGAAGACGTGTCTGGCTTTGCTTGCAGTTTGTATATGGGGGTTATATTTATTTACAGTGCGGTTCATGCTCATGTGTTCTTTGATAAAACCACACCATTGTGCGTGTTTTGTGCCATACAGTCGGCTGATTACTGTATATAATCTAATGTACTGGGAAGACAGAAGTGTACAGCACAGCACAATACAAAGCAGTATGTCTTGAGCTGAGAGGCCCCATTGCGTCTGCTCAGTGGTGAGTCTGAGGTTCCCTGCATTATTCAACACCACCTTACTTACACCATAGAGCTGTGGGTTGTAAATATGCGCAGGCACACACCTGTACAGTATAACAGACACAAAAGGACTAAACAGATACTTTGCAGACAGAAACAACCTGAGAGAAGAAATATGGCAACCTACAGTTAGCACACATATACATTTGCACACACATTTAGTAATGACAAACGGAGCTCGCATAATTAACTCCACTACAGAGCTCAACTTGCAATGATTTTAGGACCTAAATCATAGAGAAAACCGTATGCTAAAGCATATACCTCATTTTATTGTGCAGTCCTGCAAAACTCTCTGTGGCGCGGGGCCCAGACTTCATAATGTAGGGTCAAGACACATTGTCCTCTACATCTGCTGATTGAACATACTTTAATCTAATATAGTATATGACCCTGGGGTCCCGACCAATAAATAATGAAAAATATCATTTTCAAGTGAAGTCAGAGCCAGTTGCTATCTTCCAGTGACAGGAAAATATTCACGCTTACACCCACGCACATGTACTGTAGAGAACTAACATGAAATGCAAGCATATATACACACACCCACAGGTCCATACTCATGTTGCACACTTGTTTTTTTTTACCGCAGTTATAGAGGACAATCTGGAACTCTTCTTTGGTTGTCGTGCAAACTCAACAAGCTGGCTCTGTAACTAAAGTACTGCTTCAGCCTCACACTTCCCTCAGCTCAAGTTCTGCTTTCTGCACATCTTTGCTTCACAATGTCCCATAAAACACATATATGGATGCACACGTGAAACCAAATCTCATACAGAAGGTCACAGTTTGAAACACATGCACATAAGCTTGGAAAAAGGAAGTAAGGTAAAACATTTTGCTGATTTATCTAATCATATTTTCACACAGTGTTCACAGCAAAGCTAGGCGCTGCTTAAAAACTCACTTTAACTTAATCACACTTGAGTCTAAGTGCTACATTGCCAATCAGTTCAGCTATAACCTTGCAACCTGATCTTTGAGGTTCTGGTGGTTTAAGGTCAGCGAGTGGGTAGATTTTTTTTAAAGACCACTTTAATGTAATATCCAACCTCAGATTCTTATTATTCATTCCTGCAAATTACAAATTTCAATCATGTTTTGTCGTTTTACTGACCACTCAAAGCTTTACTGTATCTCATCTATTCTGCGCTTATAGAACATACCAGCATGAATATACTGTGGTTTATTACCAGAACCTTCTGGCTGTGAGGCAGCAGTATTAACCTCAACAACATTGTATCACCGACATAAAAGATGGTTACAGAAAGAAATGTTAGCATATATTAAATGCTCTTCATTTACCTAAAATAAATAAATGATAATACAAACCACTACAACAGTAAAATCAATATTTAAACCTTCTCGCCTTTTATTTGGTCACAGTCAAGACTGACTTCTGATGTTTCACCATAAAAGCTAGAGGTGACAGTGCAGTAGCACTAGCAATGTAGTTTTTACTGCAAGGGGATATTTCTGGCACTCAGAAGGATCTACAAAGTTCATTAAAGTCATGCAATTTGCATTTTGTGTTTCGATACTTATGTATAGAGGCAAATAGTTAACTTTTGGCCAAAGATGTAATAAAGTTTACGACGCACAAGTACAACTATGTTGCATATCCAGTGACCTAGTCAAACCGACGAGATCTGCAAGTAGCACGAAATTTCAAGCGGTAAATTTGAAATCATATGCTTACTTATTGGCTAATATCTAATCAGACAATTACTACATCATCTGTACTGAAAGTCAATGTGGACACAGGTTTTCTATAGCATTCATTTAACCGTTTGTTTGATAACCAAAAACTACCAGGCCAACCTTCAAGAATAATAAAATAAAACAAAAAGCTTCTTACTTGCCACAAGGGGTCACCACAGCAGGCGGCTCTGCATACTTTGTCAGAGTTAGATGCTAGATACAAGCCCGAAAGGGATGTATGTCTCCAGCTGGAACTGAACAAGTGCCCTTTGACTTCCCAAGCATATGTGTTAACCACTACACCACTGGAGGGTCTTCCTCATGTACAAAAATCCTGATGGGTAAAAAAAAAAGAAAAAAAGAAAATACAATAATATCTATAAAAAACATTGTATTCAGGGTAAAAAGATCACTCACACACTACACTATAGTTCAACTTTGCAAGTACACCCATACACACTCAACATGGTGACATTAGTGTACAGTCTCTAGTCACAAATGATGTGGTCAGAAATACCTGTTTTTCTTTTTATGTCCTGCTGCAGCAGAAGTGGTGCAGACACGAGGAATCTTGTAGATAGACAGGGTGGACTATTCACCCCCCACCACCCTCGATACAGATAGCACAGCAGTCATGACCCATCTATTTATACCAGGGCCAAGGGGCAGGCAGCAGTAGGAGGAGGACAGGAGCTGGGGGAAGAGGAGAGGCTGCTTGGGCAGGTCCTGTTACACATGCCAGGGGGAATGGCTGGGGCAAGCCACAGGGGGATTCTGCTCAAAGTCAGACAGGCTGACCTCCCCGTCACCTCTGCATGAGGCAGATACTGAGCTTGCAAACCTTGTGCAAGTGTGTGTTAGGAATGAAAGAACAGGGAGTTCAAAGTTCACATCAATAAGTTTGAATGTACAGTGTGTGCATAGCGCGTGTTTGTGATGCTGCAAGAACACATTAGCGCATGTGCACTGAACGCACTTGACACTTGTGGTGTTTGTGCATGCAGATGAGCAAATGCATACATGTGCAAGTGTGCATGTACTCACGCCAACGTGGTTAAAGTGTGTGTCTGCCTGTAAGACTGCAAGATGAACTGGCCCCACTGACTTATACCCCTCCAACCCCTCCATCCCGCAGCAGAGCCATAAACATGCCAGGTGAGGAGGGCTGGATTAGGCAAACTTAGCTCATTCCAGTGTGGCCCTGCGGCCCCAACTCTAGGGGTAAAAAACAAATGAGACCCCAATCACTGTAATGACAATGTACACAGCAGGGGTTTCCCACACCACTCAGCCCAACCTTGCCAGCTGCTTCTCATCTCTCTCACGCAGTGTACAATTGCACAGACACAAAGAAACATCCACACATTTGCATGCATATACACACAGGCTGCAGGATGCACAGCAAGACCAAAACGGACTTTTAATTCATTTGAAAGCCTGATGCTTAGCCTTGCCCACCCCAGCTGTAAAACTCAGAAACTAGTCTTACTTGTTATCACATATCGTCCACCTGGGCCTCACACAGAGTTTCTGTCTGATTTCTCAGACTTTTTATCTGATTTTAGTGCTCAGCTCAGATAAAATAATTATTGTGGGTGATTTTAACATCCATGTAGATGCTAAAAATGACAGCCTCAACATGGCATTTAATCTGTTATTAGACTCAATTGGCTTCTCTCAAAATGTAAAAGAACCCACCCACCACTTAACTTGAAAGGGGCCTTTAACATATGGCATAGAAACTGAACATTTAACAGTGTTTCCTGAAAACCCTCTCCTGTCTGATCATTTCCTGATAACATTTACATTTACAATAATTGATTACACAGCAGTGGGGAGCAGACTTTATCACAGTAGATGTCTTTCTGAAAGTGCTGTAACTAAGTTTAAGAATGTAATCCACCCACTGTTATCATCTTCAATGCCCTGTACCAACATACAGAGCAGAGCAGCTACCTGAATGCTACCCCAACAGAGGTCGATTATCTTGTTAATAATTCTACCTCCTCACTACATATGACTCTGAATACTGTAGCTCCAGTGAAAACTAAGGTCTCAAATCAGAAGTACCTGACTCCGTGGTATAATTCTCAAACACATAGTCTAAAGCAGATTACTCGTAAGCTGAAGAGGAAATGGTGTGTCACAAATTTAGAGGATCATCATTTAGCCTGGAGAAATAGTTTGTTGCTTTATAAGAAAGCCCTCCACAAAGCCAGAACATCTTACTACTCATCACTGATTGAAGAAAATAAGAACAACCCCAGGTTTCTCTTCAGCACTGTAGCCAGGCTGACAAAAAGTCAGAGCACTGTTGAGCCAACAATTCCTTCAACGCTAACTAGTAATGACTTCATGAACTTCTTCACAAATAAAATTTTATCATTAGAGAAAAAATTACCAATAATCATCCCACAGATGTAATATTATCTACAGCTACTCTTAGTACCATTGATGTTAAGTTAGACTCTTTTTCTCCAATTGATCTTTCTGAGTTAACTTCAATAATTACTTCCTCCAAACCATCAACGTGTCTTTTAGACCCCATTCCTACAAAACTGCTCAAAGAAGTCCTGCCATTAATTAATTCTTCGATCTTAAATATGATCAACCTATCTCTAATGATCGGCTATGTACCACAGGCCTTCAAGCTGGCTGTAGTTAAACCTTTACTCAAAAAGCCATCTCTAGACCCAGCAGTCTTAGCTAATTATAGGCCAATCTCCAACCTTCCTTTCATATCAAAAATCCTTGAAAGAGTAGTTGTCAAACAGCTAACAGATCATCTGCAGAGGAATGGTTTATTTGAAGAGTTTCAGTCAGGTTTCAGAGCTCATCACAGCACAGAAACAGCTTTAGTGAAGGTTACAAATGATCTTCTTATGGCCTCTGACAGTGGACTCATCTCTGTGCTTGTCCTGCTAGACCTCAGTGCAGCGTTCGATACTGTCGACCATAATATCCTATTAGAGCGATTAGAACATGCTGTAGGTATTACAGGTACTGCACTGCAGTGGTTTGTATCATATCTATCTAATAGACTCCAGTTTGTGCATGTAAATGGAGAGTCCTCTTCACACACTGAGGTTAATTATGGAGTTCCACAGGGTTCAGTGCTAGGACCAATTCTGTTTACATTATACATGCTTCCCTTAGGCAGTCATCATTAGAAGACATAGCATACATTTTCACTGCTATGCAGATGACACCCAGCTCTATCTGTCCATGAAGCCAGATAACACACACCAATTAGTTAAACTGCAGGAATGTCTTAAAGACATAAAGACCTGGATGGCCGCTAACTTTCTGCTTCTTAATTCAGATAAAACTGAGGTTATTGTACTCGGCCCTGAAAAGCTTAGAAATATGGTATCTAACCAGATTCTTACTCTGGATGGCATTACCTTGGCCTCCAGTAACGCTGTGAGGAACCTTGGAGTCATTTTTGACCAGGACATGTCCTTCAACGCACATATTAAACAAATATGTAAGACTGCTTTCTTCCATTTGCGCAACATCTCTAAAATTAGAAATATCCTGTCTCAGAGTGACGCTGAAAAACTAGTTCATGCATTTATTACTTCCAGGCTGGACTACTGTAATTCATTATTATCAGGATGTCCAAAAAACTCACTGAAAAGCCTTCAGCTAATCCAAAATGCTGCAGCAAGAGTCCTGACAGGGACTAGAAAGAGAGAGCATATTTCTCCTGTTTTGGCTTCCCTTCATTGGCTTCCTGTTAAATCCAGAATTGAATTCAAAATCCTGCTCCTCACATACAAGGTCTTAAATAATCAGGCCCCATCTTATCTTAATGACCTTGTAGTACCATATCACCCTATTAGAGCACTTCGCTCTCGCTCTGCAGGCCTACTTGTTGTTCCTAGAGTATTTAAAAGTAGAATGGGAGGCAGAGCCTTCAGTTTTCAGGCCCCTCTTCTGTGGAACCAGCTTCCAGTTTGGATTCGGGAGACAGACACTATCTCTACTTTCAAGATTAGGCTTAAAACTTTCCTTTTTGCTAAAGCATATAGTTAGGGCTGGACCAGGTGACCCTGAATCCTCCCTTAGTTATGCTGCAATAGAGTAGGCTGCCGGGGGATTCCCATGATGCATTGAGTTTTTCCTTTCCAGTCACCTTTCTCACTCACTATGTTTAATAGACCTCTCTGCATTGAATCATATCTGTTATTAACCTCTGTCTCTCTTCCACAGCATGTCTTTATCCTGTCTTCCTTCTCTCACCCCAACCGGTCGCAGCAGATGGCCGCCCCTCCCTGAGCCTGGTTCTGCCGGAGGTTTCTTCCTGTTAAAAGGGAGTTTTTCCTTCCCACTGTCGCCAAAGTGCTTGCTCATAGGGGGTCATATGATTGTTGGGTTTTTCTCTGTATCTATGAAGCGCCTTGAGGCGACTTTTGTTGTGATTTGGCGCTATATAAATAAAATTGAATTGAATTGAAGACAAAGGTCTACCCAGAAAAAAAGCTTGAAAGCAGGTGTCTCACACTGTCGCAAATCTGGGCCCCCTGAGTAATGGTGCCTGTCTATGTTTTCAATGACTCTACAGATTATTGCTCAAGACATTCAAAATTACAGTTATCAGAGGGCACTTAACAATGAGAATTTATTATTTATTCAAAGGTGGATGGTTGGTTTTATTTTGCATAGGTGGTACAGAAGTACATGATTTCACTTTAAAATGATGTTAACGCTCACGTTATGCTTTGTGGGGTTATTTCTATGTATGCTCCCTCACCTTCTTCTTCTTAGGACACTGGCATTTTTATAGATACAGGTCTTAAGAAACTTGAACTGTGTTAGTTTCCCATAGTGGGTTACGTTGATACCGAGTTAAATAAATGTATAAAAATACAAAAAAGTAACCTTTTTTTGCTCATCGAAGTCAAAGTCTTAATCTTCGTATTGCCACTCTAAAGAGCTCTGGTGAAATGTGCACTGCCATGTGGCTGCTGGTGACCTGCAAGGCCTCTGTCTATTAGAGGAAGGCTATAGCTCTGACACGTCTACATGCACTGTGTTCAGCGCCGGCCTGCTCGCAGGGCCCCTTTCAAATGGGCAGTGCCCCTTTGAGCGGCATCTGTCACCAGCTATATTTAGAGGGTTGAACAAATACCTTTCTCCCTGAATATGAACTTCAGCTGACAGACAGCAGGCCAGAGCAGGCAGACGGGGATCTGCACAGTTTGTAACCTTCAAGAGCCTGTAACTCTCAGGCTACAGCTGCGTTTAGTCAGGCTCACCGCTGAAATCTAACGCTGTAAATGCAGCGCAGTCAACCATAGTTAGCATTGATTTGGCAGAAGGTTTTAGCACCAGTTCCTACAGTTCCAGGATAGCTGCCAGCATAAATGGGAATATACAGTTATATACCCTGATAACAACTTTTAATACCCCCCCCACACACACACACACCTACCCACACCTAAACAGTGAGGTATAAAAGAAAAATGACTGAATGAACTGCTGTGCCTTCAATCGCCTTCAATGCTTTGAAGATTGCTACGTTTCTGTCTATAGGGGTTTGTGCGTGTGACAGTACAAGTGAGGCAGCCAGTGCGTGACTACGTGACCCTGTTGCATGGCCATCTGCTCCATATAACCATAAACAAATGCAGGCAGGCACAGCTTCACAGTATTATTTCCAAGAGGTCTAGGCCGGTAAATGTATTCAAGCTTTGGTCTCTGGGTAGATGTTGTAGTGATATGCCCTACAAGCAGGCCGCGGTTATGCAACAGGATTCATAATTCATACTACAAACACAGCATGGAGGCCTCTCTGTCCCATATGCAAGCACATGGGCAGATTAAGGAGTGAGCAGTCAAAGGGGACAGAGTGCATTCGGAGCTGCCGCTGACTGAGTGGCTGTCTCATAGAGAACGTATATGTGACAGGCCTAAATAGGCCAGGTTTTACTGCCAGAGGGACCTCTGCTATATTTTGCACCTACTGTCTAAATCAGTTACATGGCAGCAGTGAGGCACAATGATACAGTGAGGGAGGTTTTATAACACTTGACGCTATTAACAGGTACAACCCGATGAATGGTGTCAATCTGCTCATTTCTGGTCATTTACAATGTAGCTGATGTTTGCTGTTTTTCCGTGGAACACTTTAGCCCCTTTCTTCACACACACACACACACCCACACACACACACAACACACAACACACACACACACATACACACACACACACACACACACACACACACCACACACACACACACGACACACACACACACACACACACACACACCCACACATGTATAACAAAGTTCTTGGAGCTGGTGCGATGAGGTTCATCCAACCTTGCAATTTCAAGCAAGTCTTTTTTCCCTCTGCTTTTTAGGTCAATTTTGCTTTTTCTAACATAATTTCTGCTTTTATGACTTTACAATAATTATATTATGTATGACTTTTTTTCTCCCAACCCCGGACTTTTTCTTCTTCTTTTCTTTAACTCGCTGTTGCAATACTGGGCTGTTAACCTGAAACAGTCCCAGAAGCAAAGCAAACAAAAATAAAAAAAAGAAATGGTGTGTGTCATTTCAGACTTGTAGTGGGGGATCAAGAGAGCTTTATACACCTACTGAACACCTGCTTTAGTGTCTGTGGGCTGTAAATGAGAGAAGGGCTTTAATAAAATCTGCACTTATAATCAAACGTGGAGCGCACACAGAATTCCAGAGCCGCAGGCAGCCAGTCACTATAGCTATAGATTGCAGGGTGGTGCCTGGGGTTACTAAGTCCGTACAATACAGCCGCAGTTATGGGCTGAAGCTCCAGCTCGGTGCACTGTGGTTAGGGTGGAGACAGGTTAAAAAGCAGAGGTTAAAGATTTTATCCATTCACTGGCTTTAAATAGCTACAAGACAGCAGGTTATGTTGAGAGAAAGCAGGCGGGGCTTGGAGGCAACGCGCAAGGGTGCGACACAACTGTGGCCACTGCCAGCGCACATTTGCCCCTATGAAAAAAAAGGCCCTGTTTATGGTGTCCACTCGAGGTCAGCTTGTTGAAAAGAGGAGCTGGAAGTGATCCAGAGTGGAGGCCGCTTGATTTTTATCTAATCAGCCAACAACAATTAAAACATTTCCCCATAAGAAATAGGCACGCTAATGGTCCTGTCACTGTACATTAGAGCGCTACTCTTCCTCAATTTGCACACCTTTTCACAGTTTATTAGACTTTATTCCCCCCTTTTTCCCCTGAACCCAGCATCCAGTTGCACCCACTTTGTTCTTTCCCACTTTACTCTGTTCTTCTGCTACCTGACTACTTTGGCAGCGATGCACAAAATGGCGGCAGGGAGCTGAGAGCTGGAAGGCACAGAGTGGAAGCCATTTTCCAACAGTTTCAGGACCATGCATAGGGAGAGAGAGGGAGAGTCAAGTCGTTGCCTAGCAGGCAGTTCGGATAAGTGTTTTCTGCGCATGTGCGCGAAAAGATTATCTTTGTTTTGTTTGTTTTTTCTTTCTTAATGTGCTGCGCTAATAAAGCCATCGGGACCTTGGCCTTTCTAAAAAAAGGGATAAAGGCCCAACACATTATGATTTTAATCTGTTCCAGGCTCACAAAGAGAAAGAAAATACATGTAGACAAAGCGGAGACGTAATCTGCACAGCGTTTAATTACAGGCCCCTATCTCAATGAAATTGAAATGCAAGACAATCCAACAGCATGAGAATACATCATCCTGTACAAAAAAAGCCCAAAACATTTCTAACACGTTGGGGTACTTACAATCGCCAGTGTGTGTTTGCATAATTTCTCTCTCTGGCCAAAACTGTTTGCGCTTGGAGATCAAAACTGTCTCACTGCCTACGAGAAGGAAAGACAGAGAGGGGGGGGGAGAAATGGAGTGAGAGACAATTTACAGCAACGTAAACAGAGAGGAAGTGAAAAACACAATCGAGAGGAGCGGAGACAGAGAGCCTGATCGGTTGAGTAGCCAGCAGCAGCAGTAGCAGCGGCAGAGGGCTGTAGGGTCTTTTCTCTGTAGCCTGTTCACTAATAAGCTCACCCTACACTTCTGCCTGGCCAAGGAAGCTCATTAGCGAAACATGTAACACACCGGACCCTCTCTGCTGGCCTGTACACCGGCCAACTCTTACTGCCGCATGCTCACCCTACACCAACACACCCGCACACTTCACACACACACAATCTCCTCGGTGGCCTCGGCCTCGCCCGGTAGCGCCCACTCGCTGCATACATGTGCACGCTTTGGCACACCGTGTTACCGAAAGCCCACAGTGTCATGTGCGTGGGTGAAGTGGTGCATCTGCACGTACTTGTGAGTCTAATAAGTCTTTTTTCGTTTTTTTCTTTTACACATGCAGCACAGTATGCTCGGTTCGCAGAAGAGGGCATGTGCGGGCTGCGCAGAGTTAATGTACAAGGTAGCTTTTTGGTTATCGTGTGTCGTGCACATGTGACGCCATCACGTGGAGGTGGAAAAGGAAGCGAGGCGACAGAGGTAGGCGTTGTTAGCCAAATCTCAGATTGCGCAAGTAAAAAATAAGCGCAGAAGAGAATAAAGAGCAAATGTGACAATTTCGCGGGCCCAGGAGGACGCTGCCGATTTAAGGCTTTCACTCGGTGCGGCGGCAGCTGCCGAAGGGTGATAATTCTGGACACGGATGCTAATTGCAACGCGGAGCACGGCCTTGTCGGGCAAAGGGTCTTTTATATATTGTTTCTAACGTTTGTAATTACAGTGCAGTACCTCGGAGTGTTGCCAGCACATGTTTATGGGATCATGAGTAACCCAACTCCTCCAGCCTCCACGGAGAGAGATTCATGTCCGAGCTGTGCACCCACTGCACTCTGTGCATGTGTGGGTATGCTGTTTGTGTGCATATACATGTTGATGACTCACGAACCTGGCTGTGTGTGTGCAGATGGGACAGTCAACATGATATGAGAATATACCACATGAATGGCTGTGAGTATAGAAAGAAAACTACACATACATTATGTCGGTGGGTTTTGTGTTGGTATGGAGGCTTTTGTCGTACTTCACTCGAAATTCTAAAACCTTTTGGTGATTGCAAGCGAGGAAACCTGAGTATATGCACATTACATAAACATCAAGTGCTGTATTTGCTGTAATACATGGCACAAGTCAGCAGAAAGTGTAGTCAAACAAAATGAGCAAAAAAACCAAAAAAAACCCCAGCCCAAACCAATCCAGTTCACTAAACGTTGCCAACAGTAAATGCAGCCAACATAATTTAGCTCATCAGTGACGAGCAGTAGAAAGTGATGGAGTGGAGGTGAGCTGAAGGAAAGGGATTTACAGTATTTTGATAGTCGGGGGGGGGGAAGGGTTGCAGGCGAGGCTTTTCAACACTTCCAATTTTACCTCCGAGTGGAACGAGGTTGCTGATTCTGCAGTTTTTCTCGGACTAAATTGCCTTGGCGACAGCAGAGGCCAAAAGCTGAAGAAATATATGAGTGCTGGAAAAGAAAAAACCGAGTGGGTGCAGCTGAGCATTATCTGGAATATCGCTTTGCCTGGCAGGTACATAAAACAAGCATCTGTCCCGACGATGTGTGCCGAGAGACACTCGCACGTGATGCTGTGTATTACAGCCTCAGTGCGTTTGATTAGGGCAGGAAGAGAAAAACAATGAGTATTTACAATGCTCAGATATTACATGTGTCAAACTTCTAACAAACTCTCATGAGAAAACAGTTTTCAAATGTGAGAGTTGTCCAATTGAGGGGAAAAAAGAAACACAAACTTTTGCTCATGGTGTAAAGCATTTTTTTTACTTACAGAATGTCTGGAGGAAAAAAAAAAGAGGGATACGTACAGGGGAGGAAAATTCTAATTTTCTGTCATGCCTTGAAACTTTGTCCCAGTCCAATATTATGTCATTATGACTGTACTTACCGTCTCTGTGGAATTGCTGTGGTTTTGTGGATAAATTACATGTGACACTCCCAGCTGACATCCTGATTAACACAGGAAGGAACAAAAAAAAAAGTCCAGTCCTCAGTAGTCTGCAGGGTAATGGACTAATGGCTTCCATGTATGATGAGATGGGTGAGAAAAAGCAGGATTTTTTTTTTGTTGGTGCAGGAATATGAATGTAAGAGCATCAGCATATGTGCCTGTCATTGTGTTGTAGCTGGGTACTGTTTGTAAATGAACAGAAAGAGAGAGACAAAGAGCAGCAGTGATCGAGCAAACTAAAAAGTGAAGAAAGCGGCGAATTAGAGAAATGAAACAGTAGTTTTGGATAGCTTCACGTTGTTAAAGTAGAAGCGAACGAGCAAAATAACTTGCGCAACCCTTCGAAAAGATGCCGCGCTGCCAGATTTTGCGTGAACGCAGCGCATGCTTCACAAACAGGAAAGGACACACGAGCAGAAACACAGACTTGGAGATACATTCAACCCCGCAAAAATGTAGCAAACTGAAGCAAACACAAGCATCAAAACCGTGGAGGTTGCGCATGGTCTCTGTAACACGAATGGGTCTGTATGTTTTAGTATACCGAATGTTCTCGTGGTCGCTGTGTTATCACAGAGTCCCGCTCTCACACCCTGCCTGCAATCACTGCCCGAGGACTACACACCGACACAGACTGCACAAAGGTTCCGGTGCAGAAACATCCAAACATAACCACATAAAAATAAAATTCGGATAAAGTAGGAGTGGTGCTGCAGATAAACACACCTCAATACACAGCTTAGGTGTTAATCTATACATAGTTTGGGTTTTTCCCCAGCGTTTTATAATTTTTTTTTAGTTTTTATGACATAATTTCAGCACTTATATAGTTGACCAGAACACTGAAAATTCTTGTATATGTTTTTTTGTGTGTGTGTGCGTGCATTGAGGACTTTTTCTCTAGATTCTCTCCTCTCTGTTTAGGCCTGGCCTACTTTCTCGTGTACTGTAACTCCTATGTGTGCCACAGCCTGTAGTGGCCACTGTAGATCCACTCATGGATTCTTCCACGTTGAGGAGAGCAACAGGGGGCCTGGTCATCTTCTAATACAGAGACTCGGCATGGCTGCACTAAAGGGCCCCTTTTAAAAGTTTTCTAACTGTAATGTTGAAGGCGCTACGATGCCTACACGAGCACAGTGAAAAGCATTTTATTGCAGGTTTTGGTGGAATTCACCTTGACCTTTAGATGCGCTGCAGTAACTATGCAGACCTGCTGCATAGTGTTACTGCTTCAGTAAGAATCCTGCACCTAAATATAGGATGGATCAATATATTGATGCTTTGAACTCATTTTAGATCGACATAAAATCACATCAGGTTTAATTTTTTTATGTATTTTCTTTAATATACACAACCATTTACTAAAAAGTGGGAAAGTGGTGTAAAAAGTTTAATAGAAACAGACATGCAGTTAAGAAATATCTGATCACATAATAAACAGTGAGATAAACGTGCTAGAAAATTTCCATTCTTTAAACATAGAAAACACTTTTACAGTGAACCTGTGAATACATTCAACTTAAGAGTGCTACATGCGTTTTTGTAGAGCAAGCCCAGACAGCAGAGTAGGACAACACAATCCCAAACCCTGACAGCTCTCCAGAGAGCTCAGACATACAATATAACTTCCATTATGTTGGCTTTCTCAGTTTTATTGTTTTTTTAACAGCACACTGAAGCCGCTTTAAGCAGCAGAATTCAAAGCGGCTTCATTATTATGGCACAAAAATATATTTACAGTGAGTGGTGACTTGGCCCCCATTCATCACTCCAATCTGGATTTCATATTAGCCAGGAGGAAATTGGATGAAATTCACAACATCACAGCAAGCTCATAAATGAAACAAAATCACATAATCTAAAATACCAATTTATCCACTTAACAAATGAAGCACTGTGTCGGTGGCTTATTGCTGTGTTGTACTCATGAATGACTCATTTTCACTGAGTTGCACTAGTAAGAATACGCTGAGCACTCACACACGACCTCAACCACATACTCAAAACTTCAAACTCAAACACTCAGACAGCAGTCTGCACAGGGCTGCCTCACCACACACACACACACACACACACACACACACACACACACACACACACACACACACACACACACACACACGAGCATCAAAATGTGCAAAATGAAACAGCAACACAAAAGACAACAATATTACACTCCATGTATTCTTGCTGATGTGAAACACATATTTTTTTAAATTATGTACGATTCAGAAATGTGAAAATGTCCAAGTGTGTATAAAGAGATTATTGCAATTTTACACACAAAAGAAATTATGTATTACTGCTACTATATAAATGATCATTTGGAGAATACTTCATACAACAATTGCCTTTTTTACACTATTCAAAAGGTAGAACTAAATGATTATGAACAACTATTATTATTATTAATAATAATTTAATTCTGAGAAGTGTCGCAGTTATAAATAAATTTTTTTGTGACACTTGAAAAGCCATGGAATAATAAAAGGGTTTTGTGGTCAAATATATATATATATATATATATACACAGTTTATATACTATTGTGTATATATATATATATATATATATATATATAATATATGTAAGTATAAATACATATCATATACATGATGCCACCCGACAAGTAAAACACATGCTCAATCATGCCACACACAGACTGCTTATAAAAACCATAAAAACACACACACACACACACACACACACACACACACACCAAAAAAGGCTGCTGCTGTGACTTAGCCATCCGTAAACTGATCTCTACAGTAATGTAAATACTTTAAAAACAGTGTTTTAGCATACACATTTTTCTTTTACGCTTTCTGTTTAGTTTCCTCTATGAAGACGTGTTCTTACAAAAAAACTTCACGGGACAAACTTTTGATTTGTTTTAAACAATTACACTTGGCAGAAAAAAATGAGGACGTGCACATGTGCACATATTCGTCCGTTTTTATATTTTCTTCTCTTTTTACTACGTGTCATGACATTTTTGAGTTTCACATGGACAAACTCAAATATAAGTGAGTAATAAATTAAAAGTAGCAGGGTTACCTCAGTATGATACATATAATAAAAACAGTAATAAATTACTTACAGAATTGCTGCGAATATTGTAGAAAAATAACTGAACATGACAAATAATCTTTTGCATAGTGCACCCCCTTCCCCCCTCACACACACACACACACACACACACACACACACACACACACACACACACACACACACACACACACACACACACACACACACACACTTTCTTTTTGCTTATCTATTAAAAAATGTCCCACGTTTTTTCAGTTGGATTTTTGTTAGCACCATATGTTTTAACTAACATACTAAGACTAAGAATAATTGTTGATTTTTTTCCCCCATTCAAGTTCAAGGACAGTCAAGTTCAAGTTTGAGAACTTGGTGTTGTAGCTGTGGCATGCAGTTTTGGTGTCTGCTTTGCTTCTGCATTATATTAAGTACATATTTCCATTTACATAAAATAAAAATTAAAAATTAAAAGAAGCCATTTGAGCCACTTTGCTGTTGGTAATTACATGAAAAAATGCTTCTAACCAACTATTTGACTAAACCTCACATCATACACCAAGAAAGCATCAACAAAAAAAAGTACAATTATTATGAACTACTATTAACTACACAAATACATTTACACGCACGTTTGACGGTAAATTTGTATTAGTGTGTATGTGTGACTGTGTCTGTGTGTGTCCCATTGCTAGCTCTGCTGTGTAGATGCAATAAACTGTTAGTTTGCTTCAGTGCACCCACTGTGGGTTGTACCAGGCTGTTGTGTTGTTGTAGGTATGCTTTTACACACAGAGAGAAAATGCTGAAAACCCTGCCATCTGCCTCTCGACATGCAACCTTCCACTGCACTCCTGCCATTCAGTGCCAAAAAGGCCTTGGGGTGGAGTAGCGAGATACTCCTCCAGCCAAAACCATGTGTCCACAGCTAGTACAGCAAAGCTTACATTCATATGAATGAGCATAATAAGCTACATATGCAACAGTAAGCCTCACTCTTGAAAGCTTTGAGTAATCATTTTGACTTTGTCCTTCAAAAAAAGTCATCTTCTATGTAAAACCTGACACCCAACATAACACAGCACATCTGAAATCCAAAGCAGAATGATCGACAAATACGCAAACTTTTGTTGATTAAACTAGAAAATTTCCGCAATTTTCAAAAAACGCAATCAGAAAACAGCTTTACTGCAAATTTGATTATACTTTCAAGCGACACCTCGAAGAAGATTTTTCTCATTAGACTTGGGAATATACTTTGCTATTTTAATGTCTTAAAAACATTCAAGCAGTACAGATTTCCCATGATCTTGATCATTAAATTCACAATATCCACAGTCATTTTTTTTTATAAATTCTCTTGTTGGTGAAACTGCTGCGTTTGTTGCTCATTCAGGTTTGTTCTTCCATCAAATCAAGAGAAATGCGATTAGTATCAACATAATAACAAAAGCATCTGTAGTTGTATGTAAAGCGCTTCTATCAAAAGCACAAGTCTTGTAAAATCTGTATTCAGACATGTAAGGTATCGATCCAAAAGTGGGGAAAAAATATGAAGGAATCCTCCGATTAACAAAAATTATGTATACAAAAGCAAATGGTGAAGAAATGGTGAGTTATTCTCTATTCCGTTTTCTTGAATAAAATATAAGCTTACCAAGTACAAACTGTAAAAGCACGAAGTCAAAGAAATTTGCCATTTAAAAATAAATAGTTGTAAAAATTAAGACGTCCTCCAAAAGCTTCTGAAAACATTAAACTGATCGAAATGATCAGCGCACCACGTGCTTCTCTTCATACAGTGCATTCTAAGCTCGGACAGCATCACTCATATGAAATACCTCCACAACTGTGGCCTTGCACTTACTCACTGATTGCATTAAAGTAGGATTATCCGGTCAACAGAGTGCTTTTCTGCCTTTTTTGTGCGTATTGCTAAACTATGAATGAGTTTGTAGAAATTTTTAGTGAGGAAATGTTCTTGAAATCATGAGAATAGCTGTTAACGCTCTGATATCTGCTGTTCTAAGTGCAGGGCTTTAAATTCAGATGCATAAATGCTCGCTCAGGTGAAAAGAAACTTTGTGCAAAGACCTCAAATTCATCGAGATGTTTATTTGTACAGGATTCCTGCGAAAACTGAACGTCCAAAATGCAAACACATTGATAAAGTACATCGGAAACCATGCATCCATAGGCATATTTTAAATGAAAATTACTCACCAGTTACCAGAGCAAAGACGCTAAATGTCCGGTGAGGTTCGGAAGCTCTTCCCGCTTTGATCCACATCTCTGTCAAGAAGAGGAGAAAGCCATAAGCTCCAGTTTGGTGCTTCTTGCATAACCCCATGATTTCCCTCAGAATGTCCCGTTCACAGCCGTGCCTCAGCCTCAGCTCCAGCCTCAGTGCCCACGTCAGTCTCACCTCCAGGCACAAATCCCTCCTTCAACCACAGTCTCAACCCAAAGCTCAGGGCTGCATGGCTTGCCTGCCACCAGCTGGGTCCAGGCCCGGTGAGGCCTGAAACAATAGGAGGCCATGAGGCTGTCTGCGAGGCTCCAGCTAAGCCCGGCTGCTAGTTAACAAGTCTTTGAATGAGGAATGTTAGCAAACAGACAAACAGCATGTCTGATGCATGCAAATAGCACAACCAGTCCAGTCTCAGCCTTGGCTGAGCACATGAATAATTCACAAGTCTATATGCTTCTCTCTCACATTACTCCCTCCCTCTTCTCAAGTGAAATGCCTTCACTGGAATAAGTGAAGCAAAGTATTCAAACCTCTGTTTTACTTTAATACTTGATAACGTAACGCAACAATAATGCAAACCGGTCATGCGGCGACGTAACGTGCACAGCTACTGGTGACATCTCAACAACTTGCAATTCGAAAATTCGCTTCCCCCCCTTTTTTTTTCTTCGCTTATTGCCTGTTAATTTCTTTTGTTTGCAATTGGCACCTGTCCCAGTAAGAGCTCCGGCTCAGCGCACCACTCATTTGCTCTCGAGAGCGAGTCGGCGTGAAAGAGAGAGAACAAGAGTGAGAAAGAGACACAAGGAGACAGCGAAGGAGAGAGGACATGGAGAGGAAACAGGAGGAGAAGCAGAGTAAATACAAACAAGGTGCGGTACTTCACGCCAGTCGCGGATTACGAAACATCTCCTTTAAAACGCACACGTATACCCTACTGAGACACTGGTCACTCTGTGACTGCCATCCATGGACATCCCGGCCACAAGCCCACCACCACAAACAGGTTACCCGTCAAAAATGGCGCCCCTGGCATTCCAGGTGGATCAAGGCCCATCAGATGGAGAAACACCACCTTGGAAAATTTTGATCCAAAATGAGAGAAACCAAATAAACATGGCTAAAAACCAGCAAGGGGGAAAAAAAAACTAATAAAACTAAACAAACAAACAAAAAAAGAAGAGGAAAATGAGGTACAGTTTTAGAAAATAAGCAACAGAAAAGCAGAAAAGTGATCAAAAATCCAGAGCGGTGCAAAAATCAATGTGCCAAAAGTAAGAAAAGGGCCCCTAAAAAAAGCCACTTGTTGCCAGGTTTTGCAGAGCTGCTGTGCAGCTAGTTGGAGGCAGAGGGTTAAAATCCAGCTAGTAGTGAGTAAAAAAAAAAAAAGATCCATCTATGGCAGGGCGGGCTGCGGGGAGGCCCTGACTGTAGAAATAGCAGCAGACTTTTTGTCTTTTTTTTTTTTCTCCCCTCGCAGAGCTCAAGTCTCCCCCTTGCGTGTGGCTCTAGCAGAAAGAGAGGAGCGACCGATTCAGAGAGAGAAGACGAGGAGAGGGGGAGAGAGAGAGAGAGGGAGAGAGAGAGAGAATCCGAGAGGAGGAGACAGACATGCATACAGTGAAGGGGTAGAAAAGCTCGGCTGATGATGAAATAGGAGGTGTAGCAGAGCGCGCGAACCAGTCACTTTTTCATCACATGTCCAACACGGCAAGGAACTGTATTTGCACTGGGGCCTGGGGAGGGAGGGAGGGAGCATAAGATGGGTGGGAGATGGAGACACAGAAGGGAAGAGAGCGAGGCAGAGTGGGAGGGTGGAAAGCACTAAATGTGGGAGGGGTGGAGGAAGAAGAATGACACAGAAATCCACTCCTCCCAGGCAGCGCGCAGGCTCAGTGCCTGCACTCACACGCCATACTGGGATCCACTATAACGTACGTCAGCAACTATATCAGCAAGTGCAAAGAAAAGCAAGGAAAACGGGAGAATACAGAGTCATTCAGCATAAGCTGCCCCCGCTGAAGGATCCTTGAAATATGCAACACTTCTGAGATCTCCTTGAATTATTAACCTCATCTCTTACCGTGGTGGAGCTTTACAGATCTGGAAGTACACACTGAAAGGAACACACGTACACACACACTCAGAGCGCATTAACTCTTTGGCATGCCTGAGCAGCCTGAATGGATAGAATAGACCATGACACACACACACACACAAGGACGCGAGCACACAAAGTGAAAAAGAAAAGCACGGAGAGTGTTAATTTCAGTAACATGTGGCAAAGAACGCATGGCCAGGACGCCTCCTTCTTGCCCCGGCTCTGTCACAAAGCAAAGGCTGTAGCCGAACCTTCGCAGCTATTTTGGCACAAAGTCAAAAAAGGCTGATAAGCATTTTTGGGTGAGACTCTGCTGCTTTTTCCTCGAGGAAAAACAGCTGCTACATGCCCCGGTATTCAATGTTCAACAGTTCGGAGAACATTTTAGCGAAACCCCCCCAGAGATGCCGATTTGTCTTGTTTAAAACGGAGAACGAAAAAAAAAAGATAACATAATGTTTAGTTTGAACCAATTTCTTGCACAGATTTACATGAAGCATAAGTGAGCCTCAGAGGGAACTAGGAGAGGAGAGGAGAAAGGGGGGGGTCCCTACTAAACAGCAGGGCTGTTTCCACCATCTTAGATTGCATTGATTATGCTTTGCTTCTCACACGCTAGAGCTCTTTCTCTCCCTGCCTGTCCCTCCCTCCCTCTTTCTGTCTGTTCTGCCACCTTCTCCACTCCGCGATCAGCATTTGGCTTTTTCCATTTGAGGCAGATTACTGTAACGCTATTGTACAACAACTTCCTGCCTCTTTTGGCTCTGGTTCTAAAAAACTGCAAAAGGCAGACCTCGTGGCTTTAACTTTTTCCCCCCTCGGCCTTGAACCAGGAGCTCTATAAGGGAAGAAAAGGAGGAAGGAGATATGTAAAGTGTATTTATTACTGAGGAGCTATTTTTTTTTCTCTCTTTTTTTAAAAAAAAATTCATTTCTGCTTTATAAACTGCTGAGAATTAAAGAGGGGACTTCATGCCTAGCAAGAGACAATGAGAAAGAGAGAAAGAGGGAGACAGAGAGGAAAAACATAAGGTGGGGGTTAAACTTTTTCTTACGTTTTACTCTGTGAAAACTTCCTGTCGGCTTTGGAGAGCACAAATACATAAGCGGGGCTCGAGCTCACGGAGACTTGTTTAACATGGCTGCTACTGCTTCAGGCTGCACAGCTTGTGAGGGCTGCTTTCACTGCACGGCCACCACCCCGTTCCTCGCCGGCTCTCTCTTCCTCACAGCAGCACAGGCTGGATTGCACAAAAAAAACTCTTCTCCTCTCTCCGCGCACTCCTCTTTGCTAGACGGGTTTTTAGTAGAAACACATACGGCCAAAGACAATTAGAGAGAAAGGAGAAAAATGCCAATATTATTTAAACTAACAAAGTGCAGGAAAAGGCCGCTTTGCACTGCAAGGTATTTGTTCGCTTTCTTTCTTTTTTCTTCCTTTCCCTAAATGAGATACTAGCTCAGTTCAGTCATGCACTTTGGCAGGAGCTATAGAATCCTATTAGAAGGAGTTCAAGGTATACGTCACATCTCGCCATGCGTTTTAACCAATTGAGAAACTCATGACTTCATTATGGCTTCAATGTATAAAGATGTCTTGGGTATATGTTAAGATTTTTGGGGAATAGCTTGTAAAAAAAAACAAATAAAAAAAGCATATGTTAGAACTCCAAGGAGTATTAGTCATTAGTTTTAGGGAAGCATGCTCTGTGAATTTATGCTTAGTGTGCATACTGTACTTTGCATGACATAAAGTTCATCTGAGGATACAGTTTTGGCTTTGGGACTGCTGCCAGCTCTTGCCGCTGTGTTGCGTGTCTACATTGCCGCTACATTGTGCCTCTGTTGCGTGTCGTAATTACCTGTCACATCTTAATTGTGGAGTCATATAGTCGGACTTTAGAAGCAAATGCAGACTATTTAAGGTAGACTGTATAAAATCGGTTTCCGTTTAAAAAAAACAAAACAAAACGCACAAAGCAGTTCTTACTACTGGCAACATCTTGCTTTTTTTTTTTTCAGATTAAATGATCAAAAACGACTAACATTAGATGAAGCACTAACAATAACACACGATGCAGCCGCACTTTAACTGACATCCGGGAGGGAGAAAAGGCAGGGAAAAGCCACAGCTTTCCTTCTGGAGTACTAGGCTGCTGCAGCTGTGTGATACAAAGTCAGTCGATCAGGCCAATTGATATTGCAATGAGAAACAAAATGGCAGACGGCGCCATGTTATAGCCTCTGCCTGACAATTATTTTACTCCTAATAATTTTAACGTATGATTATGCTTCTCTGTTTCATCGAGGTTTGATGCAATGAATCGAGTTGGGAACACAATTTTACGACAGAGAAAAAAACTGTTTTGAAGCGGTTAAAATATAAAAATAGCATAGCAATAGAAATGCAGCGCATACGTCTAACGCCGTTATAAATAAAACACATTTTTTTGTGGCTTAAACAAACTGTCTGCTGACGGGCACTGATTGCATTCAGAAGACGGCACGTTAAAGTGTTTTAAAAGACGTCTGCAGGCATTTGTTAGGGTAAACATTGCATTATAGAATTTAAATGGTGGACTGGATGAACGTTCGTCCTACTGCTACATGAAACAATAAAACAATGAGCACAGCAAGAGCGATATGGAATTTCACTGGGCAGGGAATCCACAAAGACAAAAAAATATTTGCTCTTAGAAACATCGAGGAGGCATTAGCAGGTGGGAGTAGGGGTTTGTGTGTGTGTGTGTGTGTGTGTGTGTGTGTGTGTGTGTGTGTGTGTGTGTGTGTGTGTGTGTGTGTGTGTTGGGGGGTGGGGGTAAGGGATGGCTGTGTGCTTGGTCAGCAACCACTACAACGTCGACACTTAGATATGATATGCGGCACATAAAAACAAGGTTATTCTAATGGACTTATTGAAGGGGATAAAAGCTAACCACAAAGTATCCCTTCTGTATGAGGGGAGAGTATACTCTCCAGCAGAAGAGTCCATAAGGTGGTCGAGCTTAAACCCTGCACGTGTCTAAACAACTTCTCTATTACACCCAGGACCTTTGAGGGCACTCCCCATCGAGGAGGGAACAAAGGCCATGACCCCTGGGTCAAAAGCGTTACATGGGAGGCCAAGCGAGCTCATTGAATGCTCCACTGTTGTTTGCTTTAAGAAGGTAAAGATTACTAACACATTAACTAATGCTGATTAGGGGGTTATCCCTCATGGGACCGAGGTCCCGGGGGCAGCACATCACGTCGTATTAACACAGCCTGACCTTTGACCCCCACCAGTCACCTTAGGCAGCCGACTGTGACCGCCACTTTCTCCGTCTGTTTGACATTTATACGCATGCATGCACAGACAGGGAATGCAGGCTAACCTTGCAAGGTGCAGCACAGCTCAAACAGAATTATTTCTATGTGGAAAAATCTGAAGAAACGACTGAATGCTCACTGCACAGGATTTGCAATGTTAACACACCCCGGTCCAAAGAGTTTTTAACTTTACTTTAGCAGGCTGTGCTTCATCCGTGTACCCGTATTTCCAATAAGTACTCCTTCCTAAGTAAACATTGTCAATTCAAGTATGTTTTCAAGGCCTCTGACCTAAAAGACTGTTTTATGTTGAAGCTCATAAAATGGTTGCATGTGCAATGAAATGGTGGACAGAAGACATGCGCAGTAATGATGTTTCTAATACAAGAAAAAAAGAATCGTAATATTGGTGATTGCAACCGATAAGAAAAAAGCAGCTTGTTCAGGATCTGTTTCTGTGACTCCCTTCAACGTATACTTTGATATTAGTACAGAGGTGAAAGCATGCTGCACAGCTGAGCTTACCTAACACTGCATTTCCTGCAAAAGCGAGCCGATAATAAGTTATAATGAAACATAATTCAGCTATATCATTTTGGAAATGTCTGCTAACAATCAGCTCCTTTGGAGAATTTTATGGAATAAAGCACCTTGGGAATATCATTTTATCAGGATTAGGGATATTTTTCCAGCAATGAGTTCCCAAAAATATCAAGTTCAAGTTTTTCAACAAGTTATCTTCACATGCAAAACTCTTGACTGAGCACTTATTTGAAAACACATTATCCATCAATATTTGAAATGCACTGTGGCATATATAAAAGCATGTGTGCAAAATATTATAGAATATAAACAGAATGGACTTTTGTTTGTTTCCTTAAAATGCCGCCCGCTTATTACAGAAACCCAAAAAGACATAAATAAATAAATGATTAATTAATAGTTAAACTTAATAATTTTATCATAAATGTTGACTATTTTTTAAATATTAGCTTCGTTAAAGGAACACACTGCCTAAAAAACAAAAAATGCCAGGGATACTAATTTAATTTTAGGAAATGTTTAATAATGCCTGAACTTTATGAATTTGCTGTAAATTATTGTCACGATTTATTCAGGGGAAAAAACAAACTTTTCCAGAAATGCATTTTTTGTTCACTGAGTAAAAATCCACATTAAAATGTTAATATGAACTGTGCAAAAATATGCTTTACAAAAGGCAGCTCATCCAGCCTTTTGTTATACAAATAATAAAGAACTGATATTCAGTCACGGCGCACACAAGTTGATTTATTTAACATGAACCTGTCACTAAATTCAAAAGTAAGAGAAAAACTGTTAGAAATCTGTTTTGGGTTTAAATAATACACTTCATTGTGTGTGTATAAATCATTTTTCTACACTAGTATTAGATTGTTAAACATGGTGCACTTAAACACTTCATTCCTAATAAATAGTTTTATATGAATAAAAATATAAATTTAATTTTAATGTATTTGATTTCTGTTTAATCAGCTTTACCTGATATGTTGTGCTGATATGAAAGCACAAAAACAGAGCAGTGATTCCCCCCCCCCCTCCCTTCATCTGCCACATAGCTCAGCAGGCATTTGATCCGGTGCTTTCATGAGAACAATTCAAAAGCACCGCAATAAATATTGAATTTCAAAATATTTCTGAGACATATTGCGAAGAAACAGAATTTCTAGATATGCCACATGCACAAAGAAACGATTCGTCTTAGCAAAAAAAAAAAAAAAGAAGAAGAAGAAGAAGAAAAAACAGGAATAAAGACTTTTTCAAGAGCAGGAATGAACTCACCTTGCTGTTTCTCACAGGATTCTGAAAGGAGAGGAGGAAGAGAGACACAGAGAGAAAAGAGCAAAGGAGAGCTTCTCCTGGGAACAAGCTGGAAATTATGGACCTATTCGATATCAGACCTCAGAGTGGACAACCTATCCTAAGAGGGACGCGCCCTAACTGTAACTAACAACTACTTCTGGCAGCCCTTCAACAACCAGACATATTGCCCTGGATCAGGGCCGTTTTCGAAAAGGCAGCAATGAGCAAGGGCAGCCTAGGCAAGAAATCAACATCGACCTTCAGCCTCATTAATATCAATTAATACTTTTTTCCTCTAATAAAAATACAGAATTTTAAACTATGATCCCAATGAGACGTTAATTATCAACTGTAGCATGTTAAGGTGATACATGCTATAAAAAAGAAGGATTTCCACACTAAAGTGGGGCAGCATTAAGGGGTCAGCACAACACTTTAAAAAAAAAAATTAAAATGTATAATGCGTGAGTTAATTATTTCACCTACTGTTTTAGTACTGATATATTAAAAGCTCAAAATCCAACACAAATGCAATGTTGCATTACTTTGTACTGTGTAGGTCTGAAGATCTGCATTTAAAGTGTGAATGCAACAAAACTGCCTTATGGTGGAAACGAGCACAAGCAGGGTTTGAAGGAGTGTAACAATGTAATAAATATTCAATTAAAAAATATTTTTCACTGAGTATAATACCTGTGTCATTTTTGTCATTATAGCACAGATCACAATGTAGTAACCAATCATTTTTAGACATGCACCAAATGTTTATTATCTAGTTAAGCAGCAATATAAAAATACTGATCTGTAGCACTAAATAATGTACTGAGACAAATTTCAATAATCAGTGACACATAAAGTAAATTCTCCTTTTCTGTCAGGTCTCTGCATACTTCTACTCTTCCTTCCAGTTTTCTCATGCAGGTTATTAATTCCTATTTAAAACGACAACAACAAAAAAACCTTGGCCATTTTGTTTTGTTCTCCCTAATCACTACGCCAAGAGTGCACAGCCCTGGCATTTCAGGGGCCACGTCACAACGGCTGTTTCTGTGCCGCAGGGCTGCAAGGAGTCCAACACAGCAGAGTCATACGCACTCAGCGGTTCGCTGCCTCAACAAACACTTTGTGCGCACTGTTTTGTTGTCTTACACAGTCTGTCTAGCATCCTTGCTCCACTGAGAACAGCAAAACATGTAACTAATAACATTTAACAATACGTGTGCTTTTCTTTTTCCTGGTTCCTTTTCCAACACGACATCACACACCTTTCAGCTTCCGAATCACTTTGCAGCACTTTCCTCCTTATGATTACTACAGTAAAGTAAGCTTAGTGACAAAAACAGAGTTACTCGAGCACAAAAAGTAAATATTTGAAATATTCTAGATATTTACCACTTTGATATCTGTTGTTTGGCAACCTTGAAAAAGGGGAAACAGCTGATATTGATGTCATGGATTAAAAAAAGAAGGACAAAAAAAAATCACTGATTAGAGAAATCACACTTGGGTTACTGTTGAGTAAAACTGCATTGAATGGCTTTTATCTATGTGGGAGAAAAGCAGTGATTTATAGGACAGTTGCATAAACAGATGTTATACTCTGTGGGCTATTTATGCAAATTCAGTGATTGATGCAAAATATTATTAATATTTATTTTTTACATAGAGCAAAGTAATATGTGTTTGAGACATAAATCACTGTTCCGGCAAACCAGACCACATGCCAGCAATAAAAGTAAATGTCCACTTACTACTGTGAAAAGTCATTTCAATCTGCTCATTTGATTGCATGTACACATGTGTGTAAAACGTTTGTCTTCATAACTTTCCCTTAAATAGATTTTTCTTGTAATCCTGTGTGCTGACAACTAGTTAGTTTATTAGTTTCATGCAGAGGCTTATATCAAAAGCACAGAGAGCATTTAAAGTATACACTACATTTATTTTGTCTATTTTGACTACAAGTGTCACGCATTGTGTGTTTTTTCAATTTCATGTCAAGCGTGTGATAAAAACAATGTTTATTTTTATTACTCTCGTTATCATCATTATAATCATTATGCCTCGTTATATAATACTTTTGTGGGAACAAGCAACTCTGTTCCTCGTGATTATGACCGCAGACACTTAGGAGGGTAAACACTTGCGCAAAATTATTTCAATGCTAGTCTGTGATTCAGGGACCCTCTGTGTAAACTCTGTGCTCTCTTTATGGTAAACTGTGCTGACACTGATGGGGTGTAACATGTTCTGGTCCACCCATCAGCATAATCATCATCAAGCTAAAGGTGTTGACAGCACGTATTCGATGGTGTGACAGCCTCTGACCTCTCACACCAACTTAGTAAGGCAGAGGGTCATGTGGAGGACATGGCTATGGAGGGAGAAGTCAATCTTATCCTTCCGTTCCGCCACAGGCCTGTGTGCAGCGACAGCAAGATGAGCTCGAGGGCTTTCCAAAATCCACACACGTTTGGCCGGGAGTAAGGCATCGGGGCCGTGTGTGTTTCAAAGGAAACGCTGAGGAAAGCGCTTTTTTGTGGCAGCACTCGTGCACTTGACACTGTGTATTTGCCTGCCTCTATGTCTTTGCTCCGTCCCCACCCTGACTCAATATCCCTCAGCACCAATATGTGTCATCTTTAGTAGCCAAAATGGCGTACAGCCCACTTGTCTCCCAAAGGTAGAGAACACTACCTTGTATCTCTTGATTTGGATCTCACGTGTGCAGACAATTTTTTGCCATTATCTCTACACATTACAAATACCTCGGGCTCTCCAGAGCAGCGTGGGACTGAGAGGTTAAAAGGCAGGAGGCACGGAGATGAGAGGCACTGAAAAGCCTCAGCTCTCGGACTGTTGTCAATTGAGCCTGTGCTTCTCTAATGGGGGGGGGGTTGATAACCTGGCACACAACCAACCACTAATGCCACTTAAATGTCAGAGACTGCAGAAAGGAAGGGAGACGGCAAAACTGGGAGCACATTCATATTTCAGCATGGCAGATGCTATAATACGTTCATGCCTCACAATGAGGACAAACAAAGACCCCAGAAGTTTGAAAAAAAAAACAAAAACAAATAAACAAAACAGAGAAGGCAGGCATGATAAAAGGGAAATGAAAAAGAGGAAAAGGGATTTTGTAGAAGTGATGGAGGCAGCTCCATCTAATGGTTGTCTCTATTCGACAAAGTTTGGAGTAGATCTGTCTCACTCTTTCTCTCTCTCTCTCCTGTCTCTTTCTCACTCTCTCTCCGCAGATGAAAACCTGACTGGGTGGGGGTCGGGGACAGGGTTGAGTCTGGTGTTGGGGGTGGGGTTGGATTGCTGGAGAGAGTGATCTTTTTTTCCAGCGGGGTGAAAGGCGGACGGTCATGTGTGCAGAGCTCATGACAAAAGGCCCTTTTATGTGCAGCGTATGCAGATAGAGGAGGCTCCTTTGTGCACAGATGGAGATCCCATGCCTGGGTCTGCCTGCGGCAGAGAGGGAAGGGAGGGCGGAGAGGAGAGAGGAGTGGTGGTGAAGGGAAGAGAGGGGAGGGAGGGGTGTCTCTGGCACTGAGTGCCATCACTATGTCTGGTGGGGGATGGGGCACAGAAAAGAAGGACCGAGCGGTCCCGGTCCTGCCAGGTTCATACACAGCGAGGAGGGGCCACGAGCCTCGCTAAGAGGATACAGAGTCTTGTAACTCAATAGTGGAATCGAAGAGAGTCCATCAAGTGAGTAGCAAGTGGCCCAGGGTCAAGTATTACATACAAATAATCTCTGATTTTTGCTTCTATTTGCTGGCTATGGAAAACACGGTTTGTCACATATAGTGCCAGAGAGCTAATACAAGTACAGTACAGCATGCAAAACTTATCTGATACCAACTACGGATTACAGGCTTAGAAAAGCTTAACCTAGTTTTTTTTAATGCCAACTATCACATGTTCCTAACAGGTAAAATGTTCAAACATATCTACAGTTGCACTTTTGACCCAATAACGAGGAGTCAATCATTCACGTGAACCATCGAGCCCCAAATGAAACTGACTGCCAAGTTCAAGTTCTAGTTCTATCTCAAATAAATGCCTCTTCATCTGTCTCAATCTCTATTATCTCAATGTTGCTGCTTTGAACCCATCCTGACTGTTATCTATCAGTGTCTGGATAAGAGCATTAAATGTGTATCCTGGTGGCAGCTCTCCCCTGGGAGTCGAGGTGACTCCTACTGACATCTAGTCTGCTGAGAAGACATCATATCCTTTAAGTAACCTCCTTCCCTTGACCAGCACATCACAACACTCAAGTCAGACAGCTTCCTATCCTCCTGGAGGCCCACGGCTCTTTTCTCCAGTGGACAGATAGATACCACACAACGGCAGACCCTTTAAACTCTTGACATTGGGCTGAAGCTGCTGATGGATGTGCTGAGAGCTGCTACTGTTTGAATATAAAAGAAGAGCAAGATGGAAATGCACAATTTCCTAAAGAAAGAATTCTGTCAAGGGATTTATTAACTAACATGCTTGATAGCTAATGAGTTAATATTAGCTACCTATTGGGTTCATTATCCCATGATAGTATGCTTGTTAAGTTTCCCAAACACTGAAATTCTTGCTGAGTAAAAATGAGTATAAGATACAAACGAGTATTATTCTGTATTTCATATTTAAAGCCATTTTTACATTTTTTTCCTAAACAGCGCTGTATAAATAAACCTTATTTTCTTACTAAAATGGTTTTGGGGTCCAAATTAGAGCCAATCAGACCCAGTAGAACAAGGTATGCTTTCAGGTAGGCCTTCCTTGTGATTTACACATCATTCTGAGTCAAAGTTCTCTTACTTCCCATGTCTGGTTTCAAAATACTAACACAGCAACAGGCAAAATGCTGTTCACTGAACCAATGGGTGGCATCACAGTCCATTTTTATATACAGTCTATGCTTCTCCCCAGGAAAGACTTTGACAACCTGCCATACTGAAATCAGTGGACCAGGGAAAAAATCTGGAGTGAAAAGAAGCTGAATTATTATGATTAATGGGGAAACAAAGCAAACAAGATGTTGCTGATGCTGTTGTGCTGATCATTATGCCATTAAATTACAAACTGTACCCTTTTTACTGGTAATGATGACAAAAACTGGATGTGCAGTGTACACTTTTCTGGTTTATAAGAGGAGTATGCCAGAAAAAGTGTGAGAACCACTGGCTCAGGCTAATTAAAGTGATCAGGTGTTTTTGTCTGAGTCCTGTCTTAACTTTGGCCTAACTGCCCAGCCTGTCTGCCTGCACTCTGGCTGCCAGAAGGCCAGGAATGAAAGCCTGGCACTTATCCCCCTCTCCTCTATCTGATCCCCTGTTGCTACCCTAGATGCCAACAAAGGTATTTCTGGCCCTAATCAACATGGAGTGGTAGAGAGATATGAATGCATGCCTGTTTTTTTTTTTCTTTTACATAAAAGCAGAAAGGACTTAGGTAAACACTAGGAAACATTTTCTCAAGATAAAACTGCATTCCCAAGAGCTACTACAATACATTACGTTGGTTTATCAAGCTTTCTTCTCTATTCAAACTTAAATTCATGAGTTGACGTTATGTCACTTATGTTTTTAAAATACGAGGAAAGTCATCCCTTTATTTCTGTCCTTTCTCCAACAATTTTATACAGTAGCACATACGTGGTACATTGTGGGAACAAAAAGATAATTTGGGATATGTTAACATCATCATGTGAAAGCATTGTACCTTGTGTTAACATACCAAGTTGCTAACTTATACCGTATCTTACTCTGTTTTGATGTAATGTCAAATGTGTATGGTTGTAACAGCCATAACGGTTCCTCTGTGTGATATTCTGGCCATTTTATCTCTGACACCCACAAGAAAGGCATAACTATCTGTTTGAAAGGGAAATGGGCAGCAGCAGATAAAACCAAGGGGATATAGGCATGATAGATTAAACAAACAGTGTGTTATTATAAGCTGAAATATGAAATGTGAGAGTTTCATAAACAGGAAAATACAATGTGTGCCCTCTTAGTGTATTTACTGCCCTCAGCACATGATCTGCTGGATCCATCGGATCGGAGGTTGTTTTTTTTGGTTTTTTTTACAGAAAGGCAGATTAAAATGACTAATTTACTAAACTTCAGTGAAAGAAGAGGCAGGAAATCTGGGAAAATAATCAGAAATCCCGACTATGAAACAAAGACGAGGGTGATGAAGATGATGGTGAAGAGAAAAACTGTAGCGTGTTCAACACGTGGCTGTCTCAGCTGACCTGTTAAATCTTACAGACAATACAAATAACGATGATTTTCTTGCACTCGAAAGGATTGAAGGATTTTCAAGTGAGCTCACTCTCACAATAGTGGGGCGTCCAGGACAGGAGGGATACGCGGCCTGGACCCCGAACAGCACAATGCGCAAAAGCAAAATGGGGAGCATGAAATGAGGGCTCAAAAACCTCCACACCGCTTAGCTTTGAGTGCTTCGTCATAACAAAGCTGACCACCACTGCTCACCAGGATTGAGACAATACATTCAGCAGTGACAGCCAGTGCTATTGTGTAGGCCTGTGTTAAAATGAAATTTTAAAAAAAAAGCAATCATGAAAAAACGGAACACAACTGTGAGCGAAGGCACAACCTTACAGTAGGATTGCAGGACCTCTGTTTTATTTTTGAGCGCCATCAGAGTGGGTCAGTTAAAATAAATTCCTGATCAACATCCTACAGTGCCTGTAAAGTCTCTCAGCACATCCACAGTCTGAAGCAAGTTTTAGCTCCCCTCCCTAAAAGCTCACTGTCTTCTGACTAGCAAGCTTATTGAGACCGTCTCATCCTCGTGTCATGTGGAAGCTTCAGAAGCAAAATAGAAAACACTGTTTCTCTTTCTTGGTTGCAAATTGCAATCTCTCAAATTCATCTTTGCCCGTTCAGATCTGATCTGGAATACAACCAGCATGAATACCAACAGCAAGAAAGATTACAACGGGATCTCTTTTTAGAGAAGAATATGTATTTTACTCTTTTACTGGAAAGTGAGCAAATATACATGGAGTGCCCACTTGTTCACAAACCTTACAGTACATAAAACACAAAATTGTACTAGAGCCAGCCTTGGTTTTTTGAACTGTCTTCCAGTCACTACAGAAGCAATGAAAAAAAGAAGAAGAAGCAAATGCAATCTCTCTCCTTTTATGACCAAACAATTTTTGTAATTTCAAAACTTACTAAAGAAAAAGGGAAAAAAAGATCGACATTACTGCTTCTCTTTAACTGCAAATTTTAAAGCAAACAAGTGCAAAATTTAATTAAAACTAATAATTGAATGCCCGATTAATGACAGGCAATTCACCTCTAATATTTATACTACATGAATTTATTCTATCTACCTAACTACATGCTCATAGTACATATGTTTGAGGTAAATAGGTAAAAAAAAGTACATGAAAATCCAACATTTTAATATCACATTGTATGAGATGGAACTTCTACTTTTAAGAATAAAAGAAAATGCAAAATTTCCAAAGCAAGAATTACAGATGACAAACATAAACATACATAAAGCAGTTCAAAAAGAGTTACAAAGATATGATCTTCATGAGTTATTAAAAAAAGGGATCATGGGGAAATTCAGTCGATGTCTTTGTTTAGGAAATTGTATTTGTGCTTATTCCACAATTAACTGGAGGTATTGGTGTGCAGGCAAAGTTAAATATGAAAAACATAATGATATGACGTGGTGCATAAATTATATTAGAAATATGTTTGTTACTATTACTGCAGATTATATCAGTAAGGAAGCTGCTTAAATATTGACTGACAACTTATGGCAAAGGGGTGGGATTAAATAAGTGTGTACTTCTTCCCTCTTCTTTTCGATATGTGAATCAGAACAGGTGTAGCAATATTGAAATGTATTAGCTTTATTTTGTATAGGATTTCTTTTCTTCTTTTATTTGCTAAATGAACTTTGAATATTGTTTACATTATTGAAATAAATTAACAAACAGCAACAACCTTAAAATCATAAAGAAGGATCTTTAAATTAAAAATGGTTGAGCTCTCTTTGTCTGTTAACTCAGTCATAAGCGATACTTATTTTAGTGCCCTTGACTAAGGCTCTGGAGCTTGTCTTTGACAGCTCATTTTTTAATAAAATAAAGCAAAACAAAAATGTATAATATATAATATAACAAGAACATACAATCACACACACAACCTTCGCTTCATTAATTCAGTTTCCTAATACTAAAACCAAGCTGTAATACTTTACTTTCTAATTCAGTGCAAAAAGGGTCATAGCAAATTACAGGAGAGCAATTTAAAGCGATATTTGCTGTTACTGTGAATGCTGGCACGACACCATATGAGCCATCTGCAAAAATGCCCCGTTTCACAGTGCATTTAACATTTCCAACTTCCATGTCCGTGTCCCTTTAAGAGAAGGCTGAGTCTGCAGCTGTGAAAACTCTGCATTGTTGCTTCTCTTACTTCTACTTTCAAACTTCATTTTCAGCCCTTGCAAAGATTTTCGGAGCCACTCTCTGGACACTGGCAGGTACTTTCACCAGGAGCCAAACTTCCCAGCATGCCTTGTAGCAGGGCAGGCTTTGTTCCTAAAGTTAACTGTGAAGTTGCACTGCTTAACATGTGATACGACCCTGTTTTGTTCTTACTCAAGCGGGTTTACATAAGATGCATACTATACTGCCAGAAAAATGAAGTTTTCATTCTTTAACTGCACCAATATTGAAAACTTGTGCAGAAATCCTTTACAGCTCTCGAAGCATGCGTGGCTATAATTTAAAAGCCAGGCTGCTGAGAAAAAAAAATCATCAAACTTCAAAACAGCGCTTAATAATAGCCATATAATGTTTTATATCAAACATTTCCTTTCATCATCTCTCCAGAAACTTGAATTAAACTACTGGAATTAAAGACACATCTTTAATCACACTGGCCTCAGTGTACTTTCTGTAACAGATGCATCATCAAAGATGCTTAATAGCTTAAAATGGGACCCATTTTCTATGATGCACAGCTAAATAACATTTATTCCTAATACCATGGAAACAGTTCCAATCTTTGCTCCAAAGTGGATATTACAGCTACGCTGGATAACATGTGAGGGACAGTGCAGGCTGCCTGCAGCATCTGGTGGACACCTGTAAGACTGCAAGTCACTAGATTAAAAAAAAACCCAGAAGCCTCTTTGATTTTGCTAAGTCACTAAAATTCCTGGGCGAATGTACGCTGACCTTCAGTGGTAGTTCTGCGGACATGTGGGGTTTTCTACCTATCACTAAATCAAAGGCAACATACACAACGATGAACAGTCAGTGAAACACAAATCTGGTCAGCCAGACAAACCAGAATACATGCTAGTTTTTAGATTAACATTTTTTTTATTTTATTGATGTTCAAGTCATTGTGTTCACCTTGTGTATATTAAAAAAAAAAATACAACTGTTCCTGAGCTTCTGCTTCTTTCATCACCATCTCCGGATAAGCTATGATGTGTAAACTGTTTTAAAAAGTATGTCAACATACGTGGAAGGTTTTTCTTAATGGCTCTAAAAGACAAAAAAAAAAAAACCCATTAAAATGTGTGTTTAACTCAAGCACTTATGAGCTATATCTAGTGAGCGTTGTGAACTCAATCACTGCGAGTAAAGCTGATCACAAAGGGGCAATCACTGACACCAAAACAATTAGGTTGCATGGGTCTAATCCCTTGCACAGCACTTAGGACACTTTTAAAAGCCACTAGGGCACACTGCAGAGTTCCCTTAACTTTTAGGGTTCAGTCTGGTCCATTTTTAAAGTCACTGGGGCACAGGCCTGATTGTTAAGACCAGGGAAAGTAATCCCTGGAGTCAGGCCACTAAACCTGCTCTGTCCTTGTAACCATAGCAGCAGACAGGTAGTGTCTGGGTCACAGGGCAAACATGGCCAGGCTTCAACCCCGGCTGATGCAACATGTTTACACATTCATTTATTTGGTTCTAAGACATTTAAAAAGTCACCTTTAATAAAAATGTACATGTCTGCTGTATGAAGTGGGTTTTGCTATCAAAGTATGACAAACTTTCAATCAGTAAAACTCATATCATTATTAGATTACATAACAAATTATATACTGTAAGTTCATAACTCTAAGTAGTTCCTCTGTGAAGGAAATATTTTAAGACTTTGCAGTGGACTTCAAGAACATTAGAAAACAGATGCTTCTATTCAACAAAATTATAAATCAGCAAATTGAAAATAACCTTCACATTGATAATTGGTGAATATAACTGTCATTAATGCAAAATTACAACTCTACATCTTTCACAAGATGATCTTTGTCACTACACCAAGTCTAATTATCTCTGTTTATTAATACAGTTCAATCCACTATTCCATTATGTTCATGTACAGCCTCATAAAAGTCATAAAATACCAAAAATATATATTTACAAAATTATCATATGAAAAAAGATCAAACAAAGCAAATATAAGAAAACACATAATGTCACATGAGGATGAGACAAACTGTCCAGTTGAATTTTGCCTCTTCATAAAAAAAATGCCCAAATGATGGTCTTGCCCTTTTGAAAGGAACACATGATCTCCTGTGGCCTTTTCAGCTTTCCCTCTCTCTTTTCAGTTGCTATGAGACACTCGAGATGAAGCCAAGGCTTCCACAATTCATTACTGGAGGAATAAAAGCCAAAGCACTGGACAAAGCAGGGCAGACCAACTCAAACTAGCTCCCACTTAACACACACATCACACCTCTGAGTGCTCTGCTGACATACAAATGGCCAATTCAAGACTTCTGTCTCTCTCTTTTTTTAGTTTTATTTAAAAACAGGGATATGGATGAAGGAAAATGGCACAGGTACAATGTGAAAAGTTATCAGGTCAAACATTTCTTACATTAGAAACCAAATAAGACATTTTTCACATCAAGATTTGGGGGGTTTTTTTGTTTTAAAAAAGGTTTTCAGGCAATAATTTTTATACGTCCTAAATAGTGTAACACACCGCTTTTTATTGAGTTTGCGCCAAAGGTTGAACAGGCTACAATGCAGCATCACCTGTCTCTGGCTTCCCACCAGCTCTGACTCGCCAAATCATGAAACATCTCTTTTCTCTTCAACCAATCAGATCTGAATCTCTAGCTGTTCTCATGCAAAGAAAGGAAAAGGAAAGCCAATGGGAAATGTCCCTCCTCCTTCCCCTCATACACCACACACACACACACACACACACACGTACACAGACACATACACACACACACACACACATACATAACAATCACCATCTGAGAAATGCCAACAGACGGGCAATCAGTCATTGTAATTAGGCTTGCTGCCATTCCCGGGCCTTCATAATTCAGGCTAGAGCTGGAGGACATAGGTAGTGAGATCCTAGCTGCCATAGCCTACCGCTGGTTCACCCAAGCCTCGAATCAGGCCACTCCCCTCTTCCATCTCAACTCCCTACATTAGGGGGGGGGGGCAGCACAATTATAAGGGGTAGCTGGATTACTGCAAAATTACTCCGCTCACCCCAGTTCCACTCCCACTCCTTTTTCACTGCACTGCAGTTTTGTTTTTTTTTTGGTTTTTTTTGGCAAACTGCATTAGAGCAGATACATTTGGCTAAGAAAATGTCTTTTGAAAGAGAAAAAGTACTAATCTAAACACATAAAAACACTATAAAACACAACTTTGTGACATTTAGCCCATACAACTTTGAAGACGCAAAGGTGTAAGGGGGACACTGGATTTACAGTACGGACACAGGAGACTGTTTTTCCTTGGAATTCAAAGCTAAACAGGAAACTATGGCAGTAATTTGCAGAGATTTATTTTATTTGCTTACAGGCTGTGGTTTACTCAGAAACTGGCTTTGCCTGTTCTATAGGACATGAAGTTTTTTTGGCAGTGAAGTGAAGAACTGCAAGTTCAGCCAAAATAGACAATAAAGCAGAATGGAGAAACATGCCAAATTGCTCGGGCAATTCAGTCCAGAGGCTCATTTTTCCTAAATGATTCATACTGGAAAGAAAAGCATTTCCCTGTCCTTAGATGAACTTAGTGTGCTTGCCGTCGGCTTTACAAGGAAGAGATGGGGGAGGGAGGCGGATGTGTTCACACTCGGTCCCACAAACACACGTGTGTGCACACACACATATGACTGCACAGCCATGACTACAGATTCTTTGCTCACTGGGGAATTAGGTAATACACATGTAAGTCTCAAACGCAGACGCATATAAACATATGCTACTTTAAAAACATATTTTTTACATAACCAAATCGAGTCCATCCTCATTTCTTTATATTTCGACTTTCTCACAATTTTAGAAACTGTCTTGTACAATAATTCTCCAGGCTTTCTGCAGGTCTTTCAAAGTTTTTCTTTGGACATTGACTGCTATTTCACTCACTTTCAGTCCAGTCTTTGCACCAGAGCATTTTCAGACAAATGTTTCATTTTTTGTCTGTTTGCTGAGCCACTGAATACTGACTTATGATTAATTCAAGTAGGGCTGCACGATTTTGCATAAAATGAGAATCACGATTTTTTGGCTTAGAATTGAGATCACGATTCTCTCACGATTTTCTTTTCCAGTATAAATATTTATTGCACTTATTAACTGCACATCAACTTCGTAACAGTTGAGACTGAACATAAAAACAATAAATAAACATAAAAACAACAAATGTGTCACATTTTGTCGTTGCCACAAAATATTGTACTGCTTGAAATTCCGTCTCCACCGTTGCTCGACGCTGCGTGTATAGAGCAGGTAGTGCAACAATAGAAAAATAGTTGCGGGACGGCACTGTGTAGCGTTTGTCTAGGGTGTTCATCATTTTCCTAAATCCCTCGTTTTGCACAGTGTTGATGGGAGCCATATCTTTGGTCAGGTGATAAGTAATAGCCTCCGTAATTTCTTTGTGCCTGCGGGAGTTCGACGGGTATAGGGAAGCGCTGTATAAGGTTCCCGTTATTGATGTTTGGGTGGTTGACCGGGACGGATTTTCTCCTGTCACTTTCTCGTCATCCCTGACGTGCTCTCCGTTGTTTTTTCCCTGCTAATTTTAGCATCACATGGCACAGCTTCTGTATCAGTGGTATAAGGCTCCGCCCTTGTCATTTGTTGAGCAGGAAGAGTGAGCGCTTGTTTTCATGCAGATTACGTCCCGGATCAAAATGCGGTACAATCGTCGTCGTCTTTTTTTTTTTTTTTTTTTTAATCGTTGTCATTTGGAAATGAGATCGCACATAAGTATGAATCGAGATCGCGATTTTCTAACGATTAATCGTGCAGCCCTAAATTCAAGCATAAAAACGCACCCAACTAAAGGGATGAACCCGTATTGCATGTACACATAACAGACGCCAAAGACCCAGTTTTAAATTGCATCTTTAGATATTTTGTTATTGGCAACCTGTCAAAAGAAATAATATGTTTAATTTTAAAAATTAAACAGTGATTTAAACAATATTTAATTTGTTTGGTGTAATGTATTAGTTACGTCTGCAAACGGACAGAAAATAGCATGTCTACATCAACAAGGTGAATCCCAAAGAGCTATTAGCTGAACATCTCAGCATGGTGTGCAGCATGTCCTTAAAAACAGTGAGGAAAGTGGAGGACAAAAGAACAAGTGGCAGGTCTAAAAAACTATGTAGAGCAGGTGAACAGTATGTAAAAGTCATGTAATAAAATAGAACAAAAAATCTGACAGCTGATCCCTCCACAAAAGGTAAACAGAGAGAAAAGGCAAACATAACTAAACCACAGACATGCATTTACAACAATGAATCCAAATCTGAAATTTTCAATACAAATTGTGCCTATATAGGTATGAAGGTCAGGAGAGAGGTACAACAATGAGTACCTACGGCAATCTGTAAAAAATGGTGGAGGCTGTATCATGGTTTGGGGCTGAATTTCAAACATCCTGTCCAAAAGTGATTCAATTATGTTGGTAAATTACTTAATTTTTCCCTATGACAATGTTGGCATTGCAGTACACACATACCTGAACAAAAAAACCCACACCAATCAGTCATGGACTGGACTCCACAGAGCCAGGATCTCGACAATATTGACGCAGTGTGGGATCATCTTGACAGAGAATGGAACAAAAAGGCAGCCAACATCCAAAGAAGAGCTTTGGGTGTCCTTCAAGAAGCCTGCAGAACTATTCTCCTAGACTACTTAAAGAAATTCCAAGAAAGCTTCCTAAGAGAATTCAGACTATGTCAAAGAATAAATATGGTTATACGTTCAAACAGTGTTTTCTGCTTCCATCTATGTTTGCATGTTTCAATAAACTGCTGTACAGAACACAAAGAAATGAGGAAATGACTTCTGCATATTGTTGTATTTTATTCAGCTTGAACCATGACTGCACGACAAACAGCACTTTTTAGACTGTACTTCAGTGTTCAGTGCAGTAGCAGTAGAGTTTAGAAATGAGAGAAAACTAAAGGCAAGCTTTGTATCAGTCAGCAGTGTCCTGAGGCTGGTTTATTGGCCTGTCTGGCTCAGCTGGCTGACAGTGTTCACCTGTTCCTTCTTTCCACTGCAGGATGGCAGCTAATAGTCTGCTGCAGCACAACAGGGATTAGAACCTAAAACTCTTTTGTTAATATTTGCTTACTAGGCGTGACACTTTTCTGTGCTAATTAGCTACTTTTCAATAAAGAGAGTCAAAAAGACATGATGGGAGCATGCTGATAACTTATTGTATATGCATCAAAATTAGACCATGCAGTAAGGAAACATCTAAGCATTGGGTTACATGAAAAATCCATTATGCTGCTCATAAGGATACTTATGAATCTGTTTTGTACATCATTAGTGTTATGCAGCAGATATTAAAAAAAACAAACAATAATCAATAATGAACAGAACAGAATAGAAATATCTAATTGTTATGATTTAAAGTTATCACACTGTTTTTTACTTTGAGACTAAATCATGTCTGCAATGACATTTTTTGTGACCTTGGCTTTCCAAGTCAGGCTTAAAATTAATACTCAGAATGTAGAGTGCAGCAGCATTAAGGGACAAACATAAACATCTCGCCTGTGACATATTTGGACAGCGGTATGAAGGTTGAAAACGAGAATAAGCCGGCTGTGTTATTGCTGACTCGTGCAAAATTTGGGCAAATATGTAACAAAGTGGCCGTTAATAAGACAAATTCACTCAGGATCAGTCGAATGACAGATTTAAAATAGTAACAAATCTATGAGCGACACAGTGGCAGAAAAATGGCGATGAGGTCTCTACACAAGGGTGTGACACAAAGCAGGAATTTATTTCAGCCCCGAGTCTTTCGAATTGTTGCTCCAGATGTTGCCATTCTGCAAATGTAAATAAAGGAAGAAAGCAGCACTTGCCATTTAAGATATAAACTACGTTAGTTTTCGTTAGTTTTCAGCTGTTTCTGTAAAAATCCAGCAGTCAGGCATTAGTGGCAAGTCCTTATTCAGACATTAGATTAATTCCACTGCTGGTGAATCACACAACTTTTGTTGTTGTTTTTTTAGCTTCATACAAAGGTCACAAGTAACTAAACCTGATGTGAAACAAACCAAGATGAAGATAAAGCTACAATGACGAAGCCAAGACTCGTGTTTTCTTTAAACCTCGTGAGTCCTTGTGAACATACGTGACATACTTAGATTTCGAGTGACTGCGTTATGAACATAATTTCCTTAGGGATTATTACAGTATTCTGATATGCATGAATTTATTTACTGATTTATGACCAAGTAGTCTCCTTAAACTCCTTAAACTAAAAATGATGTTTTATCCTGTATAAATCTCTGTCTCTTTTATATGAAATGCATTTTAGAATATTGTCCCTTGCCAGTACTGTATCCCTCTTCATATTGTCCAAAAATCACAAGACTATAACCCTACATATGGAGAATTATTATTATTATTAATATCATCATTGTTACACAGAAACCAGACAACTGTTGTGCTGCATGAACTTCACTTATCATCATCATCAGAGTTCAAGTAAAGCTTGTGTGTGTATGTGTGTGTGGTTTTTTCTCCCTTCCCCATGGCAGTGAACCTGAAACCACATGACACCTAGCAACAATGGGCGCCTGTGTACAAATAGAGGAAATAATTTTTTTTAAAGAACCACAACAGAAGTAAACTTTATACCACAGCAGCGTTCAAAGCCTAGTTTTAAATATGTGTCAAACTTGAAAACAGTTTAATGAATAAATAAATAAATAAATAAATCCCACGTAACCCACAGCAAAAATAAAACACGCCACTAAATATAACACAAACCAGTTATCAGCGCTACACAGGAGTGCTGACACCATAAAAGCCACCTTAATCATGGCGCTAATATACAAGCCACGCTATAAATATTACAATATCACTTTTTTCGCCCTCCGTTTTAGCTCCTGTTGATATAAAAGGTGAAATCATTTCTGGGTCTATTTCCAATCGTGCTGCAGAACAAAGAAAAGTTTCGACTCACCACAACAACGCACCATGTGCTGCGACTGTCCACAGCGCAACAGGCGAGAGGAGGGGAACCGAGAAACAGCCTTTCTTTTAAGGTGTTTAGTCCAGCCTGCTGCAGCTGCTTGGTACTGCTTTTGCTTCTGAGGGAAACTTAAGAAATATCTATGTCACCGCTGCGCTTCGTTAAATACAGATAGCCCGGGGGGGGTAGGGAGAGAGAGAAAGAAGTGATGATCCGCCGGGTTATAATCTACGTGGTGGTCTGACGGCTTTGGTGAGGACAGGATTATACACATCCCAAAGAAAGCTTTTCATCTGTTTCATCCGCTGCTGCTGTCCCCAATATCCCCACAAGTCTGCATGCATGGCGATCCTGAATCAGTTTACTGTGCTGCTCAGCAAGTTATTACAGCTGGTTGTTTTATGGGAAGTCAAAAATATTTATTTGCTTTTTTATTATTTTTGTTGTTGTTTTTTAATTGCTCTGTTGATATTTTAGGTGATGTATATGTAGCTGCAGTGCATTTCCTGCTGGAGCACTTGCATGCCTTGTTGCATGCAGTGAGCGACCTGCAATACCTGTAAAGTTTGTGTAAGCAGAAGTAGTATAGTTTTGGACTCTTATATTCAGACCGAGCAACTTTAGCTTATTTCTCTCTCTATATGTGCTCATTTTCACTGGGATTCACTATTATTTTACTTATTTAGATTCAGTTAGAGCATTTTTACTCTTGCTTCTGTGCCCTTTGGCAGTTTGCTCCGAGATTTTGGGTGGAAGTTGTTTTTTCTGGGGGGTGGGAGGGGGGGTCATGTTTTGCATTTTAGAGATTTCAGCACCAGGTTATCGTTTGTCATTAGTGGAGCACTTAGCATGCTTCTTGTAGCTTGCACTTGAGCAGTCACTAACTCACTCTGCAGCCGTTTGAATGCTGATTTGAGCTATCACTCAGAATAGCTCGCTTTCACAGAATCTTAAGTTGCACCTGTTGCATGAATAGCTCTGAAATGCCAGACTTGACAGACGGTAAACACAGGCTGCTCTGCACTTTTCCATCCGGGGCGCTCATAAATGACTTTTGCCCAGCAACATGTTTTGCGCCCAAGCCAGGCCGCTTAGGTCTCTCGATAGCAAACAAACACCACCTTTCACACTGAGGTGACTTTAATGATCACCTTGATCCTGGCGCGGTGCGCTGGCACAAGCAAGGCAACCCTGTTGACCCCATACTGCATAGAGACAAGGGTAATGAGATTAGCTTTGCATGAGTGTGGCTTTTGTTTGTGACGTGTCCTCTCCAGATTGTGCATGCACGGCTTTTCAAGCTCTGCAGTTCATGTGACAATATAACTGCAGTTAAGGGAGTAAGGATTACTGGGTGAGGTGATCGGGTTCACAGAGCTGTGCGCTCAGGGCAAGAGTTAGTTACTGTGAGTGCATGTGGGGAAGGAAATGATGTGAAATGTCCAGGATTTCTCACCGTTTCCAGAGAGAAAGTGGTGCAAATGGTTCACCTTTGTGTTAATCCCTAGTTATGTTTCAGTGTGTGTATTTTTCCTTTGCTGCACCCAAAAATGTTAAGAATGGTCTTATATCTGTCTTAACTTTTTAAATTTGGAAAAACCTGTTTTCTGTGTGACCTCATATCTGCTTTGTTTCAAACTAACAAAAAAACATGTGGTTAAAATCACACTTTTGTCTTTAGTTGTCACCAAGACAACATCGATTACATCAAGTAGTTACAATATTAATTACATAAGGTAGCTGAACCATTTGCTGGTCTTCAGAGCACTTGCTGACAAAGAAGATATGTTCAGACCACTTACACAGAGTCTGCACAGACTGTCTCTGGTTTTGCCTTCAACAGTTGCTCGTCAGGCTGTTCCAGAAACAAATGCAATGACAAAGACACAACTGTGATTCTGCTTGTCAAATCAAATGAAGTTAAACTGTTTAAGAGAGACTTCTGTTCTACCACGTGACAAATCGCACGTTATCCGCCGGATCAGGAGAGCACTACCATATTTTGAATTCAGCTTTGTTTTGTCAGTGCACATCATTGCCCTTTTTTATCCTCTGCTGCTTGATCGAGAGTCCCAGCAACAACTGGCTTACATATACAAAACAAAACAAATACAGATATTTTGTTTGGGGGTTAACCGTGTTAACCGTCATCCAGGGCCATGTGAATTCCCGCTATGGGGTTCTTCTGCTGAGATGCTTGACCTTGGAGGCTCTGGAGGCTCTGAGTTCACTAAGAAATGCTTATTTGTACACAGAGTGTGTTGCTCAAGTTGAACAAGGCTGCTTTGCACAAAGAGACAACTCTCACTGGTGTCTGGACTCCATTTCTGCTTTATATATTTATAAATTTGTAGCAGAGCTGTTAATTTGGTTAGGATTGTGAAAATGGGACTAATGTTTTTATATAAAATATGCATAAACTGGAATTGCCTCTGAATGGCTTAAAGGTAGCTTCAGTCATTTTTTTCAGTGCTCAGACCACCAACCTTACAAACAAGACATCCGCTAAAATGCTGTGTGAAATCTAAAAGATTGTAAAGCAAAACTGGCGTCAGATTTCACATTTCTTGGCTGTCATTAACTTTCACCCATTCTCCCTCGTGCTAGTCTGTTAACTTTTAGAGGTACCCCTGAAGGAAAACATGTTCATTAAATTCCCAGCAGGATTCCGTACACGGGCTTCACCCTGTCATTGACAGATTCATGAATGACTCAATATGCGTCTGGATTTGTAACCTGCGAGGGCTTAACAAAAAAGTCTGGGAACAATGGCAACTGAGGCAAAGCTGGAGAGCCTTCAGTCTAAACAAAATCTCATTGTTCGTGTTATTCCACAGTCAGGGGGTTAGGCATTCCCTTACCCACCCCCTACACCATAGGACTCCCAGAACCTTAGTCCGCTGTTCCATCCCAGTCTCAGTACTACACCAGCTTGTAGTGGGGTTAGTAATTAAACAGGCTGCCTCTCAGTTTCTGCAGCTCCACAGGGGGAGTCCCTGCATGAAATGCACTCCTCATTCTGAGTCCAGACAGCAGCTGATGAGGGATTATCTGCTGGCAGAGGCATGGCATACTCCCCACCATAATCTTCAATTAGTTCAGTTCACGGTCATATGTTGGGTGGACCTGACACTACCTTTCCCACGGCTTTTTCATAAACAGCAGCAGCGTATTAAAAAAGGTACATGTTTTACATATCACATGTCATCGTTTTAACGTACAGTTTTCAGACCTGGTATATTACATGATATGTGTTTTTAAAAAAAAAGGTATTTATAAATCCTATGATAATTACGTGCAGTATATTGAATCACAGAATGATCACCTCAGATGGCAAATGGATAACAGGTACTTTTCTCTTACTTTTTATTTCTTCAATTTCTTTTATTTATTTCACCAAATCTGCAACTCAAGGCTCTACTTCCAGTTAGTAATCACGTGTATTCATGCTAATAGTACCTTAACCTTAATAAGACTGAAATATCGACTACTTTGATTGTGGAGCTTTGCCTGTATTGGACTATTTAGGCAAAAATCAAAATCTGACAAATTTCATTGATCTCTTGAGAATTCTAAAAATAAACAGCTTACTTTTAAACATGCTGTTGAACAACCTCTTATAACTAAATTCAAAGTTAGAACTCATTTTATGCCTTTGCCAGCCAGTCAGAGATGACCTTGACTTTTATATAAATAACTCAACCAACTGACGATTTGATTTCATTTGATATTTGTTGGATTCTTTTGAGGTATGTATTTTTGGGCAGGTATGGTTAACTTATGAATTCTAGCTCTGAAAAACGTGTGTTTCAAACTTGGAAAAGGTATAATCAATCAACGCCATCCTCTATGGATAATGAGGTGAACATTGAAAGTATATTCTTTCAACGAAAAAAGGTTCAGTTGGAATCCAGCATATTTTGGTGTGAATCTATCCAGGACTACCAAAGTGAAAGTGAGTATAGTCCCAACAGCAACATGGTATCACAGTGTGATATTTGGCTGCATAAGTGCAAAAGGTGTTGGGGTGTTTATAGAAGGCACCATGGATGTTTTTGGATATATCAAAGTGCTGGTGGAAAAGATGACTCCCAGTCTCTCGAAGCTTGGCAGAATATAAATATTCCAGTGCCATACCGATCCAAAGCAGACTCCCAAAAGCTTTTGTAAAGAAGAAAAAAGTGAAAACTGTGACCTGGCTAAGCATACTGTGTGTCTTTAATAGACCTTGGGAGTATTTTAAAGCAACAGAGCCCCTAGAAAAGAGCAGCTGAAAAACAATAACGTCCAAAAGGACTGAGTCTTGTCTATTAAATGTCATGTAATGGAAAAATATCTATTTTAATCTGATATATAATGTAATTATAAGATTTTTTTTTTACTTACCTAAAATTAACAGTGCAGCGTGTATCTTTTTTTAATACTAGCTTGCATCTTGTTTCTTGTGTGTCTAGCATGAGAGTAACGGCACTGAAAGAGCACTATTCTAAAGGCATTTCACATCAATACTACTGTTTGGGTCTAGCATCATCAGAAAGTGCTACAGCATGAAAATCATCCAAAACCCACCTGCATGATGAACTTCAGTTTGTTGTAGGGACCAAGCTTCCAGTCTGGAGATAAGCCAGTGGCTGGGGAAAGGAAGGTAACAGGCATGGTTTGCCAAAAGCAGAAGTACAAGATGGCTAAGCCAAAAGGTGCTAGGCTAAAAACAAACCCTATCTGATCAGCTCTCCCATTCATCCTACTTTCCAATATCTGCTCCCTAAACAATAAATTGGACTACATCTGAATTTAGCAGACTACCCTGTGGGAGTTTACAGAATGCTGGTCCTTTGTTTTCGCAGCTCAGTTCTGGATGGAACTCCATTCGCTTACAGGGGCCCGCCTCTTTCATGCTGATAGAAATGGAGCTATGTAAGGCAAGAGTCGTGCTGGTGGCATAAATGTCCTTGGAGGTTTTCTTGGAGTTTTGCTGTGATGGATTCTGCTGAGTAGCAGATCAACTTTATGACCCTTTCCCGTGCACGTGTTTTTTGGAAAATGTAGCTTTTTCTACTTGGTCTTTTGTCCATACATAATTACATCCATACATTTTAGATAATCAAAATTGGAGCTTTTTAAAAAAAAATACCTTCTTTTTCTCTTGCAACATCAATGTGCTACATTATCTGCATGAGACAGTTTTGTCCAGTAGCAGAGACAAAATGCTACTACTGTTTATATTTCTATCAGCAACTTTTCCAGCTTACACATATACTCATAGTTACTGTACCGACATTTAAAAGATGGAGGTGTTAGAGTGAGCTCCAGATGTTGGTACTACATTCAACTTAGAGACAGTTTCCCAGCTCAGGCCCTGCTGCTGCAGTTTGTCCAAATGCTCATTCCTTCCCTTATACACCATCTATGTTTGCCTAATAATCTAATAATCCCCCCCCCCCCCAAGCTTCTGATTATTAACATACGACACTACTTGTTTTTTTCAGATGTTGACATCACATTATTTGACATCACATTATGCTGTGATTGCAGCCATTCCCCAACTCTCTATGAATGGTACTCATGGCCATTGAGCAGTGGTCTTTGATCAGTGGGTTTTGGTCAGTGGTTGTTGATCAATGGTCATGAGAATTTGCATAATTAAGATTAAGGAACTGACCTCCCAGCCCATTGGTCCTTCAATGGGCTGGTTTCAGTCATTATGCAAATGCAAAAGAAGTCACTTGGATAAGTGACGTAACGTTTCTCCCACAAAAATGCTACGTCCAGATGAACAGAATCAACTTTTGGAGACATCACATTATTGTTTTTTGTTTTCGTGGGGATGGAGATTTTTTTCAAAACAGTGCTGATGGACAGGATTTTTTTTAAAATTAAAAAGTGGAAAATGCAGATTTTAAGAAGTGTTGAAACACTTACAATTTTAACACTATACAGTACTGTCTAGAAGTCTTGAGTAAGTTTTCCTTTCGTTATATTTTCCTTCCAAGGAGACAGGCCTTCTTGTAATTTTCAGAGTTCTGGACGGAACTTGAAAAATTACAGTACTTCTCATTGGTTTCCAAAGATCTTTCAAAGTTCATATTTGGACACTGGTTGCTTTTTCACCCATTTTCAGTCAAGTCCTTCTACCTGACCATTTTCTGCCCTATGAATCATTTAAGTATATAAAGGTCTCTAACTCAAGGGATGAACTAGATAACAAATTTTAATTCTGTCATTAGGCACTTGTTTTGCACCAGTTGCAAAAATACATAATTTGCTCCCATTTCTTTAGTTAAAGCTATGAAAACACCAAAACACCAAACTTAACACAACTTCACATGCACAAAACAGTATTTTTGCACCTAAGTTGATCCATCTACTGTCTCATCAGAAATGGTCTCAATGGAAGAGTTGCTGTCAAAAGCCATTCTTAAGGAAGGGAAATAGAGAAAAAGGCAGAGGTATGTCAAATTACACAAGAACCGGACTGAAAATCAGTGGCAACAGGAGTGATGAATCCAAATTTGAAATTTGTTGGTTGAAGTCCTTGTCCTTGTATGAAGAAGGTCAAAGCAGAGGTAAAACGGTGAGTGGAGGCTCTGTCGTGGCCTGAGGCTGCTGGTTTCAGCCAGTCATGTTGGGAATCTTGCCAAAGCTGATGGAATTATGATCGTAGAAATGTATTGTCAGATTCGAACCCATCACGCAACAATATGAAGTAGCTGATTTGCAACAGCTTCATTTTTCAGAGTGACAAGGGTCCTAAACTCACCATCAATACCTGGATAGAAAAATACTATCAGTCATGGATTGCCCTCCCCAGAGCCCAGACCTCAACATTATTGAAGCAGTGTTATTTATTATTGAAGCAAGCCTTTTGTTCTGTTGACAGACAACAGAACAAAAGGCAGCCAACATCCAAAGTAGAGCTTTGGATGTCATTCAAGAAGCCTGAAGAACTCTTCTGTGTTGAAGAATAAATGTGGTCATAACAAATAATAACTGTCAAGCTTTTTAACCTTTCAAGCTAACGAGCTTGTTAGAATTATACAAAGATTGTATTTGCCTTGTATAAGGTATTTCCACGTATGATGGTAAACATTTTAAAAAAGAACGTCACCTATTTCTTCTTTTCCCAGTAAAATTGTAAAGACATGAGGGGCGACTCAAGACTTTTCAACAATGCTTTAGTTCAGATTGGTATTACTATTTACTTACTGGTATGTTTTTCTAGTGAATAATAATTTATATAGGCACTATGGTGGCTCAGTGGTTAGCACTGTTGTCTCACAGCAAGATGTTCCTGGGTTCAAACTTGAGTAGGTCCCTTCTGTGTGTAGACTGCATGTTCTCTCTATGTTTGCACCAATGAAAAGCATAAGAGCTACAAAAGAGCTTCACTCCCTGGTTAAATAAAGGTTAGAATAATATGACCATACCTAGAAATTTAAGTTAATCCACTAATGTCGTCATGTGAAATCCAGAAATACCCATCTAATCACGAAAAATTGACATAATAAAGAAACCTGTTTATAACTAACTAACTAAACTAACAAAGAGAGATAGCATGTGGAAAACACAGCAACCCTACCAGTCTGAATGCATATAGCTCAAGTTACAAGTTATTTTGCAATAATTACCTGACAGTTTGTAAGATAAAGCCTTATAGCATGCATGGTTTACAGTCATCAGCAGTCTGCTCTAATTGTTGACAGTAGCTCTCAAATGACATAAGTGGAAACCTGTTAATTACTTTGAGTTAAATACCAGTTAGAAAGTTCACATAATGAAATCCGTGTGCAAATGCAGAGCAAAAACATCAATAGTTTAAATACAAACCTCACCTATTAATAGCATACAGCACGGATCTGAGCTACTGTCTTTGTATTTACTAGGAAAAAAACTGTAATTGTGTTTCTGATGTAAATGTCAAGTTATAGGCTTAACTTAAATTCCTGCTTAAAGTATTATCCCTTATTAACCTTAGTCGATATATGATAAACCCTTAATATTCTATAGAAACCATCCAGGAGACAAACCATTTTAATCATGTATGTTTCATCAAGCACATCTAGTTTTTGGAGGGCGTACATGTTAAAGCGCAACTGAGTCTGAGTTTAATTAAGAGCAGTGTTTGGAAAGTAACACTATATTCTGTTGAGCCACGTCTCTGTGCTTTAACATAACTTAAGTTAATAGCTCCAGTGCTGAAGTTAACTTCCAACAGCCTGCCAAGAAGCTGTCAAATTAGAAATGGGGTCTTTCAGTACATAAAAAATATGATCTGGATCCACAAGTCCATGTTGTCTCCGTGAATGTTATTTAATCCAGTCATGAAACCTCTACCTTGTCACTTATTCCTCTCTCTTGTTCATCAGCTTGAGCTTGAGAAGATTAATTTGACTGTCATGCACAACCAAATACCAGACACATTTCCTATAGCAATGCAGGTAAGAGGGCATTAAACTAAACTTGTTTTAAATATTTGTTTTGCAAAAGGGAACACAAATTTAGTCAAGACTTATTAAAAGTACCTCACAACTGATAGACATTTATGGTCCTGGTGCAAACCAGTTAGTTTCGTTTTATCCGGAGAAGTTCATGTTACATCCTAAAGGAAGCAAAGTCCAGTGTGAGTCATGTGTATGTGGGGAAAGGTCATCTCAGGTAAAGTGATCACATGGGCTTTCATGGTCTTGCACTTCACCCTGTTATTGTTGACAAAAGCTGCACCATATGCTGTTTCCTGCAAGAAGTCAACCTGACACAGACACAGCACCAGAAATGTCGTGACACAAACAGACAATGGGATTCCCAGTTCATCTGTGACCTGCTTTTAAGGACAAGACTGAAAGGATGAGCACCTATGCTACCAAGTGCGTTTGTGGGTGTGTGTATGTCGGTCTTGTTTGTTGCGCAGCGATAGGCTTAGATGGGCTGGCAGACGTGCCTTAACAAGATGTGGGGCAGGCCTTGATAACACACTCAGTTGAGCTTTCTATTTTCGGTCATGAGACTCCATGAACTCACTCACCCCAGCCAGTGCAAATGAAAAACAGTTGGTTTGACATTGAAATATCAAAATGAAAACAAAATGAAATTTTGTTTTCTTTGTTATATTCATGCTATCATGTGCAGCAGGAATAACATTTAGGCTCAAACACGTGTACGTGTGTTTAGCATCCATTCTTACGTTGCATGTTTGTGGCATGCTATATTCTATTGTATGACATTTGTGTGGACACACACACTCAGAAGATATTTTTGCATGTGGCATACAGTTCATTTATTGTTGAGTGTTTGTCAGGGCATTACCGCATCTAATCCCTTTCAGTGCACTGGGAGGGTCTCTATTTGGGGGTTTTATCCCTCTTTGCTGTTGCAGATTGTCTGTTGGGCCATCCCCACAACCCTTCTGCAGCTCTGTTATTCATCACGGCATATGTTATTCATCACATGTTGTAATGAGCTGTCAGAAGGAGCCTTGACAAATGCTGCCTTTCTGTTTATGAAATGATCATGTTGGCCTCACACTTCAAACCACTAGTATCATCCAGTGGTTACTGCACCTCACTTGTAAAATCTGTTTTGTGGGCATGAATCACCATAACTCAAAGGTAGGAAGGTAGGAGGATGTTATATTTAAAAAGTCAATGAAATACAAAATCCTTCATTGCATACCAATGGTCTAAAAAAAAACAGGAAAGACTCAGTCAGGCTTGTGGATTTATCACTGGACAACATGCTTTCCTTTACAGTAAGTGACCTCAAAGAACTTACAGCATGGAGCAATCAACGCTGCGCACTGCACAATACAATACTGTATATCTCTTGCACTCTTACTCCCCTCGCCTCCCAGGCCATAAAAAGACCCC
>NW_024582465.1:1231429-1253687 GCF_018398535.1 Haplochromis burtoni
CACACACACACACACACAGATTCCTTCCAGAGATGACAAACACACATTGTCCTTGTGCTGAAACAATCACTTCCTTTGTGATGGAATGCTCGCAGGTCAGGCAAGGTCAAGGATCTTTTAGGACTGTAAAGCACTAAAAAAATGCACATATGTGTGGAAAGGAAAATGGGACTCATTCACAAGAAGGCTATTTATAGGAGTATTTTCAGTGTATGTTACTGTAAACACCTTATCACCAGAGGAGATTGAGCTTCCTTTTTGTGGACCTCCATTTTATTTTTGTATTTAAATGCCCAAAGTCTTGTTCATACAGAGCGCCATCTCTGGAGCAGAGCTCAGCTCGAGATTTCAGTTGCTGCATGGAGATGGTTTTGTTCCTCCCTACCTCTGTCTTTATTCCCCTTCACCCCTCCTCTGCACTGGCTGAATCAGCACACTGGGCCTCCTGGTGTCACTTTGCAACTTTGCACTTTGTCCATGTATCAGTGGCAGAAACTTGTCTCCCCCAGTGACAGAGCTAGAAGGGGTACGGTGAACCGGAAATGACTTTAGAATGGGAATGGTGGCACAAGTGAAAGAATGATCAACAAGAAAAACCTTTGCTTAACTGAGAATTGAAGAGAAAAAGTCACAATGAATCAAAAGTAGCCCATGGAGCCTTTATGTAACATTTTGGCTCTTGTTCTCAATTTAATCTTTAAAAAGCATCTGCATTCACTTTCAGCTGCGTAAAGTGCAGCATTTGACATGGTGAAAAGTATGGCCAAAGGGTACATTTTAACCCTGCGCAGTGACTAAACAGCAAAGGAAGGAGATCAGCTTAAATTGGCACACATGTGAATATTACTCACTGAACTTTTATTTGACCCGTATGATTAGAAAAGAACTTGAGCAGTGGAGTTTACACATGCAGCGGGTGTCATAGTCGAGCAGTTTATAGCTCCGGGGTCTGCTCTGTTAAGAGGTGCAAATGGGTCTAGATGCAGCAAGATTGATTGTATATGGATAGAAAACTTGGTGCACACTCAGAAAGTATAATTTACTGGGTCAGTGGACCTTGATTTTTATCTTCTTGAAATCTTTGAAGCATTTGGACAAAACATAATCTAATTAGTATCAGTATATTTTCCTGTCACTTGCATCAGGATATCTGCTGACACATACAGAAAAAGCATAGGGAGAAAGTTTTTTGATTAAAAAAAGAGTGGGAAATATGACAGTTATGTACTAATTTGCCTACTACGTTAAAGGGTGGTTGCAATTTTTCACAAGCTTGGGTTTATCCTTTGTAGTTTTGGGATTTTTTTTTTATTACCGATTCAATATCATTATAATTATGCACGAAACAGAATAAGTGAAATGGATTGATAAACTGTGATGAATATCTACAGTGGGAAGACAAGCGGGAAGTGTTTTTGTTGTTGTCATTATAAAGAGTGAATTAAAAATAACTTACCTATTGAATGAACCATGAAAGTTGATATTACTGTTTTGAAAGGGAAACAAGCTGCTATGGTGTAGTTCCTGGAGGAGTCGTAGGTGTCCATTACTTTGTTGACTCGGTGGTAGTTAACGCAGGCCTTGGTGGTTGAAAGAGCCCCAGGAGAGCCCCTCGTGAGCCCAAGTGTGTGCATGAGTTCAAGAGATATTAGATAAAACTGGGCTCAAATCATTGTAAAGTTGCCCTTACTTATATCCCTGTGGCTTGAACATTGGACAACCCAGTGGAACATAAGGGTTGCTTACCTGTGCTTGTGGGCTGGGAAGTGTGTCCTGATTGTTGTGCCCAGTCTTCTGCGAGTTCCTCAGGCAGAAGACTGCAGGTCCTGCTGACCTGTCTTCTTGCATCCCACCCAGAAACTCAAAGTAAATGGTCCAAAAACTGGACCATATCCTGCACCTCCATTGCTGAGGCACTTGGACAACTAAAGTGGTTAGTCTTGTCGTGGTGACAATCCCCAGACCAAATAGTGGACATCAAACATCCGTCGAGTTTCCTTGTCTTATGGGATTCTGGACAAAGGTACCAACAGCTAAAGAAGGGCACAGTTCTGGAATCAAAATTTGGGAGTGGGATAAGTTATGTCAAACTACAAAACGGTCATCCTCAAAGCTTTTCTGGGAAACTGGCGGGGAACTCAGGAAAAGAAAGAAGGTTCCTGCTCACACTCTATGTTCTAGTGATGGAGTTCTGCTGACCTGAAATGAGGCTATAATCAAGTGTTGGAAGGAATACTTTCAGGATTTCTTCAATCCTACTGACACACCTTACATAAAGGAAGCAGCAACTGGGTAGAAGGGAAACGACTTGCCTATCATTATGGATGAGTTCCCCAAAGTAGTTAAAAACTATTTGTTGGCTAGGTTCCTTGGGCAGATAAAGTGCGCCCCAAGTTCCTCAAGGCTTTGGTGTGGCTATAAAGGTTGACAGGTCTCTGCAACAATGTGTAGAAGCTGGGAACAATATCCCTGGATTGGCAAGCTTGGGTGGCGCTCATTCTTGTCAAGAAAGGTTACAGAAAAGGGTATGTACGATATGACAAGGATAACGCTCTTTACCCTCCCTGGGAAGGGCTATGCCAGGGTATGATTGAGTCTGGGATTAAGAAGTAAAAAAAGCCCTGGTCTTAAAGATATTCAAGGATATGAGAGTTTGCCCAACAAGTTGACATATGTTTTGTGAAATTGGAGAAAACATTTGACCCCATCTTGGGGTCCCATAAGGGGTTCTTCATGAGACTGGCCTATAAGGCCTGTAGTGAGAGCTTGGTTCACATTGATATCACCAAGTAAGATTTACTCCTGGTGGGTGTTGGTCAGGGCTGCCCTTTGGCACAACTATGTTCAGAATTTTTATGGGTAGAATTTCTAGGGACAGCCAAAGGGTAGAGGGTGTTGGGTTCAGTGGTCTAATCTTTTATCAGCTTTTTACTAATGATGAGGTTCCCAAGTCGGTTTGTGCTTATAATCTATGTTACTTTTAAAATGATTAATGGTAAAAAGTATACACCATTTTCAATGCACCATTGAGTATGCAAAGCAGGAGTATCTGGTATCTGGAGTAGAGCCAACGTAAGCAGAAGTGCCTTGAGGCGACTGTTGTTGTTATTTGGTGCTATATAAATAAAAGTGAATTGAAATGAACTGAAGTGAATTGAACCCCAGAAGCATGCCATTCGTTGTAAAATTGTTGCTTAATTGATTTAAGATTTAGAACTTTGCTTTGAGACTTTCAGAAAAACTTTAGGTCTGATCTTGGCTACTCAACCAATACTTTTTGATTTTAGTTTCTTCATGAGATTGTGAAGAATAAGTGTAGATAAAAATTTAATTTAATATAGAATCTTTTCTATTAAGACACATACACAGAGGACAGTTTGTCTATAATGGTTGAGGAGCTCTTAAGCAAGCAAGCAAGTTCCTAAGTAGTATTGTGGTTACAGAAAGGCTGTAGTTAAAATGCATGGTGCTGATAAGAACCATGCTGCTCTGCAATATTTAAAATCTTTACTTCATGCACTCATGGATATGAGTGACATTTCCTCACAGGGGAATAACCAGGTCACTGAGTGCACTTGCGGTTGTTATTTAGTTAGTGAAAGTTGTGTATAGCACTATATATGTATATTCCAGACTTTTTATGTCAGTTCACACACTATGAGAGGAGACAGGTTCAGCTCTTAATTACAGTCAAGCTCTACCAGAGGTTTATCTATTAAACAGAGTATTAACATATGTTTGATCTTTAAGTGGTTTGTGCTCCATGCTAAAACAGAACCCGGTGCTAAAATGCACTTTGATTCAGAGCAATGGCCACAATGTTTATCTCTGATCAAGCTCCTTTTGAGTCTTAATAGGGGTACAGTTACTGTACACTGATATGTCTGGTGGGATTTGGAGTGTGGTGTGTCCGAGCCAGACATTGTTTCAATCACACGGCGAGGCTGGAATTGGAGGAGATGTGTTCCTCTGAATCTAGAATGTGGTATGCAATCAAGATTCAAGCCCCCACCGCCAACCCCTTACAGTTACTTACACACACATATACAATCAAGTTGGCAATCCACTCCACAGTGGTGTCGGCCATAGTCAGGAAGTGCTAATGAAGTTATTAATGATATTCATGTGTGCAATAGCGTGCAAGCAGGGACTGGGTCTCCATTAGCCAGCTGGTCAATCTGTCTCAACTTTACTTCATGGTGATTAATAAAGTGGGAAGAAAAGAGTAAAAGAGGCCTTTTCTCTGAGCCTTGTCAAGTAAAAAGCAGACAAAAAATGTGATCAAGACAAGAGAGAATTCAAAAAATCATATCGGCACAGGAGCATTTCTGCCATTGGATCACAGACTAATAGCAAATGTCCCGATATAAACTTTAGTTGCATAGATGGCTTTTTGCACAGCTGACACTTTTCAATACTCCTTTTTATTTACAGATTTAATTTAACTTTACAGATTACTTTGAACAAAAACACAATTGCAGACCAGTGACGAACAGATATACAAATATAGCATTTACATGTTGTCACAAAGCTTCATTAGCAGCGCTACAGTGGTCTGTTATCATAGTCATAGTTTAAGAGATGGCAGGAGTTAAGATGGAGAAAGGGCAAGAAGTGTGTGGGCTGGATCCAGTTGCTCTGCTATGGGGACTGCTTAAGAATCTCCTTCCCACTTGTAGCTCTAAGCTTGTGCAACATCTCCCTCTGCTGGGCGTCCACTAAACCTTAGCGCTGAGACAAGCTCTCTTTAACTTTACTCCTAAAAGATTTAATGCATATAAAAAGTAAAGCACTGTGATCAGCTCTCTTTCTATGGAATCTGTGTCATCTCTTTTCTGTTTTGTCTAACAGCTTGTGTTCATAGTTCTGATTTAAAAATCACTTCAGCACCATCACTGCTGCTCTTTTCCTCAATGGAAAAAAACTCTTTAATTTCCTGTTTTCTCTCTGTGTCCATGTACTTTATAGTTAACTGGAAATTAACAAAAGTAGAAAGTAGACTGACTTTCAAATAACAGCTTATCTGGCAGGAGTTTGTGTTGCATACTTTGTCTCCACCTACTGGAAAGGCTCAGTTGCCACTTTGCTTTGCGTGTCTTTTTAATGGGGGCTTATAATGTTCACAAAATCATTAAACCATAGATATTCGACCACAAGTAGAAAGCAGAGAATCAAATTTGCATGGCCTAAAGCTTTACAGATAATCTCGGTAACATCTGAAGATAGAGAACTATTTTGCAGTGTTCTTAAGGGTCATGTGTTACTCAACATGACTGTTAGAGAGAGAGTCTTGCAGATAACACCCCACAGATCAATATTTTAACAAAAGTTTTTTTTTTTTCTACATCATATGTATGTAGATTATAATGTCCTGGACGGATTCTTGACATATTGCTCTAATTTATTATACCACACACAGATGGGCATGGATTCCCAAACACATCATCATTCGAATGGGTTCCTGATGACAGCGGTCAAATCTGAATTTTATACAGGAGTGCCAGGATCCAACCACCCATTAACCACCAATATATCCCTAAATATATTTAATCGCTTGGTTATGAATGATTTATCTGTCCGACAGCATGAGGCGCCAGCACTGTGTACGCTTGGGAGCCATTATTCTGTTCGAGCTAAATGTAGATAAAAGACAGACAAAGTTATTGCTCTCGTGCACCATTGATATAATAGGAGAAATTGCATTGTTCACATGTGCTATCTGCCACTTTCTCTGAGCTTTATGTGCATCTGTGTCTCTGCCAGCAGGCATTTTCTACAAATTCTGGTAGATTCCAGTAAGCAGTGTCAGACAGCTTTCCTAGGCTTAACGGGAAATCTGTCTTTGGGGTGCAAGATTATAACCTCTGCAAACCGCTGGTCAATGGAAAAGTTCTAATCCACTCATACACCAACCACTCCTGGGTGTAATATTGGCTCAGGGAGATACGGAGGTGGCCGATTTGACCAAAAACAAATAAATTCTGTGAAGGATAAAATAAATGCTCTGAATACTCAGCATATGGGGAATGGAAGAACATTTTTTGGTCTCTGTTTTCTTAGAGTCACTTTTGATTATGTCGCAATTGAATTCGGAGGCCGGAAAATGCGACGCGGTAGATGTGGCTCTAATAATAATAGTGATCTCCAGTCTACTCCCTTTAATCCCTTTTGTTCAATAACTAATTCCAAATTACAGTGTGATCTGAAGATTTTTCGAGTCATGCCTATATCGTCCACATCACCACAACACTATATTACCACTCCACAGTTACAGTGCAACAGCCTCTAAAAGAATCCCCATAATGACTTTTGCTCTTGGATGTCCTAAACGTTCTAAGATGGTCTAAACAAAGGAGACCTTCTGTTAATTCTGAAGGAAAGCATGCAGTAAAAAAAAAAGTGTTGTACCGCAACAAAATAAAACCAAATGGAAAGCCTTTCATGTCTCTGCAGCTATAGTTTATAAAAGGGTTTATGCTAAGACTGAAAATATCATTGTCATGCTGGTAGAGGCTGAGGTAATGGCTCTAGCCTCAGTGTGGAGTATGGTTTCTCTTCTCTAACTGTTGTAATCTTCACCCAAAAAGCCTCACACCAGATGAAAGGAGGACCTGAACGAGGTTAGAAGAAAGATGGAACTTCTCAGAGCAACCACAGACTCAGTCCGAAGGAGCTGTGAAGTGTCCCCCCCCCACACACAATGTTGTCAAGCAGCCCAAGATCCTCTCTGTTTTCAGTTCCAGTGGAGATGAGAATGCTGACAGGGAGCTATGGCTTTAGCAATGCTGCCTGTCACTCTTCTGTCTCTGCGGAAATGTCTTCTTCCTCTGAGTGCCGAGGGGAAACTTGAGGGCAGACACACAGACCGACAGACAGACAAACCGCAGGCAGACCAGTTCTCGAGTTGAAATAGCAGTCACTTTTTCACAGGAAGTCATTCCTCACTGCGATGCTTCGCTGCTCAGACACAACAAAGTGGTCTTTTGCAGACACAAACATGCAGGAAGAAAAACGTAGGGTTAACGGGAGGCCAGTGTGAGAGTTGAAATGGAGTGTGTGTTGACAGCATATGCAAATTGTGTGGAATCGTGTGTCCTCGAGGCAACTTGGAAAGCGATCAAGTGGAAGCAAACAGAAAAAGACGTATATATTCATTCATATTTTTTTTCTTTAGGAAAAACAACATCTACGCTGGGTCTGCTTACCCTTGAAATGCATGACAACTAAGCAAGACACCAATATTCCAGTGTGTCTGTACCAGTGTCACCAGGGCAGGGACGTTCACTGTTGTTGACAATGATTTCTCTCTCTCGGCGTCTCTGTCTCTAGAATTCTTCTCCCAGCTCTCTCTCTCTACACGCTGTCCAGCTTTTAGGAGCTACAAGAAGTTCCTCGACCCAGTTTAGATGTCAGATTACTGTTGTGGAGTCAAACAGGCAAACAAGCCGTGTGTGGCTGTGTAACAGATCCATCCAAACATTCCTCTGTGTACGTGAGGCCCCTGCAAGGTTCAGTGTGTGGCTGACACAACAAAGAGAACCTGTGTTTGACAAGCAGCCCGATGCCAGGATCAGTCTGGGGATGCCAGAGAAGCTCTTAATGCTCTCAACCTACCTGAGACTGGAGTTTCATTAAGTAACTCACAATACAGACAGAGTTTTCATGGCAACTGATAGAAATTATTTACCTTTGATTTCGGCGTGATTGTTTTTTGTTGCTAACTTCTTGTCACTTCAAAGATCTTTAACTGGGATAATAAATTAACAGTCTATAATGAAAGGAATTTAAAAGGTTGTTTTAAAGGTGTGCTTTGCATAGTCTTTCAAATAAGGAAAACATGCTTAGAAAGAAGAAGAATGGTTAGATGCAACGTAGGCGTAAACGTAATCCTCTAATTTATGACAGAGATTCTTCATTCTCGTCCTTTTCCTTCTTCTCCATTCCGCTTCTTACTCCATACTGTTATGCCGACTTGACTCGAGGCCAGTGCCTCATGCCTCAACATGCTACTTTATTGTCTTGCACATACTCTACATCCAGCTCTCATGCAAAAGCAACCTACAGTAATGCGTACCAGTGGAGCCTGCTGTCATGAAATGGCATATGAATTACACACCATTCAGTTTAACTCAGTGTTTCTGAAACAGTTTCTTTTGCAATTCAGAAGATGAAAAATGTTCTCACGCCCCCAAGCCCACATTTCATATTATTCAATAGCAATGATAGGGTGAGGAAACTTATTAAAAAAGACATTTGTTATATAAAACAGTCAAATAACACAAAAAAGTGCTGTGACTGGTGTGGTTCACATACTCAACATTTTAGACCTTTTATCAGTATTTTCTTTTTTACTGCAGATGGACATGTGGTCACATGGGTCACGTGACATGTTACCGTGTGACTGTATTTCTGTGCTTCCTGACTTTGGCAATGATAACTGATCAAACTTCATCTAATGTGAAAAAACGTCTACATTCAGACTTCATAACTGGTTATCTTTTACTGGCTTTTGTAAAGTTACCGGGTGATGGTTTACAGCATTTATGACAATAGTCGTGGGTCATGTGTTTACTGTGGCCTACTATTTAAAATTGTTATTGCTGTATTTACCGAGATTATTTTCACAAATTGTTTTTCGTCTCCTTTTTTTCTTTAAACTGAAAGGTTAAATCGCATAAAAAATAAGGAAAATAGCTGGCTGTGACTGCCGCCCTGTGTAACTGTGAAACTTAAAAAAAATTATAACAAAATGTACCGGCTGTTGTATGTGCACTTTAAACTCACAAGGAAGAAATATAACCATTGCATAACACGAAATCTTGGCATGCATCACAGAGGAAATTTTAAGGATGATTGGTCAAGCTAATTGCTCTCTTATATCAACAGAAATCTAGCTTAAATATCACTTTACGTCAACAAACCTGAATAGGCGCACAGCAAATATCACACACTGCAGTGCATCAGACCACTATTATTATGCCTCGCTATACAACTGCCAAGCCATCAGCGAGCAGTGGATGCCGCAGATGGCCTTTACATTTTACATATGCTGTGTTTGGTGCTGGGATAGTATATGAAAAGACCCTTTTACATACAGTGCCAAAAAAAAGCAAAACCACATTCTTATATCCAAACATATCAGGCCATCAGTATAGAGTCAGTCAGTCCTCAGTCTGCCAAATGCAGTGCTGAGGAGAAACAGTGGGGATGGATTGAGGAGAAAGGCATATGCAAAGATGGAGCGGCGTGAGAACGGTCAAAGATTTTCAAGAAGGTTTTCAAAAAAAAAGGACACTTAGCTTGTGCACTCACATCTAGTGATTTATGCTGGGTTTGTCAGCAAAAATAAATAATAACAAATTTCCTTTGAAGCTAATTTGACTTAAATGTAAATTCATTTTCAAAAACTGAATGATGTAAGACAATAAAGGAGAATGCTTTTGTGAAAATATATTTTATTCATTTTGCACAGGGAGTCTGGAGTTCATTGTTAGCCACATTTTTATGAACTGCTCTGTAACCGAGTGAGAACGATGAGCTTCCACCAGCTTCTTCCACAAAGCACGTTTGTCTTTGTGACTGTGATTGAAAAGATGTGTGGCCAATATCTCTGTGAACCTGACTGGAATGCCAAAACATTATCAGAAGTGTGGAGAAAACACTGGGAGAAATGTATCAGGTACATTTCTAAGATTCTGCTTGATTTCTCAATGAACTTGGCCCTTGTTTTCTCAGTGTGACCCGAGGCCAAGCCTTCCCAGTTCGTGTGAGCTTTCACAAAAGCAAGCCTCAGAGTGTGCTTGAACGGCCGTGGGACGGAAACGCACGCTGTTTGAGTTGGGAGAAGTGCAAACACAGACAGTGCATGGGTCATTGTGTGAGACAGAGAGGAGAACGAAAGACCCGCTCGCACTGCAAACACTCCCAGCTGTTCAGATCGATGTTTGCATTTGTGTGTGTGTGTGTGTGTGTGCATATGTGTGCACATGTCCAGGCACTTGTACCTGTCCATAACTACAGCCAGATACAAATATAACACCACACCTTAAGTCAATGCAGCCCATTTAGACTTCACAGGTATGTAAACTCCAACACCAAAGTGTGCATTTGATGTGTCCGCAAAGTTTACCTGAAAAGTGGAGGAAAGTTAATACCTAATGAAGTTTTGCAATGTTATCTCATTCATATTCCTGCCTATTGAGGCAAAGCACAGTCACTAATAGCTCTCAGCCAGTGGACCAGCATGCACTGGAATCAATTATGTAAGCTGCTTATTTTAAAGTACTACAGAGAATGTTGCAGAATTACAAATACTGAAGTCCTCAAGCAAACCTCAAGCTTACTTGTTATATTTGATTTATGCTTTATTGATGAGTTGTTTTTTTCTGATAGTGTTGGGTTTAAAAAATATATAACAGAAATTATGCAGTTGAATTGTTGCTTCTGGGCACAGGGAACAAGTCATGTTAATATTACAGATGAAATTGTGTCTCAAGTGCCAAATTGATGTGGACTCTGTCTTTTCAGAGCTTTTCTCATATCCACAGGCTTGTTAGAGGGCAACAAAGAGCACTGCTTGTATTCGCTCCACTGCACACAGTGTCTGGGGGTTCTTTGCTACAGACACAAGCCACATGTCTGTCAGATTTTATTGTGAATGTAAATGCTAGGGTTCCATTCTCTGACCAAGGAAGCTAAAATGTGATTGATATACTTTGTTTTTGGTCAGATTTATGTGTTTTTAAGCCATGAAATAAATTGTCCCTGTGTTTGCCTTGAACGTGTGAAATTTTGCTCTCACTTCCCGTTAAAATGCAGTTTTTCCTTCCGTCTGTCGCCAAGTGCTTTCTCAAAGGGGGTCATTTGATTGTTTTCTCGGTATAATTGTTGGGTCTGTACCTTGTAATATAAAGCGCCTTGAGGCAACTATTGTGATTGATTGATTTGGCACAATATAAACAAACTTGAACTGAATTGTATTTGTATTATAGCTTTTTCAGTGTTGCTAAATGTATCTTGTAAGAGGGATTTTAGTCCCAATAATATTGATCCAGTGAAGTAAAAAAAATCAAAATAACAACAAATAAACAAGATATATGGATATATATCCCGTGTTCATTCCAAGTGACAGGCCCATGCTTAGACTGTGGCACACAAGGGCTTCCTACCCATCTGATTTAATGAAAACAACTGAAGGCAAAATGTTTGCCCAGGGCAGTCAGACCAATCAAATACTATTGAAGAGTGAAAAGGTAGCATTTCATTTCCTTCCGAAGGTTTCTTCGAGTGTCTGGCTTTGTGTATTATTGTGCGTGTATGAGTCAAACTGTGTTTGACATACTAGGTCTGTGGGCATAGACATTCATTACAATATGATCCCCGGATGACATATAATTTTGAATTTTTTACTTGGGAAGGATTCTGGAGAGTCATCAAAACACGTGATTAAAACAACAACAACAAAAAGACCCCAACTTTAATACTGAGGGAGGGGATAGATGTATTTTACTGATGTGACTTCACTGTGTTTTTTGGTCATTAGCAGTATCAGCTGGAATATCAGTAAGTATTTGAGCAGACAATGTAAAATCTGAAAAACAAACCGTGAATTATGCTGTCTTTTATGTGACACATGTCGTTTGATGAGCATGCTAAGGTTTGTTCCAATAAAATGTATTCCTGCCGAACTCCTGCATGCAGTAATTATCAAGTGTATATAGTATTACTTTTGTGCAAATATACATCCTCAGCTAGTCGCTCGCGTAGACACATGGAACAGTAGCAACAAATCTTAATTTCAGTCTTTCTAAGACCTCTCCAAGTTGAAACCGGACTCTTTTCTTTCCTCTATGTCATTTCATTCATTTTACTGAGTGTGTTCTTGAATATAGACTACAGCTTTGGCATGGTGTCCCAGACTGTCAGATTTGGGAAAACTGATCCTGCCTCCCTGCACTGTTTAAGAACCCTGGCCTGATCAGGAAAACACCCGTGACAGTTTGGCTAGTGGCCTTGCAAAGAAGTGAAACCTATTTAAAATAGCAACATTGCAAATTAATGTTTGAAGGTTTTAACATGAGAAAAAAACACTCTCCCCGCTTTAAGCTTCAGTTCAAACTTCATACAATCTCAGCAAGTGTGGTGTTGGGCACTGTGGAGAGGAACCAGCTGTTAAAAAAAAACAAACCCTGCCTTCTATCAAGAGGGCATGGTGCAGCATTTCAGCTTCCAGGAAGAAGTGGGCCTGGGATTCATGCAGACCCAGCCTAGCAGATCTATGACTGCACACATATGCACACAAATGAGCTTGTAAGGAACTGATATATCAGTAAGCATGGTGAGGAATTAATCAAACACACCCTGTTTCCCTACCTGCAGCTGTGCCTGAACAGGAGAGACAAATAGGTCAAATCCATTCAAAAGGATAGGTGGAATGACGGGGTTGGTCTAACCTTTGACCTCACAGTTCCATGTATGAGTTGACATTTTATATGCACTTCAGTTACTCCCAGCATGCTTCTACAAATCTCCATCACTGTATTCACAAAGTGAGGCTGAGCTTGGCTAATTGAAGGAAGTGTTAAAATTAAGAGGAACAGAGAGTCAGAGGGAGACGTCTGATGGAGATTGAAAGGGGGGACTTTGCGAGTACAATATAGCCATTTCCCCCCTCTTGCCTGGGGCCCAGCGTAGATGTGGTGGACCCAGCCCCAGACGCCACTCCGTGGTTTGGCACGCTGTGCGTTTCAGCCTTCTCACTGTTTCCAGCTGAACCAGCTCCCATGCAAACACATGGGCAACCGGTGGGTTTTCTTATTTAGTTGTCGGTCAAGAGTACTTAATAATATTCAAAAAGACAGTGCGACATATCATACCACGCTTGCCAAAATATGATCTGCTTTTTTTTTTCTTTTCTTTTTCCCCTCCCTCCCTTCCCAACAATTTTCCCCTCTGCAGTTTGGGAAGAGAGTACGGAGATGAAAAGGAACAGATACACAATGCTCCAATCTAGACAAAGTTTGGCTGGCACTTATTAAAGTAATAGAGCAGACTGAGAAAAATGGCAAGCACAGAGCAAAGACAGTGACTGCCTTTCAAGAGGCTGCAAATGGAAATATTTCGAATACAATGGCCCTGAAATCCAGCACAAAGCGGAGGCAGTGATGTGGCGTATGACTTACGCAGATTGATATGTCCTCGTTGACCTAAATGCTGTCATCCCTGCCTCCTCTTTTTGAAGTTAAATAAACAGTGTGTTACAAGATCTTCCACATGCCACCCAAGTGCTTCAGTGTGTGAGAGATTCTCTGTGTGTGTCCGCAGTGCTTGTGTCTAACGGTTTAATTTGTGGCTCCGTACGCAGATTTACTGCATGGATGCAGAGGGACGAGGAGTGTGTGTTAGTGCGCACGGGAATGTGTTCGCCGGTTTGGATGCGTGTGACACGTCTGTGATGACAATGGCGAGTGACAAACAATGCTGACGCACACTGTCCTGGGTCTTGAGCCTTGCTTCAATAAAAAAAACAAAAAAACAAAACGAGTCAGTCCTTTGAACATTTTAATTAAACTAAACAGGACCATCTCCACCCAGGCCTATGAGTTATGTACATTTTGAAGACAAACAAGACCATCTTTTACAGGGCAGACATCAAAAACATGTCTTTTTTATGTCACCCTGGGCCTGCATGTTGACTTTCATTATTTCTAAAATCCATCTGGAATTTTGATGGGCATGTTTTGAAGGAAAAGGCCTTGAAACCACAATGCAGAGATGTCTTGAAACAAAGGTCTCTGCGGTTTTGTCTGTTTCTCGTGGCGAACAACAGCCCGACAGTCTCTGTGCTCAGATAGCTCATGTCTGTAATTTTAGTTTATGCCATCATTATTACAACACGTTAGCTATTTTTCATGTACTTTCTTTGGAAATATACTGAACTGATGGTTTATGCTTTCTTTAGAGAAACATACCAGGGACAATAAAATTTAAAGAGTAAAGAGAAAAAGGGTTCCTTGGACTGTGACTAGCTAAAGTAAGTAAGTAAATAAATCACTCTGATTAAATATGATCAGTTGTGCCTGAAAGTGAACTAAGGTAAATTCTAAGACTGGAGTGGCCTCGTCAGATTATCAGTTTTATTACATTTTCTCCAGTAACCAAAAACAAGCAGGACATGTAAAGTGGCATATCTATCTATCTATCTATCTATCTATCTATCTATCTATCTATCTATCTATCTGTGTGTGTGTGTGTGTGTGTGTGTGTGTGTGTATGTGTGTGTGTCCTTTTGCCACCAGAGGGAGTCCCAAAGGATTCAACTCCATAGTCTGAATATCTGCTCAAAATTCACATCACCCTGGCTCATAGGCAAGAAATGCGAATATTGATGTTTTGTTTATGTTTTTTTGTTCATGCACTTCACTGTTAATCAAAATCACTGACAGAATCCTACTGAACCAGTTCATTATTATTAATTATTAGTCATGCAGTGGTATTTTTTTTCACTCAAACAGCTGGAAAGCCATTCCTCCTCTGCTTCATTTTATGGGGCTTACTGTTGTGGTGTAGCCCATCACTTGTGGGGCAATGCCTAATGTTGCAAGCGCCTAGCCGGGGCTACAGGCCTATAAAAGGCCATTTCACTTCGTTCCTTTTAGTTTTCCATACAACAACTGCACGTGTTGAGCTCAGCACTGAAGCCCGTCCCATCCTCTGCATATCCATGCTGCAGGAGGAGGAGGAGGCAAGGAGCCCTTTTGTTACCTGTATTAGACTACCTGGCGGTTGCAAGTTAGTAACGTGGTCTGTGTTTAAGATGTCTTCAAAATATAGAAGCAGCGATGTTCCAAAGCTTTAAACACCACGAAATCCGCGTTTTTTTCCTTTTCTTTTGGGACACTGCAGTATGCGCAACTATTCCCCCCTCCCTCGCTCTCTTTCTACCTGCAAGGCACAGCAAGTAGGAATTGTTAATTAGGTTTTACCGTCAAAGTAAGGACGAATAGGAGGCACTTCCTCCAAGAACTCATTCACCTTTCAAGTCCGAACCTCTCTCGAGTTTCATTTTGGAGTTCTTAGCCACCTTTCAGGTCGTCATCAGCATCTCACCTGTACTCGCGGACCATGGATTTCGCACGGTCGATTATTTCCAAGGAGCTTATGCTAGATGTCGCGGGAAACAGACGGTACACGTGCATCTGGAAGGGCTAAGAAACCTGCCAATGTGAACGGAAAGCGTGGCCACTTTATGTTATAGTGCATGGCCTCCGGACAAAGTGGCAACGATCATGCACGAAACCCTCCGAAGACGGAGTCTCTACGTGTTCCTGTGTTTTGGCATCATATACCTCAGACTTGGGTGAGTTTTTTGTCGTTGTTACTTATCGAGACACTGTAGCCCGCGAGCCTCGGTGTGAAATTCGTTGCGACAGTCAGGCACGCTTCAGAGGGGAAAAGCATTGTAGAGGAAAGATTCGACTGCCCTCTGACCTTAGAGTGAAGCATGAGGATGAAAAAGTAAAACCAGGTGTGTTTAAACATGTAAGAATCATTGCATCATCAAAGTGCACAGCTATAGCTTGGAGAGGGGTGTTATGCGTAAATAAAATTGCAGGTCTGTTCTTGTACCAACGGACAGTACGATCGATCGGCGTTTACCACAGAAGCTTATTTAATTCACCTCCCGGTACTCCTGCTTTGTTGCAGAGTATCATTTGAGCCGCTGTCTCTGCCTCGGATTCAGCTCGGCCCTGCATACCTTCATTAATAGCGGCAGACTGAGTTGTAGTTCCACATTCCATTGCCCAGACGGAGTTTTTACCTGTTTTGCAATACCTCACCTTGATACATAAACACAGAAGGACGTCCATGCCTTCCTTCTCTGCTGCCTCTCGGGCATGATCGTGTTAGGATCTCCAGGAAGATAAGCAGAAGTTCGGGGGTTTTTTGCGCATTTTTAACATCATACTGTTAATAAAACATTAATTATTAGTGAAATGCTCAGTGAGTCGAAGAGTACATGTTCTAACCCATCTGAATCCAATACACTGAAACCAATATAAATTAGCTGCTATAGCCATAATAAGGCCCAGGGGTCCTGTGCAGCCCTGCCTACCGGGAACGTTGCGCTGCAGAGGAGACAGATCCAACCGAATCAGAGCAAAAGCAGGGCCTACGTTATAAAAAGTAGACTTTATAACAGGTTCTGTTGTTTTTAAGCCACTCTGCATTTGCTTAGTGGGTTAATTCTAAGCAATTGCCCAAGAAATAAATGAAAGTTAATAATTAAAAATGAAAGCTGGTACCAGTCACACACGACCACACCACATAATAGTATAGAACATGTATTTATGACTCTTTTATTCTAATAGTAAGACTGTTTATGTTTGTCATATACATCAAGTTCAGGAGTGCTTCTAACTTTGTTGTATGCTTGTGCTTATAATGGCAGTTAAGTAGATCTGATCTTATCCTGTCTCACATTTTCAGCTGTAAAATGGAACGATTGGGCCCCTGCGGCTTGATGTTAATGCTCCGACTGCGCAAATCTCGGAGATTCGCGCGGTCGAAACGAATCAAATAGACAGAACCTCGTGAACTGACTTCAGATTTCACACGGGGTTCATGTCACATGACAGTAGCTCCTTTATGGGGTCTCTTGTCTTATTGTTTACTAATCCTGAGCAGTTAGCTCATTCCTTCCATCCTTTTACTCCGGCTAAGTCTTTCATGGTACCCTCTTTGTGTACAATGACTGGAGCCTGCAGGTGTTGAGTGAAAGTCACGATGTCGAGAAGATAAAAAAGCCTCCACTCACCAAACCATGTCAGAAAAAAAAGAAAAAAGAAAAAAAGAAAAGAAAAATTCAGTTTATGGCAACAATAGTGCAGTTTTTAAGCCTTTACTTCCATCAATCCTGCACCTTGAGCATAGAAAACCCTGCCTCAGAGCAGGGTCTCAAAATAGGATGACAGCCAACAGAGCGCAGCAGACAGGTAGGCAGAGCAGAAATATTATAGACGCCTATAGAAATGTTATAGTGTTGCCGCGGGATAGAATAAGGTCACTGAACCCCTGTTTGGCTTCTGGGAATTATGCTTTATGTTTCCATGGAAATGTCACAGCAGACGAAGACATTTCTTTACAGCAGCATGGAAAAATAGCTAGAATCATATCTGCCATTCACAGACAGACAGACAGACAGACAGATAGATAGATAGATAGATAGATAGATAGATAGATAGATAGATAGATAGATAGATAGATAGATAGATAGATAGATAGATAGATAGAGTCACTTCGTTAACGTGATGCCAACTTGTTGATTCAAAATGACACATCCTGCCAAGACGTGCGCTGATTTCTTACACATGGAGCCTCGCTGATGGTGTGAGGCTGAAGCAGCCAGCCTCTGTGTTTGTTTATTTTTGGCTGGATGGTGGGGTTGGGGGTGGAGGTTGCGGGGGTGTGTGGCTGTGTCGGTAGGTGGGGAGGGGGTGATAATGATGAATGAAACCTTCAGCGCTGTCCAACGGGAATCAGATGAGTGTCACCCTATTGTCCCACTGTGGCAAAGTGGGCGGATAGCAGTGTCTCTCCCTGCCCAATGGCAGGCACGACTCTCATGAGAGCGGAGAGAGGCACTTTTCTGCCATGCAAAATCCCTAAAACCATCATCATTCCGGCTCGGGAACCCACAGTACTGTGTAACAGCCTCCGCTGCTGAGAGATGACAGAGCCAATCTCGGCGCACACACGGCCCTGGGAGCTTGGAGCTGCGTAGAGTCGCTGCGCAAACACAAGGCGACGCAGAGCGAGTTTTTTTTTTTTTTGTGCGGAAAAGGGGATTTAAAGCCCGGGATTAAAGAAGGGTTTTTTTTTTATCCCTCCTCCTCTCATCGTAGTCCGTCTCGTCTCACTCAAACCGAGCGTGGCCGTTTTGCTCAATGTCATCATGATCCTCTTCTCGTCGCGCAGTGTACTGCTGTCAGTCTACTACCCGCAGATTTTCCTGATCCTGACGAGTGGCAGCTACCTGTAAGTTCGAGCCAATTAACGAGTCCTTCACTCCACAGGGTGCGCGCTCTCATCCTCAGCAACACAAAGATGCACGGGTTAGGCTTTCCTCCTCTCACAACCCTCAGTCTTCTCAATAGGGGATATGTTTTCTTCGCCCCAATATTCAAAAGCCGATAAAAGTGGATTATTTCGCTCATCCCTCATCCTCAGGTCAGAGTTATTTACACCGTGATATCAAACTGTATCAAACACGGACCGGGTCTAACAGAAGTGCAGCTCAGGCGGCATATTTGATTGTTCAACTGAACTAATGTTATCCAAACTCAAAAAAGAAAAAAGAAAAAAGAAAAAAGAAAATACTCATCAGTAGAAACACCCGGGTCCACGTGGGAAAGCAGTAATTTGGCGTAAAGCTCAACGCTCTAATGTGCCATCCCCTCAGCGAGCATGTCTGCGGAGTAAGTAGGGCTCGTTTGGGTCAGGCTGTTGGATTTAAAACATTTTACAAAATCGAGGAAAAATAATACTGTAGGAACTGCAACATTGGTCCATTTTGGCCACTGAGTGGCAGAGATGTTCAAGACAATTAGATGCGGAGATTCTGTTTTCTTCCCCTTGTGAGAAAAACTTCGCGCAACGTGGGTCATTTTTACGCATGGAAGCACCTTTAACCTGCCAGAGCGAGCGAAAGACTACCACGCATTACCTCACCTCTCCCCGATTTCAAATATTTTGATGTTACCGTTTGAGCCCACATCTTAAACTATCCCCTATGCAACACGTACGTGATTGGCACCGCAATGCGCTGAGCTCTGGATTAAAAGTATTTCGCAGAACGGCGGCTTTCTTAAAGTTTCCAAAATAATTACATGGTCCTTTGCTCCATCCTTTGCTGCCCGGAGACCCCAAACCTGATGCTGGAATAGATGTGTTTTTTTTTTTCCCTTGGGGGGGTGTTCAGACAAAAGTAGGCTACGCTGCTAAGTATATGGCTTGCACATCAAAGTTACATATCATTATTTGTTTGGATTATTTAACTATGTTTTCAGCGGCGTATTAACCGCAGGATAAGCCACGTGGAGAACATTTAAACATAGATTCAAAATAATACAATACCCCTTCATCAAAACTATACAGGAAATGTTTTGTCATGTAAAACTGTAAAAACAAGTTTTTTGTGGGCAGTAAATACACCCCGAGCCAAAGTATATATCCATATAGTCCTTTGGAGTCACTGCACACCTCGCCTGTGGAAACAGTCTGAAAACTGTGGGCGTGTAAGGGATTTTGTTTTAAGTAAAACCACTCTAAAATGCTAAAATTTATAAATGCTGCTAGATTTGCTGTTAATATGTCTGTGTGTGTGTGGTGGGGGGAATAAGGAGAGTATTTATTCACTTGACTTGAGTAAGTTGTGCCTCGGGCATTTTTGCGAGGGCCTTCCTCTTGTAGAAAACACGCCTGGGAACGTAACAGCCTGTCAGTTAGGTTCAAAGTGTTCAATGTGATGAAGCAGGTGGCTGTAAGCAAACTGCATGCCATGACGCAGATGATAGTTCCTCTTAAGGCCACCACACTGCACTGTGATGGAATCTTTAAGCTCCTCACCACAGTTAAGATTTAAGCTCTTCCACAGTAATGACGTCACACTGACCTAAAGTAGTGTTTCATTTACATTTCCTGGTGACTGTTTTAGTCTTGAAGTTTTTGGGATCAATGTAACACGGAAATGATCATGTTTTATCAGCGCTAAGGTTAAATTATTAATGAAAAATCAGCTTTACCAGTTTAAAAATCAGAATAGAAAGAGCAATTAACGGTGGACTAAATGTTTTAGGTTTCTGTACGGTTTGTGGTAACATGATCAGACTTTCCACCTGCTGCTTTAAAATTAAAACCCACCTTTCCTCTCATCTCTCTGCAGCATCACTGCTAAACCACAATCCAGTGACGCTGCCATTAGTCGATTAAACAGCACACAGTTTGCATGAAAAGACACAACTTTTGCATCGACTCTCATCCTGTAAACCTGAGGAAGCTATACAGGCCGGGGCTTTGAAAGGCATCAGCTTACTTTTAAGTTCATGTTGACAGTCTATCTTATTGGAGATCTGTGTGGCTGTGGGTGAGCTGTCCCCCAAGCTGCTGGCACACACAGAGCATACACTAAGCAAACAGATTCGCATTTGTGCACTTTGATGATGCGGGGATTTAAAAGCTTAGCCCTGGAATTCTCTGTTTGGTGTTGTCTGTTGGTCGGGTTTGCCCATGGTAGACTGTGATTGTGCAAATTAGCATGTGAAGGACATGAGAAAGAGCTAACAAAGGAGGCTGAAAAGAGGTTTCTTTGACAGAGCTAAAAATTATCACCTCGACGCTTGTGTTGGATTTTTATCGCAAACTGACCTTATTCATCTCTAATGTTCATTATGGAAGGAAGCAAATTTCTCTAGTTGCACATTAAACTTAATGAGCCCACCTTTCACTTTTGGACAAACTGGATGTCGTCGTTGCCATGAACTACCGTGTATGCAGCGGAGGGTCAAAGAGGGTCAGAGAAGTTCGAGCTACTTTACAGCTGAGAAAGCAAAGCAGGATTGAAAGAAGCAGCAGGCTGTAGTGTTCGCTGCGAATGCAGAAGGCACCTGATGAATGTCCTTTTTTCTTTCTAACAGGGGATTTTAAAAAAAAATTTATATGATTATTTTTTAGAAGTTAAATACCTGTTAGATAAGTTTGCATCTAGTGTAGTGATGCACACGTTTCGCAGACCAAATTTAATTCTTCTTCTTTTTTTTTCTTCTGTCTAATAAACATCGGACTTCTATTCTATATGAAAACGTGTATCCTAACATGTTGACATTGATTGATTTATGGCAAGTTCAAGTGAAGCGTTTGTAAAATTAACAAGCATACCCATTTTGCGTGTCCCTTTTCAATGTTATACTCCACCAAGACAATGTGTGTAGCCCTGTGTTTGGTAACAGATACTCGCCCCACTGCAGTTAGGATTTATTCTAAAGTTTGTCTTTGAAATTGAGATTTATGTTGTTCTTCCATTGCGTAGGAACTTAAACAACAATCAGAAAAGAGAACACAGTCGTCCGAGAGGTTTTTAGCTATCCCGACTCAAATCCACGCTCTAAGTCAGGGCTTCTCAGAACGAGAGTGTGTTCCGAGCTCTAAAATCGACATCTCCTAGAGCTCTGTTTCTGCAGTCTCTCCCTCTCTCTTCGTCTCCTTCATCCATTCTTCCATTTCACCCCTTATATATGTTGCCATTTCTTTTCGCTGACACACAGCTCGCCTGTGTTAGTTTGCCCCGTTTGTGGTCAATACTTCGGAGGTCGACGTCATACTTCAAAGGCGGTGTTTGCCTCCGCGCTCATTTATGGCTCCCTGTCCCTGACATGTTTGAAAAGTATGTATCTACATGGTTTCAAGGGCTATAAACAGAATCTTGGAGAAAGTCTGTGTTTTTCTTTTTCTTCTTCTTCTTCTTCTTTTTTGTAATCTGTTTTGGTGTTCCCAGTGGCCATAAAGCCATCTCAAAAATATGCCGTTGTACCTATCAAATATGCTGTTGTGTGTTTGAGGTGAACCAATAAGGACATGTCCTGGGTCATACAAGACCGACCACTTTAGGATTGGAGAAAACCAGTGCTGAAAACCTTACATGTGTTCAATGCAAAGCCTCTCATGAAATTTATGGGCAATTTACACCCCAAGTATTCTTCAAACGCATACTGTAATTACACAAATCATACAAATCGTACTTTATATGAGATTTGGTTAAAAAAGCGATTTCTGCAACTGTGCCATCAGGCACCGAGGAGGTCTGCACAGTGGGTATACAAGTCTGGAAGCCATTCACACCAGTATGTTACCTAACAATTGACACAAAAACCCAAACAAATTACTTAAACTCACGTCTTCCAAACCACTGGGGAATGCTGTTGTGAGCAGCCAAATAAGCATCTTCTTGTCTCTCTCTGGGCTGTTTTTAACATTTTTTATTTTTATTTTTTTATATTTCTTATGTTGGATTAAGCTCTCAGGTTTTTCATTTACCTTTAATCCATTAAATAGTAATACTCTCGTGCAGTACAGCTTTCACTTTACTATGGAATGTGCATCAATCACGGGCTGAATTGAATCCTGTTCTGGAGAGTCTCGTGAAAGTGAGTAAATCTCACCGTCCTCTGGAGGCTCTAACTGAGTTTGTTTGTGTGTGTGTGTG
>NW_024582465.1:1253707-1261265 GCF_018398535.1 Haplochromis burtoni
CATGCATCCATGCCTCTGCGTATGAATGCATGTCTGCGTGTGTGGCGGTGTGTTTTTCTTACTTCGGCAGGGCCCTGTCCTCAGTGGTGGCTCTGGGTGCCAACATCATCTGCAACAAGATCCCAGGGCTGGCACCTCGCCAGCGGGCCATCTGCCAGAGCCGCCCGGACGCCATAATTGTTGTGGGCGAAGGGGCCCAGATGGGCATCAATGAGTGTCAATACCAGTTCCGATATGGACGCTGGAACTGTTCGGCGCTGGGAGAAAGAACAGTCTTCGGTCAGGAGCTGCGAGTAGGTTAGTCTGCATTCTTTCACAAATTGAAGCGGGATAGTATGTTCCTGTATCCATATCTGTGTGCTCTGTATGGCTGTGCATGCGATAGACTTACACAGGCTTTGCTTATGGCGCTGCAAGGAACTTTTGCCACTGATCACGTCTTTAATGAGCAAATTGAATCAGTGTAAGACCTTTGGATTGGGGTTAGGTTTTTGTTTGCTAAAGTTAGGTTCAGTGTTACGGTCTGCTACCCTACAGGACTCTGGTGGAAAAAATCACAATAACCGTATTCTATGCAGAGGAGATTAAATAAAACTCTTAGACATCCCACTAATGTACACCAGTTAGAAAGAAAAGCTAAAACAGCCAAAATCTTATAATCGGATTTTGATACACAAAGATACTTAACAATACAGCTTAAATGATATTTTACATTAGTGGCACACTTTCCCAAATAAATTTATAGACATAGTACTTCACTACAAAAATCCACTCACTCATAATAACTATGGATTTGGTATTACATTGGTTTGAATATAACTTAAAGGTGAGCGATACACAGTCTTAATAAGATAGAGGAACAAACCATTTGAGGCACTGTTGTACACTACTATGGATTTGTGACTTTCCAGTCAACTTAACAATGAAAGTATGATACAAAACGGGAACTACAGCTTTGAGGCTTTGTGTAGCCTCAAAGTTGTGCGATGCTGAGCAGATGGTGGTAAATTTCTTTCTCTGCCTGCAATCGCAACTATTAATTTGGTAATGGCAATGTAGCTGACAACAATAATACCAGTAATTTTCTTATTAAACAAGAAGTTACATAATGCATGGTTTGAGCCATCTTTATTGTCCCAGTTTTATGAAACAGTGCCACGAGAGCATCAAAAATGTGGTACCAGGCCCTGACCCTCTGAACCCCATGAAATATGGCTCGTAACAAGCCAAACCCAAGCTGCACACATCACACAGTCAGTTCAAACTCAAACCAGTAATGCGCAGTCTCTTTTGATTTTCTATTGTATAACCATTCATGTTGCTCAAGAGGATCTCGCATACCGCTGATTCCACCCCATCTTTTGCTGCTCCTCATTCTCAGCTGAAAAAAATGCTGTTTCTGTAGTGTTCCCTGCAGCTGATTCGCTGATGTAGTTTGTGCAGTGTGGGGTGTTGGTTAGCAGCATGCCTGCCGTAGCTGGCTGTGTCCAAAATTGTGGAAAAGCTACCGAAAAGAAGTGCGGCTCTGATGGGGAAAGCGTATGGATGGAAAACGAGACGGCGAATGAAGAGACAGCTAATCGTGTTATTGCAGAGAACTCATGTCAAACCGAAATAGATGGACACATCTGTTGTTAATTGGGCTAAATTGGTTGTGTCCATGCCTGGCTGGTTCACTTGAGTGTTCTCATATAGGCAGAAAAAGCCCCAAAAGAGGGCAAACGTTTACATTTTAAAATGCTTTTGCTTGAGGGACTTCTCAAACTTCTGCAAATCTCTTTTGCGCTGCTTTTGTTTTACAGGGACTTTTATATATTTCCTTTCATTTAGATGCTTTGTTGCCATTACGTTGCGGTTGGGCTGCACATTTAATCCAGTGGCTCTGTTCACAATCCCTCCTCTTAAGCAGCAGCTGAATTAGCTCCAGCTCCTTTTAGCAAAAGCATTTTTTTTCTTTGTTGTGAATGTGGCGCTTTCTTTGGTAATGAAGCTCATGTTGTTTTCCTCAACAACATCCCCTTTTCGCTTTCTTTTGTTCTTGTCTTTTATGGCCTTTTGAAGCACTCGGAGATTTATACATGGCATTCAGCAGTGGTTCTTTGGACGCATCTCATGTGCATTTCTGTGTGACGGCTATTAATGTTTTCATGCATTATGCTGCTCACCCAAAGTAAATTTTACTATTAAAACATATATTCAACCCAATAGGGGGTCTTCTCTGGTTTATTATATGTTATATTATATATTTAGCAATGGCGCCATTTGAATTTGGTGTTAACTTGTTTGGTTTCCATAGTAGATCTGCACAAATAAATAGTCCGTGCGCCCGCACGGAGCACATCACTGTTGGTCGTCCAGTTATAGTCAGAGACCGACGACTGCTGGGCCTGTCATGATTGTTCTATAATGATGGGACTTGGTGGCCTTCTCAATAAAGTATCCCTACAATGACGTCTTCCTCTAGACCAACATGGAACTTGATTTAAGTTAGGATTCCCAAGACAGATTTGGGGTTTTTCAATGAATAAATAAAATAACCAGCCAACAGGGGCTTATTTTTCAACTTATTTTCCCTCATTTATGTTAGAAAATAAACCCCATAAAAATCCCCCACCTACCCACCCCATCTTCTATTGTCATATTTGAACCACACACAAAGTTAATGAGCAGTAAAACAGGCCGAACTGTGCAGATTTATGCGAACAGAGTGGCGCATCAAAAGAACACATGACAGTAGAGCTTCAGCTTGCTCGATTGCGTCACATTTGTAAACTGCAAGAGGACATATTATAAGGCACCCTGCGTGTCAGTACAGTGACACCAAATCCTCTCAGTCTGCATCTCTGCAAATGATGCGATGTCATGGTTTGTCTGGCTGGGCTCAAACGCAGGACTCAGGAATGAAAGTTCAGTGAGTATATTTACAGTGTTGGTGATAGTGCTATATACAAAGTCTTTGAAGTGCTTAGTTCAAAAGTCCAATATGTACAAAATCCAATGGATGGAAGGTTGCATGAATCCAAGTCCCCGATCTCCTCACTCTGCCAAGTAACAAACACTCTTTTGGAACTCCGCTGGGCCGTCCTAGGCACAGGAAAAGACGCATTAGAAAGCTTCAGCAAATAAACTGAAACAGAGAGGCAACGTGAACACTACTGCAGTTAGACAACACCAAGGCAAAGACTGAACGTCAGGTCCCAGCTTAAATAGCAAACAGCTGATTGCCAGATGATCCACTGGTGCTGATTGAGTCAGGTGTGTCCAGGAGAGGGCGGGGATCCCAGGAGAATCCCGCCCCTGTAAGGCAAGTAAACACACCCTCACACAGAGCAGCAAGGACACAACAGAGAGAGAGAGAGAGAGAGACGGTGGAGGCACACAGGAGGACTGGAGGACCATGACATGCGAACCCGGATAGTAATCGTTCCAAATCGATTCTTGTTCAGAGAAAACGCTGCACATTTCGAGGAGCTGATGCCTCAAAGCAAAGTCTGTGCAGGCTGCTAGTTTATCCCTTTGAAACTTTAGAAGGCGAAACTAGTTTAAAAGACTTAATAAGAAATTGTTTAACAGTTATTTCTTACTATAATTGATCCAAGTGTGAAAAAAAGAGTAAGTATATTCCGTTGAATTGAACATTTCACATTGTACCTCCATTAAAAAAAAACATGGAAAATTTAGATGTAATCAGATTACTTAAAGTCATTCATTTGGACTGGGAAATGGTTGCAATCTGTGTGGAAAACATCTGGTCATCTCTCTATTGTAGCATCTAAACCACAACTTGTTGCTGCAAACTTATTGGCCAGTAGTTAGTCATGCGATGCTGACTGACTGCAACTGTGTAGCTTGAAGTCTGGCAATATGGTGTTTTTACTTCTGATCATGACCTTGTGAATCACCCAAATCTCTCCCTCCGGGTCTGTGTTTGCACCATAAAAGGTAGCATATGTTGCACCTTCGTTCATAGAAACATGCTGGCTATGTGAGGTGAGCCTATAACCCGTGTGCCAAACATTATCACAATAGAATTAGAGTCATACACAAAGAGTTTGAGAATTTGAATGGTGTTGTACATTAATGTTTGTGTGTCAGTGTTGAGCGGTAATGTATTTTAACCCCAGTTCGGTATCCCTGTCAGTAAAAATTTCTTGCTGTGTGTACATAAGGAGTAGGATAGCTCCTCTCTATTCATAGGTTTAACTCTCTGGACTGATTTAAGATGGTCTAGCAGGGAGATACAGCCTCGCTGAGTCTCCATTTCAAGTTGTGTTAAAAGTGCGGACTTCATACTATAACCTATTTGATGTTTAATGCATAGAAGTCCTGCACCACAAAAATAGATAGAACCCAACAAAATAACCATGCTTTTTGTTTTCTATGTTGTGGACACAGCTAACATAGAAGCCTTTTAGATACTTAAAGATGTGACGATGATACTGAGTAAGCTGTGAATCACATTTAGTGTTATATGTAAGATCATTTCAGTAGATATTTGGGATTCATGTATTTGCATTAGTTTGATATTGCATAGCACCGTTTGCTAGCAATGGTTAGCACTGCTCTTCCAAAGCGCGGGTTAGGGTATATGATGACTTAGACCTCAGAGTATTAATATAATAATATTTATGTTTTTAAACCTAAATCTAGCGACTGCTAGACAGAGGTGTGTGATTACTACGTTTTGAATAAATGAGATCAAGCACGCTGCTGGATTCGATCTAAGTGCTCTGTTTTAGTTTAGTAGCGTCCCACTAGGTCATCGTAGGAAACCACAGACACCGCAGCTACTCTCCTGTCTCTCTCACACACACACATGCACACACAGGGGAGAAGCGGGTGACTGTATTTTTTCTCAACACCTGAATTTCAAGCTGCCAGCAGCCTACATGCAACCTTCGCGATTGTGATCTTTTCCAGTGACTATTGCCCTTGATTGAAGATGTAACCATTTTTTCTAACCGCGTCCGTATGTATTATGGAATTCTTTAGCATGGCATATGAAATCATGGAATACACCCCTCGGAGAAAATGTTCCGATCCCTGCTTCAAATCTGCACATTCCAACATCATCATAATCAAATGTAGAGGGAAAAGCTGTTCGCGTTCTGCTCCTGTTTAGGTTCCTTGTTCAAATCCCCCCAAATTATGAACGCCAAACCTCCCACCCACCCCCGTGCTCAGTGATGCAGTCTTAGTTCTGGACTGAAGGGAGGAGATGTCGGCAGTTTTTCAAGAAGTAAAGATCAACCGACCGCAAGTCTTATGCATTCTCTCTCTGTACTGCCTTCTCTTGGAGGCAGTCTTTCTCTTCTGGAGCTGGTCCAAGATATTACATTCGCTTTCCAAGGGAGCACACATTAATAACTGGGCTATTGTGGATTATTAGGACTTGAGATATCGTCATTTAGCAGAGATGGTTCAAAAATGGTCTATTTGATACTTACTTTTCAAGTTTTCAAGGTTGGCTGCTGCCGGCATCTCTTTTGTTGCTGACACGAGACTCTACAGTAGATGCACTGAAACAAAAAAACAAAAAAATGAACCCACATATCTCCTGCAGCTCTGCCGCTCAGCATTTCCACTGTTTTGCAAAAAGTGTGAGCTTGCTTATTACGCACCAACTGACAAATTGGAGTACAACGCCGTAAACTCAGCGCGGAGATTTGAAACCAGCAATTTGAGTGTGTCTCTGTTTCCTCTGCAAAAGCAGATTTAGCATTCTTCCCCGTGCCCCGCTAACAGCGTTGGCATGAGCCAGTGCCATCAGCCCTCAGAAATGTGGAATGAATTATCCCGTGCTAACAGAAATGAGTGTTATTGAGTGACTTGTTGCAGTCTATTAAGAACCAATAATAAAATTAGAAACACATCCATCAGCAGCTTAGGAGGAAAAAGAGGGGGTTTCAGGATAAGAATGGCAAATGTGGTCTGCCCTCCGCTCCGATCTGGCCTGCTTTCTGAATGAATCATTCTATTTTAAACACTCCTGTCAAGACTCGATCCCGTAGCCGTGATTTGTTGATTTCAATTTACTGTGCATAATTAAGTGCCGTGCTACAGATTTCACATAAAAGTTAAATCTCGTTGTTCTGTGCCACATAAATCAGCCTTAGCATGCATATTCTGCGTGAACTGGCTTTATTTTTCTATTGCATTTATGCTGCTCATCAGCCGTGGTCAGTGCAGCTTTTGGTTATCGATCTCCCTATCAAAGCATATTTGAACTTCTCCCCTTGTTTTTAATGACATGTTTTGACTTGGTAAAGCCTCATCCTGTGTGCAATCAGACATTCCTTTGGCTAACTACCTGTAATAGAGATGCCCTTCACTTAAACAAAAAAAGAAATGCCTATGAATACCTTACAGCTCTGTTCAAATTGCAATGCACTTGAAGTCAGTGATTAGAGCCTGAAAATGGACACCTTTCAACAGCTACACTCAGCATCAAAGGCCAACACTGGCCCCCTTGTCATAAAATGGCCTGCTCTGGTTACTCTTTGTTTGACTTTCCAACCAGTTTGTCACCATCCTGATCCACGCTTTTTCACATGAAAGAGGTTTCTTGTATTGTGCTGCTAGTGAATTATTGCAAAAGTTCAATCATTCTGCCTTTGGCTCATTGCACAAGAATGGATGGAGCACTTGAGCAGGTGAGCCGAGGAAACACGACAGTTTTTTATTGTTATGACAATTTAAATTTAAGCATACCTAGGTATAACTGTGCACAACTGCTACAGTGAACAGTGAAACAATCAGACCTTTTTAAGAAAAGATGTAAGCAAGTCTTTTTTCTTTCATGACCCCCCCCCCCGTTTTGCTTTTTCACTGTGCTCCTTTTATTATTTTTTTTCCCCATTTTGTCTCCCTGTCTCTCTCTATTTTTTTTGTCAGGTGCAGAGAAGTTGCCCCAAGCTGTGGGTTACAGGAAAAACAAAAAAGAGAGAAAGAGAAAAAAAGAAATGGGAGTAGTGTAGAGGTGTCAGGGAATTAAAGGTGTGTTCATGCCATCCTCCTTCTTTCTCTTTCACCCATTTCCTCTCACAGGATCAACATTGTGGTGAAGGTAGTGGTCAGTCCACCTGCTAGAACCTGCAGGGCTGCAGGGACCAAACTAGCATCCAGTCACTAGAAAGGATGTTTAAGTCAGCAGGCTTATTGAAAACCATTTGTGTGGAAAGAACTCCCCGGACAGGCACATACTTGATCGGGAGCTGGAGATGGCAGGGCTACCTCTCGGAGGAGGGGAAAGGTCACTGCAGACACCAAGAGCCAGACATAACTGAGGGAGGCTGTTTTTTTTATCCACAGTGGAGTTGGATAAGTAAGTGCAAAGAGGATGTGGTTGACAAAAGTTTGGGAATTTTGGCTTAGTGTTATATACACCATTCCCGTTTTTATAGAAAACCTGAATTCACAGAGAATGGAGTGTGCCAGAAGCAACAGATGAACCATTTTTGGTGTCTTTTCCCACTCCGAATACAATAATCAGAGAAAAACAAACTGTGTGGGACCATCTTTTCCACATTGTTGCACATCTATATATCTATATATATAT
>NW_024582465.1:1261381-1290368 GCF_018398535.1 Haplochromis burtoni
GTGATTTGAGAATCCCTGCGGTGTCCTTAAATTTCCTGAACACTCATAATTAATAATTATTATGCCAACATTTTATTTGCTGTTGTCAAGACTTGAAGTAGCCATTAATTTGCTTTTCCCCCCACACGTCTACAATTCATCCGACACACCGCACTACAAGCTCCTGGGCCGAGGACAACAGAATACTTGCAGATTATAAATTCTTTGGTGGAGCTCCTTCCTTTTCTCGGAATCAGCTGATGGTCGTTTTGTGGTGAAATCATATCTCCGCAGAATGGAGGCACAGCATCAGTCTAACCTAAGGGTAATAATGAATGGACGAAAAAATCTGTTTAAAATGACCACGCGGTTCGGTTATTGCTTTGTTTTGCTCATTCTGACAAAGCGACAGCTAATACAAGCTGAAATATTCACTCTGGCCAGATGAAGATTTCCAGAAAAGTCCCCTTTAAATCACATGGCGATTGTGTCTCGAGAGCAGACATTCAAGGACAGTATAAACAAAGCAAGGCAAAGGGAATCAGTCAGCATTGTAATTTCAGCCATCCACACTGTCAACCCCACAATTATTCAAAATTCAAAGAAGAAATAACATGGCATAACTGTGTAAACTTACATCTCATGTTTTCAAGGCTGTGATTGGCTGGGAGTGAAGCTTGGCAGAAAAAAACACACAAGCTTACTCAGCTGGCAAGAAGGTGTCATGCCCAGGACTAGCTTAACAAAGGCAGTCAAAAAAGCCATTCTTCAAACTGTTTTTTCCTTCTCCTTTTTTTTTTTTATCACCACAAGTGGATACTTTGACACTGGTGAACTCTCCCGAAATGCCATCAATCATCTCACTGCCACTGAGGATTTTTCCCCTTTGTGGGGATTACTTTTTGTTGGTTCTTCGCCCTTCAGGCATACTGCAGCTCGACTACTTAATCATTCACCCAAATCTCGCTATCCCACAGAGATAAAGAAAAATAAATATTGTTATCATTAAAGGACGGAATATTAAAGCCGATAAAAGATCTGATGCACCACCAGTGCTGATCTGCCAGCAAAACAGCAGATCCACTCCCAGGCAGCCAAGCAGTTGGCACCGAGCGGATAACAGCGTGGAAATGACGCGTGCATTGTGTTATGGTGGAACGGTGGTGGATAAAAGGCCTATTTTTCAGCCCGTCATCATGTGGGTTGCGCTAATCCTCTCTGCCTTCCTCCATGTGAGCCCAGAGAAGCTGGAGCGGTCCGACGTGCGCGCGTGCGCATCCCGCGCGTAGGATCTTTCACTAACTTTATCAGATAGCAGGAGAGTCCGTTGCTTTGTTGTTCTGCAGCGTGTGGGCTGTGGTCATCATCGGCAGTAAAAGGTCATGTCTTACGCTTTTTCTTCCCAGCGTCTTGCCTCACATCCTCTGCCCACAGCATGTGTCTGTATCTAGGGTGTGGTTTGTCATCCTACGCAACCAAACAGCACTATCATTGCCGGGTCCGCTTTTCTGCTTGTTCATTCATCAGCTCTGTCTCTGTCTCAGAGTGTGTGGGTGTGTCCGTTTGCTGGGGTCCCTCACCTTTTCCTCACCCCATTTCTCTCTCCCCCACCCACCCACAGTCTGTCTGAGCTGTTCAGAGACCCGACCCTTGTGGCCCCCTGCACACGGGGCTCCCCGTAGCCTCGCGTTATCGGTGGGATCTGCGTCTGTCTCTGTCTGCCAGTGCAGCTAGACGCAGGAGGAAGCAGGATGCAAGAGGATCAACTGTAATCTCACTCTGTGCTTTGTTCCACACAATCCCAGGCCCATCACTGTATTCTCTACTTGCTGGCCCACCACTGGACATTTACATGTGCCAACAATCACATCGCTACTGGCCCACTTAGGTGAGAGTTCAGAGAGAGAGAAACAGCGAGAGGGAGAGAGTCTTAGTGGGTTTTTAAGGCAGAGACACCGGTTTGGAGGGAGAAGATGCTAAGAGACGTGGGGCTTTATTTTGACTGTGTGATGATGAGTATCACCAAATATGAAAATGTCAAGTCTGGAGGTTTCTTTTGTAATGAGAAGGAGAAACATGTCATCAGTGGCATATTTGACTCGTTGATTATAGTGGTGAGGATAATGATATCTTCGTTGATGCGCTGTGGGATCCGCACACATCTCGGTAAATATGTTTCCGCTGAAGATGAAACAAATTCAAGTAAAGATTGAAATTGAGGAAAATCCTCGACATTGTCCTCCCGTGAACTTGATGAATGCTTCGTAGAGCGCGCAGCGGCCTACGATTGTAGATGTGTGCAGGTGAGGTCCTGATTTGGGCTCATTATTAGGATGAAAGGGTGGGAAGAAGGATTTGTGCTTGTTTTAGCAAGCCTCAGCATTCAGTCAAAAAGCTTTATCTTCACCTCAGGCAGATCAGAGGAGAGAAAGGATGCTTTTGAAACGGTTTTGTGCCATCCCAATTTTCTGTGCCTGGGAGGCAGCTTACCTAAATTCTCAGAATTTAATAGTGCACCGGCAAAGTTAAACACCCTCATAATTGTTTTTAGCTTTTCTTCTCAAAGCCCTCCTCATTATATGAATCAAACTGGAGGACCTACAGTGAGCGGCCGTGCCAAAGCGTGTCACTTCCTCGGCTCTCTGATGTGAGTTCTCTGAGAATGTGGAGCCTAGTTCTGGTAAAACAATATTATTTTATTGTACAGGAACACGGCTGTGCTAATTCCTCAAGCTGCAAACCTCACGGACCACAACTTTGTCTATAATTTGCTGGGAGCATATGTTCATAGCAACGGTACATAAAGCGGAACGGAAAACAGTAGTAGAGAGCGCAGTAGTCAGTTCAGCGAGTGGTACACAAAGCGAGGGGTTTTCCTCCAACTTTCTTCCCCTTCCATGGGGCCCTGGAGACAGGATTCCAGCACCAGTATGGCTTTGGTTAGAGCTTATTCTCAGTATTTTTTGGTGTCATAACTTTATTATATGTGCACAGTGACGTAAAATAACTTTGTTATGTAGTATCCATGAACTTGCATGTGCTCACAATGTTTTAAAAGCGGTATCATGTTTCCATTTGATTCACCGGAGCTGCAGAGTGTGTTGCACGATGCTTTGTTTTTGCTTTTGAAAATGATGACCTGGAGCTTTTATTTCTGGGTTTTAGTGTTTTGATTCAATTTCTATAGTTTTGCTGCAAGACGGGGGAAAAGTAAGAGAAAAAAACCAAATGATCTAAATGTTACTTGAGAAACAGCACTCTGCAACTTCCATATCTGCTTTAAAAAAGGTTTGGCATCGTGTTTTTTATCATTATTATTATCATTATTGTTATTATTATTTTGTATCTTGTGAAAATCCCACAATATGTGTAAAGACTCTTGGCCACCAGCAGGTGACACTTTTCCCTTTGTTCACTGTGGGCCATTTGTGTGTGACAAGATGTTCTTACAGGTAATGTGTGAATGTGATGTGAAACTTGAACTTCGAGTGCGTCGCTGTGTTGTGGAGATTTTATTTTTTATGCAATCTACTCTCCACCCCCCACCCCCAATCCCACCCCACTCCCTTGTGTCCCCTGTGGGAGTGAGTGCATGTCTGGGATGAGGGGTCTTTAAAAGGCTTTCCCCTTCACTGCTCCAGCAACAGCAGGCTTGGCCTGTGTGGAGAGGCAATTCAGCCACTCTGCTGGAAACCTGCCGGTTTCTGTGTGTACTTCCGTGTATGTATGTGTGTGTGTTTTGCTGTTGTTTGGCACCCCCTCCCCACCCCTTCCCTACCAGGAATCCAGCCTAAACTACTTCTCTCCAGTCCTTTTAGTCTACTGAATGTCTTTACCCATCCTCTGGCTCACCTCACCTTTACCGTAACCGAATCATACCTTTGCTGTGATCTTCTGTAAAGCTTGATGTCTGCATGTTTCGCTACATCTTTCTTAGGCTGTACACCGTCCGTATGTATCACATTGTGCAATCGGAATTCTCAGAATCCCAGACATGTTTTATGGGGAAGCGTGCTGACGAGGACAGAAGGAATTTGTTTCTGGCTGGCAGGATTAGTAAAGGAAATTAGCTCAGCATCTCCACTAGCTGCTTTGTAAAACATCAGGTCAGTCATAATAATAACAGATGAATGCGATAACCTTTAGCAAGTCAAGGTTGTCAGGCCATTTCTGCCCTCACTTGACCTTTTTTTTTTGTATATTTTAACCATTTGTCCCATGATGGGGCAGACACACAACATGACTGACCTTGGCCTGGTTTTTGGAGAGAAAAGGGCGCTCTACAGCCAATTCTGTATCCAAGTCCCTTCAGTATATCTTTTCCCTTTCCTCTCCTGTCAACAACATATCTTTACTATGGCCTGTGAACAGAGAAGAAAGCAAGGCCCGTTGAGGTCAGCGGCAATGTTACTACATCAGCTTGTCTATAGTACACAAGTGCTGCCTGTATAGTATCCCCGGTTGTAAATCTTCTATGCTGTGTCATGTGAATTCTGGCTAGCGGTGTTCCTGCCTCCGTCTCTAAACACAGATTGCAGTTTTAGCGGCAAGCCACTACATCCAGAGACTTCTTTTTATGTCCTAGTTTCGGCAGATGGTCAAAAGACACGGCGGGCCATCGCAGCGGGAGCCGCTGTCCAAAGTGGTGTGGTCAGGTAATGTGAAGGCCAAAGCATACTGCGTCAGTATTTCTGGTTTTAGCCCCCAACGCAGGGCCGTAACAAAAGAAAACAAAACAAATGTCTGCATATGAGCTCCCTTACCTGTTCTCAGTGAAACAAGCCTGATCTTCTTGCCTGCTTTCTTGGCTGCTACAGCAGACACTTGCCACTAAACTCCATTAGACATCTGGTTTAATATTCCCCCATTCTTCTCTCCTGGATGTTTCCAAGTTCATTGAGGTTTTTCTGGTCACTCCAATTTTCCACTGGCAGCTAGCAAGGCTATCCCAGGGTGGTTCCTCCTGGAGTTGTGTCAGGACTCTGGGGCCAGCCTCTTTTGGGGCTTTTTGCTGCTGTTATGGGTGCATTTTCTCCTTCAAAATTTCATCAGATGCACATCTGTTCGGGGGCCTCTTTCTTTCTCCAGAACACAGGCGTTTTAAAAAAAAGATGTTGCACATGCAGGATGCACATGCTACACCTTTGCATTGCTATATTAATGTAACTGAGCTAGGCAGTTCAACAGCAGAATATAATCTTTGGTGTCTAGACTCTGACTCATCGCCCACTCTAAATATGATACAGAAATTGGGAGTGATGAGTAAACATCCACACAGAGCCTACAGGTTGGGTTGGTGAAAGGGGTTGACATATCAGGGTAGTGCACTGACATGTCGGAGGGAGAGATGGGAAATTCTGCAAGTAGACCACCAAACTGAGAGGAGGGGTGTTTGGGATATGACATGTGGAAACTGAAGCATGTTAGCGTGCAAAACACAGTGTGGCTGGAGTTGCCTGTCTGAACTGGCTTCACTCCACTTATTTTGTTCGTAACCTTTCCATCTTTGATTTATGAGTCAGTCACTTTCAGGGAAACAGAATGAAAGCATTCTCTATTCTGATTGTCATCATTGCCCCACTAATAGCATAACTCATTGAGTACCACCCTTTCTCTGGAAACTGCCTTTATCCTGTTTTAAACATTACAGCGATGCTCTGTTTGTGCATCTATGTGTAAACGAGCTTTTAACAGTGTATGCGCGCAAGGGTGGAGGGAAGTGGAAGTGTGTCGTATTATTTTATTATGTGGCCGGTCAGGGAGCGTTTGCATGTGTGTGTGTGTGCATGTGAACAGATCTACATTGCAGCTGTGTGACTGCATTTGTGTATGAGGTGGGGGCAGCAGAATGTCACCACAAGCTGGTGGGGCACAGCTCTGCTGCTAACCAAAGAAGCAAGTGGTTGTGAGTCAGTGCCCACCAGGCAAACCTGTGGCTATGATATTAAGTCTACAGCACCAGTGCCAGGGTAGGAAATTAACAGTGGCTTTGGGTGAAAACATCTCTGAGAGTTCAAAAATGCCCCCGAGACCAGAATAGGAGGTGTAAAAAGTCCCTCTAAAAAAAGAAGAGGAAATGAAATGGAAAACAGCTGCAAATGGCTGCATATTAGCAGTATATTTAGGAGTACATAAAGCACATTGCTTTTGAAATGAAAAAAAAGTTGAATAAAAATTTGTACACATAAGCTTTAGCGGATAACACAAGCTATCGAGTGTTTGCTTGGTGTCCATAAAGTCGTTTTTGTCTTGTTTCCTTATAATTTTCACTTCATTTGTTGTATTTTTGTATTTAAAGGCTAATCAGTGTTTAGAACATATAGTCAAATACACTGAAACTGTCTACAATGTATAAAAAATAATACATAAAAAAATAGAATTCTATCCGAAGCCTGCAAGGATGCTACCAGAATTTACTCATAAATAAATAGGTTTCTACAGATGATATGATCAGTTATTTTGGCCCTTTGAACTCATATTTTCTGCAGTGTGTTTTGACATCCAGCAGAAATACAGTAAAGAGGGGATTCTTGAGTTCATGTGGTTGCCTGCAAGAAGCATAAGAAAAACAGTGGTTGCAGCGACATGCTTGCAAAAGTATAGGATAAGTTTGACTATCATATCCGTTAGCTTGGAGGCGGTATATTGAACACTTGTGACAAGTTCTGTATGTACAACTTTATATTCGGCCACTCATTTGAAAATTTACATCAAGCTTTTATGTTCACTAGCCTGTTGAAACTGGATGATTCTTTTTGATAGGTCATGTACTGTGACGTTTGCAAACTACCGAACACGATGAACCTCTGAGAACCGCTGAAAAAAGAAAATGATAAACTGGCATGGAGCTTTTGGCCCTCTGAAGTGCAGAACAACAGAACACATTTTACCTAGAGTGATTCCAATAATTGCGACTGAGTACATTACACAACACACATCAAAGACTTACAAAACATTCTTCTCCACAGGCTGAAAGGCCCCTTAAAACACTCTTTGGTTAGCCTTGTTTCTGAGGATTGCCTCCTTCTAGATTACTGCCACTTGGAGGGAGACCAGGGTTGTAATAACCCCCAGTCCTTCCTATACCCAGAGACGATGTCTTTTAAGTCAGATCCCTTTGTAGCCATTAGGGGAATAGTACAGTTATTTCAGATATGCAGGAAGTGAGTGGAATTGTATGGTATGGTTATTGTCACCGTCCTTTTAGCTAAAGTGTACCCAGGTCCTTTACATGTTGTTTATTGTATATATATATAATTTTTTTCTCTTATTGACACAACAAGAAGTCTATACCTCGGGCATTGGCATTCTCAATTTTTTTCCCAAGACATTGAATCTATTTTTTGGTTTTTAAGTGATGACAGTGCACATAGTATTTTATCTAGTGACATAAGCCCAAGTAGAACTTTTTTAAAGCCAATAACAACTAATCTAAACCTTCAGTTTGAATGCTTTCATGGCCAGTAAGCATGCACTGTCTTTAAAGCCTGAAGTCAGACTATGAAACATAGGTAGAATTAATCTTGTTAGGTTTAGCAGCTGCTCTTATCTTCTGAGGTCCTGGTATTACCTGATCTAGGCACCACAGGGCTTCCTTTCTTGTCAGTGATCAGTATCAGAGTCAGCGAGACCTGCAGACCCCAACTGTGTGCAGTGTGGGCAGCAGTACAAGGTGCTCCTGTGGAGGAATTCAGCACTTTGGACAGCACCTACCCCAGCTCTCCCCACACTGGAATTCCAACACTGCACTCTTGCAGGCTAGGTCCAAGGAATTTGTGGTGGGAAGTATGACCACATTTCTACCAAGGTACAGAAGGCAAGCTGTTCATGAGAGGAAAGCAAAATGGTGGCTTATCGAATGATGGGAAAGATTCTGAATATCTGTGGTGTTGTCAAAAATCAAATTCTTTGCGCTGTAAAATGCTGTGAGTGGAGCATTTATCAAGCGGTATCTGTTTTTCTTTTTCAGGCAGCCGGGAAGCAGCTTTTACCTATGCCATCACAGCGGCTGGGGTGGCCCATGCTATCACCGCAGCATGCAGCCAAGGCAACCTCAGTCAGTGTGGATGTGACAGGGAGAAGCAGGGTTATTATAATCAGGAGGAAGGCTGGAAATGGGGAGGATGCTCGGCAGACATCAAGTACGGCATAGAGTTCTCTCGCCGCTTCGTGGATGCCCGCGAGATTAGAAAGACCCCACGTCGTCTGATGAACTTGCACAACAATGAGGCAGGCAGAAAGGTAAAGAAAGATGTCATATACTTTTCTTTTAGCCTCGAAGTCACAAAAACCCCAGAAAATGCTTAAACAAATCTTACTTAAATTAATTACTTAAGTATTATTTAAACTGTGCACAATAAATGTCTATCCTCAACAGAGCATACTTACTGTGAAGTGAATTTTTGCATTATCTTGATGACCCAACTTTTGTTTTTACCTCCAAACAAAGAAGGTTACTCATTGGATTAAGCTTGCGTTTGGTGATCACGCTGATAAATGATACCGCAACAAATAAATGGACGTCTGGAGCAACTAAATAGAGCTAGCAGCACTCTGGAAGTAGTTACAAAGAACAATTGTTATTTATTCTTTAAGTCACTTGATAGCAGTTGATAGCATGGCATAACTGCCAGCCAAAGATACAAACAACTGGATGAATGGATTTAATGGCAAACATGTGTTTATCCATAGATGCAGAGATGTGTCCCAGACAAGCGGAGCGCTCCCAGATAAAGAGCTCAAAGTCGCAGACTTGTGACAAAAAGCTGCGATCAATCAACAGATCAGCAGTTTATTTCTTAGAGAACAGATAGCAGAACGTCATGAAGAACGTTAACGACCAGGGAAAAAAAGACAGAGAGAGTGTGGGAGGTGAAAAAAAGAAAAAAGACAATACTTAGTTGAAAAATGGATCTAATTAATAACTTCAGCTGTATAATGTTCACTGGGAAAATGGAGCCTTCCCAAGTGGTTGCCAGATGGAGAACTGCCATTTATCCTTTCCAGTTCCTTTCATGGAATTATGAAGTGTAAAGTCAGGAACAGGATATTATTGCAGTTGTCTGCACAATACCAAAACATGTCACTGCCATTTGACTGCATCTATTCAGGGTGTGAAAGCAGGCCGACAATGCTAGTGTTAACACAGCAGACTGATATGGTCTACGCTGCATGCCATGGTACTGGCAGCTCTCTCGATTAGAGCTGGCACTATTGCCGCTTTGCTCTTTGTAGCTCAAAAAAATTAAATGCTATGAGGAAGTGTCAGATTCTTTTTTTTGTGTGCATACTGAAGGAAAGCTAAAAGTTTAAGAACTTATAAGGTCACAGAGATTTGGGCCTTCTCTGATTGTACCTCACTTTGTTTGATGATGCATGCACAGTTACTCCAAGAGTGTCAACTGCATCACATAGGTATTAAATATTTAAAAAAAAAAAAAAACAACATCCAAAAGTTAAAGACAGATAGGAGTCTTATTGGAAAACCAACACTGATCCGATCAGTCCATCTGCAATTTGCCAGATGAAGGCACAAACATATGCATCGCTATATATGTAAACTGGATTTTATGTAGTTACATCTGGATTTTGTTCAGATGTGAAGCCTTTTAAATGACGAGTGTAAGAGGGCTTTGTTGATTGTTACTATTACTCTTATTAATGGAAAAACAAACCAAAAGAAGTCTACATGCAGATGTGTGTTTGACAAGCCATCTCAGGGCATCTCAGTGCATCTGTATGCAGTGATGTGTATCTGGTCATATTGGACTAATCAGTAACAGATCAGAGGCTTTGATGGACACACTTTAAGTAAATGTTTCCATACATATGTCAGACTCCTTATGCCAGACATTCCTTGTGGTTTTTGTGCAGTGCATTTTTGGAAATCCTCACTCTGAATTAATACTGGAGGCAGGCTTGACATCTGATCCCAGCTTTTATGTAGTCGGGAAGGCTCAGTTTTTTTAAAAAAAAAATCAAATTTCCTCAAACCACATGAGTGCGTAGACAAGACAGAGAGAGCTATATAACATCACTTGTGTACATTTCATAAGTGTGTGATAGAAGTGATGACTTGTGCTGTTGGCAAGGCGTCATTCCAGGAAAGAGCCGCACAGCCACCCAGCAACAACAGAGACGCCCGCTTTGCTCAAGCAAATGAAGACTTTTTAGAGTCATGGCAGATTTGTTAGCAGCGGGTTAATAGGACTCAACTAAACGACACCCCCGTGATTTCTCTGTTCCTTTGTCTTTTAGGAAAAAAAGACTTTTTTTGTTTTTGTTTTTTGTTCTTTCTTACTCTCAAGGGACAAAGGATTGACACTTGAATACTGACAACAGCACGCAATATTTACCACATGCCGCGGGATTAGGGAGCAAAGAGAAGACTTTCTGCCCTGTGTGTACCATATGTTGGAGATAAACCAACAAATCTTAAGACCAAACCTAAGAAAGGGAGTTACACAAAATAAACTGTCATATAGTCCCGTCTTATGATTGTAATATAACATAATACATCAAAATCTTACCCATATGGGAATAATACTTTATTTTTTTGTCATAATATTGGTTAAGAACCCACTTAAACCATGTGTGTTGTCCAGCTGTAAACGATTAATTGAGTTTGCCTGTTTGTACACTGCATGCGTAACACATTTAATTGCACAATGGATTCAAATTTTCAATGGCGATCAAAAACATATGAGATATTTTTGTTTCTGCATCAGTGATATGTTTTATGGAAACCACAGGCAAAATTACTACTATAGGATATTTCTTGTAAAAGCTAGAAAAACGCTTTATATTGTAAGGAAAGGAGAGAAAACACCAACAATCAGATGAGCCCCTGTGAGCAAACACTCGGCAACAGTGGGAAGAAAAAACTCCCTTTTAACAGGAAGAAACAAAGAGGGGCAGCCATCTGCCATGACTGGTTGAGGGTGAGGGAAGGGAGATGCGATGACATGCACAATATAAATGAGAGCAAGAGACTTATAATAACTAATGACTAAAATAAAGTATCCACATCAAAACAAAAGGTGTTCAAAGATCTATATATTGGTCGATTGGATATCAATGATTTTCTTATGGACTTCCACTCTAGTCAAACTATGCAGATGTCTTGAGCTTTGCACTCATGTTGAGAAACAATAATAACAACAACAATAATAATAATAATAATAATAATAATAATAATAATAATAATTAGACGCTTTAAACATTTCTACCTTTTTCCCAGCACACTGGAAATCCATAGAGAGAAGGAAAATTGAAATCTTCATCTAGGGGTTCTATTACCTGAAAGTCCTATAACTGCTAGAGCTCTACAGCTGACCTGTTGTCTCTACCACTCCCCAGGTTTTAGAAGAAAGGATGAAGCTAGAGTGCAAGTGCCACGGCGTCTCGGGATCCTGTACCACTAAAACATGTTGGACTACTCTTCCGAAATTCCGCGAGATTGGCTACGTACTCAAGGACAAGTACAATAAAGCTGTGCACGTGGAGGTAGTCCGGGCCAGCCGACTGCGCCAGCCCACCCACCTCAAGGTAAAGCAGACTCAGGGCTACCGTAAGCCCATGGAGACAGACCTCGTATACATTGAGAGGTCGCCCAACTACTGCGAGGAGGACGCAGCCACAGGGAGCGTGGGAACCCAGGGACGCCTGTGCAACCGCACCTCACCACATACGGACGGCTGCGACCTTATGTGCTGCGGTCGGGGATACAATACACACCAGTACACAAAGGTGTGGCAGTGCAATTGTAAGTTCCAGTGGTGCTGCTTCGTCAAATGCAACACATGCAGTGAGAGGACGGAGGTGTTTACCTGCAAATAAGGAAATGAAGAGCTCAGTGCCAGAAAAAGTGACGCGCAAAGGACTAGCTAAATGAGGAAGAAGCAGGAGAACGAGCAGGAAGGTGTGTCTTCGAGATTTTGAAGCGAAGAAATGGAATTTACACTATCAGCTCTTCGAGGCATCGTTTTGCACAGCAGAATCTATCTAATTGCTTTTCCGAAAGTAAATTCTAATTATCAGTAGGTAATACCCCCAAAACTTTACTGTCACATTGAGGTTGTGCTTATGTACTGATGTATCCGCAGTGAAGTTGGGACTACGTGTAAAGAATGAGACCCTCGGTGGGAACTGTGCTTTGCACTCTGGGATTTGTAATGGTTCGATTGCAATATAACCAGACTTGCATGGAGAGGAACTCACAGTAACCTGGGAGTTGATCGAAGTGACAGCCATTGTTAAGTCTTTGACGAGAAACTCTTTGTGGGTTTTGTCATTTTTTCACTAACGGGTGGGGGCACAAGTGAATCTTGACATGAATGATACCCCTAGCTTGGCTGGGGCTAATGGTGGAGGTCTGTAGAAATGAAGAACATTTTGTAAGTGTGGTGCATCACGCTGCGCCAATATCTGAGTGGAGAACTCTGTTAAAACCCTCTGCTGCCAACTGGAATATGGTGGAGTATGTTAGTTTTCCAGTCACACTGGAACTGTCTGTTCTGAACACTGAAAATAAATTGTCTATTTATGTTATAGTATCTTAAAACAAAACACTAACGGGTAGACATGTCTTTTTTTTTTGTACTAAGTGTAAAGAAAAATACTTTTTAGAAACTGACTGGAAATGTGTGTCTATTAGAACATGACCCCCCCCAAAAAAAAAACCCCTACAAAACCTAATCTTTTCTTTAAAAAAAAGGAAGAAGAAAAGAAAAAAAAGTCATAGCTACTGGTGTGTCGACAACAGAAGAGATCTTTACAGCATGTTTCACATGTTTCAGACACCTGGGCTCTACTATGTTGTAGTTTAGCTTGTTTGCAGTCCTTTTTCGCTCCCTGAGCAGTAACAACTATTTCAATGGTTGTGCAATTTCAAAGACAGTAGCATGAAAACACTGCAGAGATCCTTCCTAAATTCATTAAACATGAACATTAAAACTGTGTTGGATGTGGATGTGTTAAGTGCTGCACCTATATTTTCTATTTTAATCTATGAGAACTAAATGGCTCCCATTTTACTCAGTTTGATGGTTCAATGCTAAAATATCAACTGAAGTTTAACCTGCAGTTCATCTTAATTCTTTTTTTTATTGATAATTTTTTCAAATTCAACCAAAGACTAACTTGGAACTGTTGATTTTCTTTTGCTTATTCCCATTTTGGCTATAGGGGCATTTTACTTCTGGCTAAATAAGCTCTCCTCTGTAACAATAATAAATGATATTTCCACTTTATTACAACTTGGATCTTACTTGAGGATTCATGATCACATTGTGCTCACTATGGTAACGGCTGAGAGATGATAACATGGTGGCAGAAAATAGAAATAAGCAATTGTAAAAAAAAAAAAAAAGTACTTTATTGGTAAGGGCACCCAAAGTATACTATATGGATAAAAGTATTGGGACACATTTCTTCATCTTTAATTCAGGTCTTTTCAGTCCCATTGCTACATGTGCATAAAGTCAAGCACCTAGACTTATTTCTAGTTATTCAGCCTGCCTTTAAAAGCATTTGTGAAAGAATGGGTCATCTCAGTGAAGCTCAATGAATTCAAGTGTATTACTGTAATGGGATGCCACCACTGCAAAAGTCAGTTAGTGAAATTTCTTCCTTCTTCGACAGTTCATGATGAAACTGTTTGTTTGTTTGTTTTTCAAAGAACCACAGTAACTCATCCACAAAGTGTCAGACAACGTAATTGCTGAATGTGGACGCGTACTTTGCATAAAAGCAAAAAACTCTCTGTGGACTCAATAATTGCAGAGCTCCAAAGCTCCTCTAACATTAACATCAGCACAAAAACAGTGTACCGGGAGCTTAATGGCATTGCTTCCCATGGCTGAGCAGCTCCTGTAGCTATAATGTGGAGGTTTGCCCATATAGCGTATATCTTATAATATGCTGTTTCACAGAGTACACAGAAAGCTGCTTGCTGAAGTTTGTTGAAGTTCAATTATTATTATTTTTTTCAATGACAGATGTTTACAGCAGAAAGATGGGGCAGTATTTGTTTTTCTTTCAGATAAATTCAACTTGAGACAAATTTGAGATGTTTCAGCATTCTCATGCCCAACTTTTTAAGTAAAATGTCACAAATGAAACCGATAGAAAGGTGTTGCTATAAAGTACAAAGAGAATCTACATTGCGCCTGAAGGTGTTAGCACATCCAAACCCCTTTAAGACCATAAATATTTGGTTTCACAACCTGTATTCAGTTTTGGCAGAAGTAGTAGCATTTCTTTAATTGATCGCTTTTAGAGATGATGACATGTTTAAATTTAGAGGATGTCAAGGTTGCTGTTTAGACCTGCTCTCAATCTTTATGCTAAGCTAAGCTTTTACACCTCCCGGCTCTAGCTCCAGACTTGACGCATAGATAATGAGAGTAGAATCTGCCAGTCTTCTCTAACAATTTAACTGTTGTGAAGTAAATGAATCGGGGTTATTGGCAGGGATAGCTCAGTAGGTAGAGTGGTGGCCCCATGATCGGAAGGTCAAGGGTTCGAATCCACTGGACGGCTACCCTGAGGTACCCCTGAGCAAGGTACCATCCCTACACAGTGCACCCAATGGCTGCCCACTGCTTCACTGAGTGAATGGGTTAAATGCAGAGAGGAATTTCCCCACGGGGATCAATAAAGTATACATACATTAAAATGTCAAATTATTCCTTTAATACATGCAGTATGAGAAAGGTAAAAAGTCGATCTATCCTAGCAGATTCTTTTAACCATTTTTTGCTTTTTGTTTGTTTGGTACATTTAATCTACAACACCATGTTAAAATCATGTGACAGTGAAAGAGCGTCTAGGCCAGTTTATCTTCATTTACATGTTAATTAATAGATTTGAGATGTAGAATGACTTTTGCACATTTATGATTACACATAAAACCATGTAGCCTAGTCATTTAAAATGTAGTATTAGCTTTTCTTTTTCATTTCAGCAAAGGCACAACTCAGATGGATTAAACAAAGCAATTACATTCATAACTGTGCACATTTACTCAATTAAATAGCTTATTATAACAAAAAGTTTCTAGCGTGTATTTTTACACTGCCATGTTTTCATTGTTCCTGAAATAGTGCCTAAAATAACTCCAGTTAGAGCCATTAAAAGAAATAGACTCAGATGCAAACACATTTCCACACATAAAAATCTGATGCGTCTTTGATTCAATGATGAATTGCATTCTGAAATATAAAAGAAAGCTTACCCCTGAACCCTAAACACACATTCTTCACTTTATTGCTCACTGCCTGTTGGTACAAGAGTGTTCCTGCCTGGTGTTCAGTTGCCCGTATCGGTTGTTCCAACAAACATCCAAAGCTATTATTTTCATAAATTTTCTCCCTTCGAAGGAAAACACACACATTAAATTTGTTGATTGTGTGTGTGTGCGTGTATGTGTGTCCAGGTTTGAAGCCAAACTTTATGCCAAAGTCTGTTATTCAAACATTCCAACCACGCTTAATATAGTAACTGGCAAGTGCATTAGGAAGCATAAATCATTAAAAATCAAAAATAAATAAATCAAGCACTCTGCTGACTTTGACATTATTTTGTACACAGCACATGTTCGTAATATGCTGTGGTCTGCTGTCTTGATTGTGGCACGCATGGAACAGAAGTCAATTATCTCGCTCCAGTATGGAAAGGAGCTTCTTGTCTGTGTCAAACCGGGCAGTGATCACAACACAGAAAGAAGAGGGGAAAAATAGTAAAATCTGTACCACTAATATTTTAGTTCTACACACAGTTAAAGCTCAACATTATTAAATGGAATTATTAGGGCTTTTACTTTCCGTGTTTTCTATTATGTTTCCAAGTGTGGATGATATTACTCTCAAAATCCGATGTGGCTGATAAGAAGAGTCGAACTGAGGATTTTAGCATGCAGAGTGAAAGGATAGCTGTCTCCACCCTCAAGCCTCCTCGTCTACTCTGTGTTGGCAAAAGCGTTTTGGAGTCACTAAATGGGGAGAGATCCCTCATGCAAATCACCTGATGTGAATAGGAAGTTACTCAGTGTGCCTCTTTGTTTTTGGACACACAAACAAGAGTGTAGTTCTTTTGTGAGGGTGTTTTTGAGATGGATGGGATGGCTTGATGAAAGGAGGTGCATGTGAAGCCGGAAACAGCAAGTGAAAAGGGTGGGTATTTAAGAGAGGGCCTGACTGAGAATGCATTGGAGAAATAGTGGGTACACTGTATAAGAAGGAGCAGCTGCCGGTGCAAGTTGGCGACAAACTAGAGCAAAGCTAGTAAAAAAAGAAGATATTCTGTGTATTGTATAAACGATTAAATCCAATGTTTAATTTATATTTATTATTATTAAATGTTCAAATCATTCATAACTTTACATATTTAACAAATGACCTTTCCAGACTTTTGTCGGCTTTCGTCTATTGCTATGTAATGGATATATGTATGAGACCCATGCTACTTTGTCAATTAAACGGAGGCTCGCGCTCATCCTCCTGTATGTAAAAAGCATTGTGGACGGGCAGCAGAGCAGAAGTAAGATGTGTTTTGTTAGTTGTCTGAAGCCCAGGGGACCGGAACCATATAAGCTCCCCATATTATTCCCTGGATTCAGAAAAATAAATCCATTTGTTTCCGACAAACATTTTGTCATTAAAAATATGAGATAGAAAAACAGAGTCTGCTGTGTGTGCCTTCTTCTAAATCTGCTATTGTTTGGGTGTCAGGATCATTAGTTCATTGGGATATATTCTGCAAGCTAATGCTTCTGGTCCATCTCACTTCTGGGAGCAGTGTGCCCACTTTTTTCAATTCATGGAAAATTAGTTATGAGGTAACATAACTGCTGTAATGGATGAACCTTGCCTGTGTTAAGGCCAAGCATTTACCTTATGTAAATTTAACACATTATCATACTGTTCAGAGTTCACTGTATGGCGAAATGTGTCAGAGACATGAGAGCTTTGTGAGCCATGGGAAGCTTTTAATTTAGGTGAAGGAGTGACAAGACTGCCGGCTTCCATTCATGAAAGCTGAAGAGAAGAGGGAAGAAAGAAATAATCATAGTCCTATGGGGTCATTTACTTTCTTGTCCTTTGAACCAATAAAATGACTCAACACAGTCCAATTCTCAAATCCGGTGCTGCAAAGAGATTTTAGGGTGTCTAAGTAATGAAATGAATCTAAGCCAAAGGTGTACAAACCAGCTTTTAATTTAAATTTGATAGGATAGTAAAGTAAAATCCAGCCTTTGTTTCTGTTATTGTGATGTTAGAAGGGTGTTCTGAAATTTCTTTGAAATCTCTCCAGTATCCTGCCTCCTTCGCTAACTTGTAACTTTCCTAATGGACATTCAGGTTAACAGCTTGGCCCTTCACAGATACGACACGTGATGATATATGAAGAGACAAAAAGGGGTGGCAAAAAAAAGAAAGAAAGAAAATGACCCAAATGAAGGGATGAAATCTAAGATCAAGGAGTGAAAGATCTACTGAGCTGATTCTTGAGATTAGCCAGACACCAAGTGAGAAGGATTGTTGTCTTCCAGACACCGCACTTCAATTACAGACTTCTCCTAAGTAGAGGCAGGGGATGTTTAACAGCCCCGTGGATGACAGATTATTTTGGGGCATTCCTTTGAACCTTTTTGTTTGTTATTCTGGGATATAGTCTGGATTCTGGATGAAATCATAAAAGTGCTACTGTGCAAAGGGCATCTCTTAGCAGCCCGTGCGAACAGAACAGAAATGCAGCCAGTGCCATGATGATGCAGGTTTCAAATTAAATTTTCAACAAAGCAGAGGAGCAGACAATACAGCATAAGGCCGCCCACAGCACAGCCTGCTGTAATTAAGAACACATAGTCTTTCTTTGTCATGTGATCAGTTGGAGTGGTGTTTTTCTGTGTTCCTATAACTTTGTTTTGACTGCTTGTCTTTGTGAAAGACCATCATTTGGAGGTTTCTCATCATCTGTTTGATATTAGTGGTGAGGAACACATGGCCATTCAAAGGCAAAACCCTGTGTGACATCATAAACCGCAAGGCAAAGTGGGGATCATCAAGACCCCAGACTGAGGACTCTGAACACTACCTGACTGCCTTCATCCATCTTTAGCTATATTGTTAAAAAAAAGAAAATAAAACGGACCATCGTTGGTCTCGGCTTCTGATGTGTCTTTGGGCTTTTTTGCCGAACTGTCTCTCGTCCTTTCTGCAAAGACAATGGAGAACTTTGTGCATGACGACTGAAGGAAAAAGAAGAATATGGCCAAGTCCCACAGACTTTTTTACCTATATATAAAAACAAACCAAAAGGAACATTAAAAATGTCCAGTTAAAGAACTTCAAGTACCTTTAGAGTCACAGATATCAAAATGAGCTATATCTTAATAAGCAGACAAGACAGCCTGGGGAGTAATGACGCCCAATTTGGCATGCACACCTGTTTATATTGGACTGGGGCACTAAGCAGTGCTTGTAAAATATGAGCAAGGTTAATACTTATGTGGTGACGCCCTCGGGCCTCACAGCTACATTAAGGACAGCATCAGCAGTCTGAGATGATGGGATGGGTCTAACCCCAGGCGCTGCTGTATGTGTTCATGCGTGTGCGAAGCTCATTCGGCGGATTTATTTGTCGGGTACTTTGTGTTTCTGTCTGCATGCATGTGTGTGTGTGTGTGTGTGAGAAGACCGACACATCTCTATGGGAAGTGGGTTTCTATGTGGACACATTTGGTGAAGGGAGTTCGAGGATAGCCCACACGCGCTTTTGTGCTGCTCAGTGTCCAGTGGTTGGCTAGGCCACGACTTCTCCTTGAGGTTATTTTTCTCCTCATGTTTTGTTTTTCGTGAAGTGAGGTCGGGGTTCTATAAGCAGACTCCACCTGGGGGAAAAGCTACAGGCCACTTTAGGGAGATTACCTTAGCACTTCAACCCCCCCCCCCCCCGGCATCTGTCAAGCAAAGCAGAGAGACAAGCGTCCTGAAAGAAGCGAATAATGAATTTCACAACAAAAACTGTAACTTGGTAATTCATTTTCCAGGCCTTAAGCACATGTTATTTCCTAGGACAAAAGCTGACTCATTATTTAGCAATTCATTTTTTTTTTTTATAAACCATGATTTATTTTTTTTAAAATGGAATTTGGCATATCCCAGCATGCAAATAATAAACCGAACTGACTGAAATTACAGCAAACTAGCTCAGTCCAAACCATAGAAAACCAGAAAGGCTTCAAGTGTTGGACTTCATGATCTGTTCTGATAAAACAACATCAATGCACTATGCAGCTGAAACCACAGAACTTGACACTCCACAGCTGTGATTTGTAATTTTATTTTATTATTATTATTTTTTTAGTTCTTTGTTAACTTATACAGCATTGAGTATTCTCAGCAACTACACCAAAAAAATCCACAGTTATTTGTGCACCTTGTGCCTACTGTAAACTGTCACATTGCTGCATCTGCAACAAGGTTTTAGCTCTTTCCTCCACTAAACAGCAACACTTTTGAGTCAGTTTCAGAGGATAATTCGGGAGTAGCCAACCCCACTAGACAGCCAGGGCCAGTGGAATTCAGTGCCAGTGTATCATCCTTCCCCGTCTAGCCTGTGGAAAGAGCAGTGGTGGTGGTGAGGAGGTTCCATGATGTGGGTCACATACATGGAAAATTCTGCTGAATCCATTGCTTTTCCATGGGGATGGAAGGTCACCGGAACAACACACAAACGGCTCCAGCTCAACCTGTAGCTAAGCGTGCTGCATGAAACACTGGACCCTGTTGTTCAAACAAATTATCTCGTGACATTATGACATTTAATGGCTTTCTCAGCTGTGTTAAACCCAGCGAGTAGCGGAGGTTTAAGCAGAGGTTTAAGCATTTCTGGCAGACAACGAGGAGCAGCATGTAGACAAAGTTTGCTTAACGCCAGTGAACTTGTCCATCTCCTGCTCAGAGTCGATGGCTAACTCAGTCTGTCAGCAAAGTGCACCACAGAGAAAGTAACATTAGAGAAACTGGTTGCCCAGCACTTGTATATTTCTATCTCCATCTGTGTCAAGGGCTGGAAGTGGGCTAGTGTACATGCCTTTGAATATGTAGGGCATTGGACACCAACTTCATGTGGTTTGGGAGAAGTTAAAGGCTGGTTGGGGCTTTAATCCAGCAACCCTCCTCCCAGTTTTCCCCTCTTTTTCTTGTCTCTGTGGGTCTCAACCCCCACCCCCTCATCCCCACCTCACCCTCACCACTGACTCCCCTTTACCACACAGACCCATAAGCACCCCAGGTCCCAAAGACCGTCATCTCCTCGCCACCACCCCCATCGCTGCATCCACACCAACTGGGCCTTGCCTCAGCCGTGGCCTCCTAATGGCTGATGGATGTGCAGAGGTCAGAGTGATGATCTAGACAAGTCCTCTGGTCCATCATTGAGTCTTTGATCAACATACTTAACCCTTTCTTCCTAAGAAGCCATCCCCCTACCCTCAGTGGATGAGAATGTGGGGAGATTGAGTTACACCGTGCTGGGTAGTGGGCAGGCTGACATCCCTTTGGTAACACATGTCTTTGTTTAAGGCAAGGCTCTGGCACTGACAGTCTTCTTCTAAATCCCCGTGCTTCTATAACGCTCCACCAAAGTTACCAGGGAGAAAGTCTAAAAGAGAGTTCATAAGAAAAATCGGCAGTTTTTTACTGAGTCAACCACACTGGTAAACCAGTCGACAGCAATTTTGATTTTCTTGGAAACCAGCTTGAATGAGAAGATTAACAGAAGATTAATAAAACGTTTATTTAGCCTGGCAATGCTCTATTCTAATATTCAAACTAACTTCTGTTATCTGGAATGAACCTTTAGAGTTTCTTTATATTTTAAAAGGCTTTACTACTGCTGCGGATATCTCTGTTTGTTTGAATGCTGCTCGGTGTATTGGAGAATACACTTTAAATGTGTTCCATAAGTCGGTTTTTGTGTAGCAGGTGTCAACTTGTTGAGCAGAACCACACAGCCATCAAAACAACAGTGTGTTTGTTAAACTTCTTTTTGTGATACCACAAAGTAATTGAATTTAACGAGGCCTCTTAGAAACCGAGTACAGATTTTGCTTAAAGCCAGAACTTGGTGATTATATGGTCGTTATTTACAGAAAATCTGAACAATATTTATTTCCATGCGAGTCTATGTATGATACTTGTTTTATAATCCATCTTCTGTGACACTTTAATATGGCTGTGAAGTGCCATATGCGTTATAAATCTAATTAGAGGATAAAGAAATGAGATGGCTCATTGAATTATCATTTCAGATATTCTGCTTTGAGTTCTGTAAACACAACAAATCAAATTTATGTCTGTACATAATAATCCCACACATTTTGTTGAAAGCTGCGAAAGATTAGGAAAATATTTATTGGACTTTGAATTCCCTCCTTGATGATTTTAATTAGTCTCTGACCACATACAGACTGAAACTGCGGTTTGAAAGAATAGTTGCTCAGTATGTTCATCTGAGGATCACCTTACCAGATTTCGGATATGTTCTATCAATTAGCAGACTTGGACAGAAGGCAGAGGAAAAATTAATATGGTTCTAATTTTAAGTGTCATGGTTTCTGCATTTGGACCTGCATATCATCCTTCCAAAGAAAACTTCTACCCTGATATTTTTCTGTTTTATTGAGCTGAATTGCAGTAAAATGTGATCCACAAATACATAAACGCATTAGACCTCATTGGGAAGTGCTATTAGGTCTTGGAGCAGCAGTAAAATCCATTTTAAATCCCTGCCAGTTCTCTGGCCTGCAACCTGCAGTTACACCTCTCATCACTCGGACCATTAAAGAATATGACCTGCTTTACATGCAGCTGAAGTGATGGGGTGCACAGACACCAAACGTGCTCCTGTCCTCTCATGTCCATAATGTCTGCTTGGCCTTCAGTGGACTTTTCCCAAGCGCACAGGTTGTCGAGCCAACGGCAGCTGTCAGATGGTGGTTGTTGGCAGGGTGTGGTGCCTGACTAGCAGGTCTGACCAGACACTTGTGCTGCTGCGCTGAGCCATTAGCAGAAAGTTGACCCCAAAGCCTTCCCTCAGACTACTGGTTGACGTACTGTGGTTGTCGGGGTCCATGATAGCATTGGTGAATCACAGCCGAGTGGATGACCCGACCTTCCAGTGGTCACGTCAGGATTGGCTAATTCTGACAGAAGATGTCTGGGCTTCCTTTACATGTGTGTTTATCTTTTGAATTTTTTTTTTCTATTAATCTTTTATGCACAGCCCGAGTAACTTCACAGCTAAACAAACAGTGATTTGTGACCCACAGTAATCCTGTTCTTGAGTCATATCCCTTCTTTTCTCTTTCCTTAAATATACTACTCGAAGTTCCCTCCGTAAGATCTTCAGATTTGGCAAAAGAGTAGTGAACACATCTTAAACCAGAGTTGGCTTAAGTGGTGACTGTCACTATGGCAACGTCCTCATGTTTTCAGTTTGAAACTGACATCTCAGTAGGTCCTGTTGTGTCCTGATATGTGGGGTTAGAAGCTGTTCTACACGTATGAGGTGAGTTATTAGGAAGTTTGATAATTACAGGGGGTGAATAAGGTATGCAGTAAATCTTGCAGATTAGAGGCTGGATGTAGCAAACTATCTGTAAACTTAAACACACTGTCACAGGGACTTTACAGGCCCCATGATGGCAGAATTGGACAACCACAATGAAAGAATTACTTATCAAAGTCATGAAAATGAAGCCGATGAATGCAGGTTTATGAAATACTAAGGGATCAGCCAAATGCAACGAAAGAACCACTGTGCCTCATTCCATGCTTTCCATGTTGCATTGAAATCTTTCCACATGTTATGTGACCTCAGATCAATTAATTTTTTATTAAAAAGTGCTGACATAGTGGCAGAGGACTCAGGCTTAACACAAGCTTAACCCAAAGATGGTTAAAGTTTACAACTTTAGTTATCTAAATATGTGGTGGTGGTGGTGGTGGTGGTGGTGGGGGGTATTTTCTCTTCGCAGCTATGATTTTACATATCATGGAAATATTTTTAACAAAATGGCAATACAGTAAAACAAGTATATCATAAACACAATAAATGCATGTGTGTCTGTGTGTATTCGTTGAAGGATGGGAGCAGGGTATGGGTATTTTTTGGGTCTGATTCTATGGCATATGAGGCACAATTTTTTCCTGGCTAGTGAGACTGTGCAGCCCACTCTCATGGCTCTTAGAAATTAATGTATTGCAGTTGGAGTTATTTTTGTGCCAGCACCATGCATCCTCTCTTGGGACATGAAAGGCAAAGTGGAAGAAAAGCTGACATTTACATTTCTGAATACCTTGAGTTATATGAAATAACTACATTCATATCAATGTCTCAAAAGGAAAGCCCTGTCATGGGAACAGATTTCCATCTAAAGTTCCAGTCACACAGACTGGTTGTTAACCTCCTGACAGCCACCCTCCCCCAGGGAAAAATCTGTACTCCAACATCAACCATCTAGCTAATGAAAATTCAGTCGTATGTAGCACTTGCTGGCTCTCCCGGGCATTTGGGATTTCCAGTGTGTCGCCGACTGCTCTATCGGACTATGTGTTGCTTGTTGTAGACTTTTAGGTTTAGGTTTGCTAAGAGTTCTTCGCAGTAGTACTGAACGAAAGTGTCCTAGCTTAGGTAAATTAGATATAGAGCTAAGGTCCTATTAAAGTTTTTAAAACATGTTTTGGTCTTATTTCTACAACTTTCTAAAATCAATTCATCCTTCCTAATCTTACAGGTATATATATTGTTCTGCAACGTGAGTTGTCAATAATCAGTTAATTTTTTTCTCTGTGAGTGTTGTTAATAATTATTCACTGATATTTAAGGTTGTGACTTATTCCATGTCCAGCATTTTCATGACTACCCACTTGAATATGTCAAAAAAGGTTAGTGGCAAGCTGTAGCGACAACACAATCAGATTGATGTCTTGCTGCCAACTCAACTACTCTTAAGATAAGATGGGAGTAGACCATATTAAAACAAAAGCAAAATCCATAAAACAGTACACAAACATATGAGGTGGTGTTGGTGACTACATATTGATGAAGACATGAGAGCGGTGGCCTTCTTTTCTAACTCAATTATAGTGCCAACAGTTACTGATTACAGATTATACTGAACTTGCAGTGAACTTGTACAGCAAACACAGTGACATAAGGTATTTTAACTGTTTATTGTTGATTGAAGTCTAATATCTGTTCAAGGTGTTGCTGCATTTAAAGACATTAAAGACATTTATCATTAAGTAGAGTGTTATTACTGAAATTATGAGCAAAGATCTAGAATTATTTAAATCAGAACTGTCACCTGAGCTGTTTTACATGCACATATTTATGCATAATGCAAACACAGAATATGAGCATAATGGGCGATCGTGGCTCAAGAGTTGGGAGTTCGCCTTGTAATCGGAAGGTTGCCAGTTCGAGCCCCGGCTTGGACAGTCTCGGTCGTTGGGTCCTTGGGCAAGATACTTCACCCGTTGCCTACTGGTGTTGGTCAGAGGGTCCGGTGGCGCCAGTGTCCGGCAGTCACACATCTGTCAGTGCGCCCCAGGGTGGCTGTGGCTACAATGTAGCTGCCATCACCAGTGTGTGAATGTGTGTGTGAATGGGTGGATGACTGGATATGTAAAGCGCTTTGGGGTCCTTAGGGACTAGTAAAGCGCTATATAAATACAGGCCATTTACCATAAAGTAACACAAGGTAATAAAAATATCTGTGTAACATCAAGCAAGACATATTATAGATGATAAAAAAAGTGATAATACTGGATGAGAGCAGAAAAAGAGAGAGTGAGTAAGAGTAGGGCAGAAGCAGGCCGGTCTAAAGGGTTGGTACATTTATAAGCAGTGACCGTGAGAGACTCCTTTCTGGCCTATGGTTGGCTCTTTCACAGGTTCCTCCTCCCCAGCACTGAAAAGTTGTTACAGGGTGGCGCTGGGTCTTATTTGGATTCATTTACAGCCCCCTGCCTGAAGAGCTTGGTTTTGTCAGGGCTGTTGCGGTAGCTTGCTCACTCTTTGGTTTAAAATATGTTGCATGTCAGTTATTTGATGGTTTGGCTGTTGACAAGTGTTGGTTAAACTCATTTGGCTGCTCAGAGAAAGAAAAAAAAAAGGCCTCCAATAAGACTGAACACTTGAATACATTTTTCAAATGTGACATATTTTTTCAGCTCTGCCGTTTCAACATTGCATGAATGGTTTCCTTTAACCATAATATAATGTTGCTGGCACAAAATGTCCGAAAGAAATATTTCCTAATTATGACTGGGGAACATAATCTGTGATCAGATATCAGATGAAACCAACGTGGCATGTTTTCGTGTGGAGAGCAAAACTCCACTCTACAATTTTGGCGAAGCAATGAGATGTCTGAGATGCTCACTGACACTTTGCTCTGACTCAAAAAGACTAGGAATCATCTGCCACAGCAGCTCTGACATTTTCCCGAGCTTTCGATAAACAGGTGCACCACCGCGAATCTCGTGGAAAGAGTTTAGAACTAACCCTCCATCACTCCCAACCCACATAAAGACCTTGTGGATTGCACAGGAGGACAGTGGTAGATATATCACGTGGAAAAGTGATACGGCATACTACTATGGTTCTGTGCCAAAGGAGCTAGGAGAGCCATGTGCGGTCAGAGTGGCGAGGGGAGGCCTCACAGTGTTGGCAGGCACGTGCGCTATACTGCACCAGATGCTGGTTTATGATCATTTGTGTTAGGCAATTGCAGATTTGAGTGTTTACCTGCTTGCATTTTAACCATACTGACACTTGTGTATCGTTGTGTACTGTGTAACAGTGACACTTTGGTATGATTTGATATCAGTGCAACTTTGATCTGTTTAAATTTATAATAAAAATATATCACAAGCTGAATCCGTCATTACAAAGAAAAACACTTATTAGCTAACGAAGTGCTTTTGGACTGAATAAATATTACTAATGTCTTAGCTGGACTATTCATTTGAAGATTTTCCAGTTGCCATATATTTTATATTTGGACATTCCTAAGGAATGCTTTTAGTGGTTGATATATAATTAGTTGCTGTATAAACCTGTTTTAATAGATGTTTTATAGACCCCTTTCCACAGACAAAAAAGGTAAAAATAAAATAAACATTCAAAGAAGCATTAATCTATCATTTGACAGATTATCACTAGTTAGGCCTTTTGGTTTATTCACTTCAACTTTTTAAATTCAATAGGTTATACTGATTTTCAATTTAAAGATATCAGTTCAGTTCAGTTTGCTCCACTGCGACCCAGATAAAGAGAAGTGGAAGAGAATGGATGGACAATAGATAGATAGATTCAAAACATCAATAGATGATATGATCTCACCGTGCCACCACAAAGCTAACAATGTGACAATAAATGACATTGTTTAAAAGACCATTCATATTTTAACCATTAAAATATGTAATGCCAAAATCAAAGTTGTGCCAGTGTAACCTGTCCATCTTGTGGCCATCCTACAAAAACGTCTGCCAAACACGATTCTTTGACTTTCTAGCAAAAGGGAAAGTTGTTTCCCAGAACTTTTGGATATTATCTCTTTGTTAGTTACACATTACAGAGAATTGTACAGGTAAGTTCTGGTTGTTTGTTTTTGGCCATTACCAGGGAAGGTTTATAATAAATCATGACAAAGTTGCTCATTGATTACGTTTATCCTATGAAGAATAAAATCTATTTTGACTGGAATGGTCTCTTCTGGAAGGACAATCCTACTATCCACGGGGCACAAGGAGTCATGAAGTAGTTTTATATATGCAAAAGTGATGTGAATTGTGCTATGGCCCTTAAAGTCCCCAGATCTCAACCCAGCTGAACATCTATCTGAGTTTTTTCTTATATTTTAATTTAGACAGCACTTTTCCCCACCCTTTTGAAAACATCAAATTAGGAAATAGACTATAGTCAATGCCTGATACTGCCTGTGTCAAGGTACACTGAAACAGAAGGAATATGGTGGTTCGACCTCTTACAATACCAACCAACCCCTGAAGATATTATTTGTCTCTAGATGCACTTGTGTCACAATTAAACCAGACAACAACAAACTATAGATCTCAGTAACAAGCACAATTCATACAACTTTGACTGTGACTATGAAGACTTAGAGTCTACCAGGTTACTGAAGGTCTTTAGAGCTTGAAAAGAAAACAACTGGACTTTAGGTTTGGGGAAATATTTCACCTCTCATTGAAGAGGTTCTTTGACTTCTAAAACAACTGATGAAGAGTCCCAGGTAATAAATTTAACTTAATTACTTAAAAACTCTCTGCCCACGTAATCAAGGTGCAGAGTCCTAGGTAATCTAGTTTAACTGGGACTCCCAGTTCTAAAACAACTGAGGGAAACAATAAAACCATTCTACAAATTCAGGGTAAGGGTCCAGGGCTTCTCATCTAAAGCTAGACTTGATCACCTTGGACTCTTGATAAGTTGTTTTAGAGCTAAACCAGCATTTTAGGCAAAACATCTTCACAAACCTAAAGAAGATCAGTTGCCTTCTCTTCAAGCACTCAAAAACACAATCACTACCACGGGGATAACGTATACGTTAAGTAGTCTATGACAGTTGGAAAAAAATACCAAATGTGGAGTCATGGTCGTAGCATTTCCCTGCCTTAAGTGCCCATTGCAGTCATTAGTCCTGGGTCACAACAGCTATTCAAGTCAGCAATCACCATGGTCCAGTTGTTAATGATTGTGTTCCCCATGCTGACACTAAGTGTTGAGTCAGGTCAAATGGACATTCAGAGGAATTCCATCTTGGAAATTCCAACGCTCCTGTTCCCTCAGGTTCACATCGTGGAGAGTGCAAGGGAAAAAAGCTGGAACAATGCGATCTGGAATCTGGGAGGGAGTTTGTCACTGCTTTTTCACAGCTCCTGAGATATGAGTTAAACATGCGGAATGTTAATCTGTCAATGTGTGGTCATGGTGCGTTTTTGTAAGTGATTGTGATTTGAATCACGAGGCCCTGTGGCTGTGGCCGGGCCCTCTCTGCCTATCAGGAGCGATTAGAGGTAACTGTTTCTGACACCCTGATGGCCATGAGAGACATCCCTTGCCCGCCAACAAAGCCGCATGTCACACACGGCCATCTTGTTTTCTCCCAACAGGCCTCTGGAATGTAGTTCATCCCCTTGGTCTCCTCAATAAGACCATTCTACAAATTCAGGGTGAGGGTCTATTGAATCTTAACCCTCCAGGCCGATGGATGCAAAGTAGCGCTCAGCATGTGAAACTATGTAGAACGAATGCATTTTAGCACCCTTTATTTGGCCTTCAATAGACTGTCTTCATTGACGTGGGGACTCTAAAGCCCGTCTCAGTAAACGTGTCTCCAAAATGAAAAGGTGAAACAGCAGGGAAGACATATGTGATCATCAGCTGAAGCTCCAGAAATCTGAACAATACAACTGGAAGCACAGGACTGTTTAAAGACGGACAAAAACATCGTACAAAACTGTTTGAATGAAACGTATCTGAGATCCCAAAGCCAGAGTGTACCAGTCATAACCTTCTCTGGTAGCTCATTTGAAGTAAGTGAAAAATGCATTTTTTAATCCCAGTATGCAGGGATAAATCCATGCCATGTTGGAAAAACATTTGCACCACAGCTCTGGTTTGTGGCTGGCTATTGTACGGGGAGTGGTATTTCACTTATGAAGTGATTCCGTTACAGCTGTCCCCTCAACCATCCCCCCTTCTGCATGCACTCACTTACTCCCATTCAACCACACACACACACACGCACGCACACGCACGCACACACACACACACACACACACACAAACATGCACTTTAGACATAAAGAAAAAGGAAATCAAGCAACACTTCCTGTGTTTGGATTTTTAAAACTGACACAAAGAGATGATAAAAATGAAGCGGCTCATTCTGATCACTGAACAGCAACTCT
>NW_024582465.1:1290388-1400494 GCF_018398535.1 Haplochromis burtoni
CACACACACACACACACACACACACGCACAGAGGCAGAACTATTTAAACACAGTTCTCCATAAAGAACTTTGGGAAGGTTTCTTTTGAATTATAAAACGTTACAGATTATAGACTAAAATGTGAGAAGAAATGTAACAATTTCAAGCTCTAACCATTTTCATCAAACTAATTCCAATAGTAACATTTCAATTTTTTTGGATTACTTTTCTTACCAGTATTTTAAATTGGTCAATAACACAGAAATGTCCCGTGAAGGCTGTAGATGTTTCGTATCAAGCCTTCAGGTGTTGACAGCATTTTCACCATAAACAATTTTTACACTGTAAGTAATGCTAGAGTCTGTCATTTTTCACCCCTCATTTTAGAAGGAAAATGTTATTTAATTTCCAGCAATAAAACGGACTTCTTGTCCAATGAAATGGCCACCCATCTACATCCAGTCACAGACATGGCAAAATGGTTTTATTTAGAGCAGTGTGCATTGATTTAATATGCAGTTGCAAAATGGCTGCCAGTGAAGTCCTGGCTGACTGTTGTGGCCTTTGCCATCTTGGTGTTCATGTAAAGGTTAAATTAACAGACAACACTGCACGTTCATTCAGTAGCAACGTCATGCTTTTGTTAAACCCGCCATAATGTCCTACAGCACACCCTGCTTTATCATCTATTTAACTCTAACTATACACTCTGTGGATCACAGGGTTGTTTTCCCATAGACTCCTATATCGTACATCTTATTTCTGAAACCATGGGAGATCCCTGCTTTTAGCCATTAGGATGAATACAAGTATCACACAATCACTGTTGATTTCAGGAAACAACAACATAGTCCAGATTCACAACACACAAGAAAAGGTTATTTTAGACGCAACATATGCCAAGATGCGCATCTGCAGTGAGATCCAGCAAAACTGCCACGTAAAACACAATCTAGTCCGGCTTCCTAGATCCTGTGGAATGACATATTTTAACTAATATCAGCTGAATAATATATTTCACTTAGCTGGGTTCACTTAGCTGGCTATGTGGGAGGAAACTAATCTTGAAAAGATTATTATATTTACTTTTTTTGGCAAAGCTTTGAAATGGTATGGGAGGTAGTTGTGGCTTCTGTGGTCAGATGTTTATTGTTTATGCTTAGTATTTATCCCTAATTAATGCTGTGTTGATGAGCCCTGTCACAGACACCAGTGAACAACAGCATGGTCTCACGCAATGTGCGGATGATTTACTCCCCACATACAAGGCCTTGGAGGGCAGCAAAACGCTGCCTCCAGCTTGTCTCTTTGAGTCAGAGCAGGAAGACAGATGCTCTAGAAAAACACAGAAAAACCGAAGACTTCCCGCAACTTCTCAACTGCTCATCTCTTTTTTGGAAGCTCTACTTGTTTTCAGCATGTGCATCAGAGCAACCAGCAGTTCAAAGACTTGTTATTCAGAATCACAAATTGTTGCACGTTTTCCACATATGAAGGTTTGGGACCCACATGGAGACCAGTAACAGAGGTCACTGCAAGGTCTTTATGACCCCTTTCCATGTGGCTACTCCATCCAACAAATCTGTGTCATTATATTATTGTGTTCAAATGATTTGCTCACTGACAAATGATGTGAGACTAATTTCAAAATAATGTGACTTGTCTTTCCTTAGAAATGGAACTGCTATCCAATTGGAAATATGCTGTGTGAAACTATAAGTGACTGACACTGATATTCATTATGTATCACAGCCTCCCTTATTTATCATAACTAACTTTTTTTGAAGTACAATGCACAGAAACTGTATCTTTTGGTTCAGTGCTCTAAACCAGGTGCATCATAGTAGTTTTAGTTCATAAGCCACATAAATCCCACCGCATCATGTTGTGGGGCAACATCAAATTGGGATGTTTTACTGTCCTGCTCTAAACTCTTGATGCATCCTTAAGCAAATGGTGGTGTCAGAAATAGAATATGGTCAAGAATTAACTAAAGATGTGAATTCATTTCCACAACCTAGCCACAGGATTCCACGAGTCAGTGTACGACTAGTGCCCATCCCAAGTGGATAAATGGGGAGGGTTGTGTCAAGAAGAACATCTGGCATAAAATCTTAGTCAAATTCAGCATCTGGATCCTAAAAAAATTGAGATTTCCACATTGGATTGGTTGGGATAACAAAAAGCACCTCCAGTGCTGATGGCCAACGGGATGCCAGAGGAACTCTTACTGATGGCTAAAGACAAGGGAGAAGGCATGTTAGGAGGCAGCACAAGAGAAGAAAAGGCCAGAGTGTGGAGGTGAAGGTAGGAACTTTAGATACGCCTGCCAGAAGAAGGTGGCACTAACAAAAAGACAGGAGGACGAGCTGGAGGTGGCAGAGCTGAAGATGTTGTGAGATGTTAAGTGACCAGAAAGGACAGGATCAGAAATGAGTAAAGCATGGGGACAGTTAAGATTCAGTGATTTGGAGACAAAGTTCAAGAGAGAACTTTGTCTCAAGGCTGAGATGAATGGACATGTGTAGAGGAGTGGGTATATTGGACAAAGGATGTTTAATTTGGAGCTGCCAGGTAGGAAGAAGATACAAAGACCGCAGAGGAGGTTCATGGATGTGTGTCAATGTGAATGTTTTTGAGTTTTGTTTAAAAAAAAAAAATCCTAAATAGCACAGTGATAAGAAAGTTTAGTTAGTGCAGCCAGTTTAAAAATTATAAAAATCAACCAACACAGTGAAAAGAATGCCTTGTTTCTCTGACAGCTTTTTCATCAACATCATCCATAAATTCACACACGTGCAACAGACATAATAAGGGCTGCAGATCCTTTGGCAAATTTGACTTCACCAGTTTTAGATAACTTTTGTGTTTGATTAGAATCAGATTATGTGTCAGCATGACCAGCTTTGCATTTTGCACCACAAATGTCAGAGAAAGCAATGATTCCCATATGGAAAAGATATATATAAATCTTATAAAGTTTGTATCTGTCTTGTGTGAAACTTCTATGAAAAGCATACAAGAGTGAAAACAGAAATAAGATCCCTTGAAAAATTATATAAATTAAGCTTGTATGTTTTGGATACTTACTAAAACAATATAATGAAAGTAATGAGAAAGTGGCCACTTTCATGAGTAAATCGTATAAGCCTTATATGATTCAGTATATGAAGTAGGCCACATCTTATGCAAGTCTTTTATAAGTTTTTTCTATTTCTTTTCCATATGGGTTGAGTCAAGTGTAACCACACCTGACACTGCTTTTGGCTTTCCACGTGTGTGTTGTTCTTCAACACGTCACAGGAGTGACATCAGATTTTCTCACTCTTATGCATATGTACTCTGATTTACTGTGAGTTGGTACTTGGTGGTTCTGATGTAATTCAGTACCCTAAAAAGTACTATGTTCGATAACCAACTCATAAAAAAAACATAATTCAACATGAAACATAAAAAGCAAAGAAATATATGTTTTGCACACCAATGCAATTAAAAAATAAAGCTGACAAAATTAATTGAGAATATATTCCTCAGCTAGAGTGACAGTCACATGTGCAAAATAGTCAGATTTCTATTAAGCAATGAATTCACATATTGCATTGTTCTAACAGTTGAATGACAGTATTAACTCTACTTATACCCAAACAATTTGAAGTTTCTGCAGTGCAGTTTAGAGAAAATGTAATCATATTTATTTTCTCTAGATTTTTTTGGAATTAGATCTGTTCTGTCCAGTTATGGTAAATATGTTAAAGACGTGTGCGGTTTGCTAAGTCAAGCATGGGAGGCTCTTTACCGGACTCGCCCTAAATATACTTTGAAGCATTTAACATGTTATGCTCCTCTACCCTATAGAGGAAAACACTGCTATACTTGACTGTTGCCTGGACTAAGGATCTCCCCAAGGGACAGAGTGGACTGCTCCCTTAACCCGTCCTATCAGCGGGGCTCCACCAACATGTATAATCTGCAATGCGAAGCTGCCTTTTACTGCATGCTGCTGTTATACCACTGAAGCCTGACAGTGCCAAGGCCTGTGGTGACTTGGGCGTTGCAGGCCTTGCAGTTTGTTTTTATCTTGTTCATGGGCACCAAAGTCATATTTCACCACCTGAGGACAGGAGTACTTGGTTCCAAGATTCATTTATCCGTGTAGCTCACTGTAATTCATGCACAGTGTGTCACAGTTATGATAAGCAGAAAACTGAATGTGCAATAAATCTACCTAATTATGCCATTTTCGATCAGTCCTATACATTAAATGAAGCCTACATCTCAACAAAGAAAGGAAATAGATGAAAGACCAAATACAAAGAACAAAATCTCATCATCTCGTCAAGACAGCTCAAGACAGCTGGCAGAGCACAATACTGAGACTCCACAAAATAGTCTGTCATCTATTTGTAATCTGTTAACACATTTGAGCATCTAACAGAATATTTGTGGATTTATTTCCACACATAAAGTGTACTTTGAGGAGGGATTGGAAGTCCTCAGGGCCATGTTAAAAGACTGGGCCTATATTGACATGTGGTGAGATACAGAACCTGGAAACCAATCAGGTTTACTCAGACTAGGCCAGACCAAACCAGTCCGAAGTAGTGTGATCCAATTGAGAATGAAGAAAAAACAATCATTAGTTCAAGTCGCCAGTCCAAATATAATGCTTGAAAGAAAAGTGTTAGTCAAAAGGAACTTTCTTCCCTGCGCACAAATACTGCTTTTTTCGGCATGCTCACTTAAAAGTATTATCATAATTACATTAAGTAATAAAGCCTGCTAGTTGCAGTATGTTGACAAGACAATAAATCTGTTTTTATTTGCAAAAGGAGAAAAGTGCAGCTTTCATCAGTTCTTCCACAGTGCCCAAGGCAGGTTCCTTCTCTGTGGTGTGGCCAGCACCCATCTAGCCACACAGGAAGCATCTTCTACTGCTTCCACTCTTTTCTCTCTCTCCTCATTTCCCTTCTTTTACTTGCAGTCTCCTCCTCACTTGCCCATGGTGGAAACTATTAATAGGGCAGGGTTCCATGGAGCAGTGTGGCTAGGTTATCATTCACACAGCTTTCCTTTGCTCTCTCTCTCTCTTGCTCTCTTTTACTCTTAGCACAGTAATCCTCAGCACACAACCCAATATAGCGGGGGGAGACTCATTGCCCTCTGTTTTTAGACCTCCACAGCCACAGGATAACGATTTTTCCTGATACACGCGTGGTGAAAATGCGTAAGACTTGACCTTTTTTTCTTGAGCCTTGGTGTGTCACAGACAGGGGTGACATGGGAAGGAAAATGTGATGGCCAACCAACTGTAAAACAGTTTTGCAGTGTCAACAGAGGAGCAATGTAAAGACCTGAAGGAATCCTTTGTAAACAGACAACTTAGAGTTTGGAGGACAGGCAACATTTTAAGACGTATGTTTGCTCCTAGAAAGAGATATGTTTAAGATTGTCTTGTGACTGTTATTTAATTGGTGACATACAGTACAGATAGACAAGAAGTGTAAGGAAAGAAAGCAGGAGAGAGTTTTGCTGATAAAGACCCAAACAGGGGATCAGTTGCTAAGAGCATTTTTATCTATGTAGTATGTACCCGGATCACATGTCCACTGGTACATTTGTTTGTTTTTTGTGTAAAAATTTGGACATTTGAAGCAACTTTTTTGTGCTTGGCTTTAAGCTAATACCCCAAATACAGATCTGTACTTCAAATATAGCCAAGAAACAAATGTAGGAACAGTGTTGTGAGAAAGTCTTTACTTCCTTCCAGATTTCTTACAAAGAATTCATTTATTCTTGAATTTGTTTCTTACCAACTTAATTCTTGATATAAGACAAAAATAACATGAGTAAATACAAAATACAGTTTTTCAGTGATGATTTAATTTATTAAGGGAAAAAAGTTATCCAAACCTACCTGGTCCTATGGTAAAAAGTAATTCCACCTTAAACCTGATAATTGGGCCACCCTTCACATCACAGTGGAGGAATTTTAGTCCACCCTCCTTTGCAGAATTATCTTAATTCTGCCACGTTGGGGGGTTTTCAAGCATAAATGACCTATTTAAGCTAAAGCGGGACGTTTTATTCCATAGATTTAAGTCCAGATGTTGACTAGGCAACGCCAGAACCTTTTTGTTTTTATTTGTTTGCTAAGCCATCCAGATATGGACTTCCTGGTGTGTTTTAGATAAATGTCTTGCTGCATAACCCCATTGTACATGAGTTCCATTGCACAAACCGATGGACAGATATTCCACCACGCTACCACCACCATGTTTGACTGGGTGGTAAATCTTCCAAACTAAAATCTTCCAAAAGATTCAGCTTTTCTCTCATCAGTCGACATAATATTTTCCCAAGATGTTTATAGGCAAATGTGAGACTAGCCTTTGTGTTCTTTTTGGTCAGCAGCGGGTTTTTTTCCTTGGAACGCTCCCATGGATGCCATTTTTTCCCAGGCTCTATCTTATTGTTGAATCATTTACACTGACCTTAACTGAGGCAAGCGAGGCCTGCAGTTCTTAAGAAGTTGCTCGAGGTTCTTTTGTCATTGACGGGTTCTTGGAGTCATTTTCCACTTGTGGATAGTGGTTCTCGCCATGGTTCGCTGGAGTTCCAAAGCTTTAGAAACAACTTTGTAACCCTTTCCAGGCTGATAGATGTCAATGACTTTGTTTCTTAGCTGTTTCTTTAGATTGCGGTATGATGTCTTGCTATTTGAAGTCTTTTAGCCGACTTCACCTTGTCAGACAGGCTCTATTTAACTATTTTCTTGATTTTGTTTGAGTTTGTTTGATGATCACAAATGTTTAAGTGTGACAAATATGCTAAACAACAACAACAACTAAAAAATAATGAAGGGCCCACATATTTTTTCAGGCCACTGTAAATTTTCCTCGAGCAACCGTTGTATCACTGGATTGTATGCATATTGTGAATATGCAAAAAAAGAGTACAAGTGCATCATGATGTATTCATCTCTGTATTTCCATTCCTCCTATGCATCTTGAAATTCAGTTTTCCAGATTGTAATGTACCTTCTAAAAATTATGCACTCTTGTGCAGTCTTTCCTCTCACTTTTAATCTCTCAGCCAGCCTCATCATCCTCCTTTCCTCCTCCTCCTTTTCCCTGGGCCGCTGAAAAGCTGTCATTGACGAGAACACTGTGAGGGGGTGAGAGGTGCTCGGGCCCCACGGGCTCGTGTAGCAGCTCCAGTGAAAGACTCCCATTTAAGCACACACACCTGTTAACAAACACCAACAATGGCCTGTATGGCTGCCAGTTCAGTGAGCTCTATACCCTGACCCCTCTCCCACCTCTCAACCCCCTGGCGGATATTAAAAAACCTCTATTTACCCATGCTGGCAAACAGTGCAAAGGCCCCAGAGAGGCTGGCCTGCTCAGGGTGTCCTCAATCCACTATTGTCCGATGGAGAACTAGCCGGCTGGATGGGAAGGAATGCTGAGGTAAAACTGAACTGGATTGGAGTTCTGTTAAATTGTTTAATCTGTTTAATTTTTGTTTAACTTTTGAGCATTGCATACAGCCCCTGTGTTTGTCCCTTGTTATTTTTGAGGGTGAAATGGACTTCATGTCACTTTTACTGCTTCAATGTGGAAGGGGTTCAAACTGTGCTATAGCTCGCAAGCTATGGCTGATCACACCTTGAATAAAGCATTATTGTATGTCTAAATTTTTAGAGTTTCGCAAACTTTTTACCAAACACATGTTTCATTTGTAGATTTGCAAATGGAACTTTAAGCGAACAACAAGCAAGAGAGCAAACAACAAATCAAAAGATTAAAAAAACAAATTTGCATCTAGAGTACTTGTGGAATCCACTGAGGTCATCATGGCCCCCTGATTGAGCCAATCATCAGTTAAGTTTATTACAAAGTAACAAATAGTTAACCCCAACATCAATAATATCCCCGTTTGGCCCCATGAACTTGCAAAAGTGAAAGGCATTCATTTTACAATTTACAGTTAAACAGTTGAAAATTGTTTATCAATTATAGACAGACAATTTCCTGGTCTTCAGGAATTTTTTCAAGGTGAAGTTTTGGAGTAAGCCATTATTGAGACCAAACGTTTTTGCAGGGTGAACATCCTCCGGCATAAAGCCAGCAGGAACCAGCCACCCCTGATTGTTGCCATTCTTAAGATGGGGCCGCTCTCCAGTTCAGCTCTGACCACTCCTTTTGTGTTTGCTGGGAGGGTGAGGGGGGACAATCAACCCTATGTGACAGATAATAGCCTCACTGGCCTGCTCACCCTTCACTCCCCACTACTGCTCTATCCTCCCATAAAATTCCACACTATAATTGCGTTCCCTGGAAGCCAGTAGTAGAAGAGGAGGAAAAACTTAGAGGAAGAAAAAGAAAGATTTCTATAGTGAGGAGCCTGTATTCATCCAGGGCCTATGCACAGCAAACAACAAACTGCGAACCACAGTCTAGAAAGAAAGAGCCATAATAGTCAAAAGCAGTGAAGGACTGGCCCACCGGTCTCCAATTCAGTAGGCCCTGGCTTCTTTAATAACTGAGTGAGTTCACAATTAAACCCTGCTTGCTGGTAATGCAAGTCTTCTTAGAGTTTCAATTGGCATTGGTGGGAGACAGGGCTACTGTTGTGTCCTGGGATTAAAGCAGGCAAGGGGAATCAAAAGCCATTTTACAATACAGTAATCAGCATGTTTTCCCTCTGAAAGGCCCTCTGCTCCCCCATTTAGAAAACACAGAGCATTACCTCTTTTCTGCTCTATACAAAACCCATTCAGCCACATGCTTTATTATATGCATTAATCCTATGTGTTGTTGGGGTTCTGGGGCTCTATGAAACAGGGGGGTGAAGGTGAAGAAGTGTCCATTCCACACAGATCGGTAAGGAAAAAAAAAATCCATGAACTGACCAAGAAACAGACCTGAGTTATATCCCTTGTATCTTGTTTGAAAAATGTTGAAGGCTGCTATGATATAATAAATCTAGATTTGTTTTATTCCTTTTTAACGAAAGATAAAATTCATGATCTCACTATTCATTTACACATTTACAAGACATACTTTTCACATACTATTTGCAAAAAAGGGAAAAAATTCTTTAGGTACCAAGCAATACTTTACTTTTTCACTATTTATGCGAATTAGTGGGCAAAAGTAGCAATAATAATGATGCACACATCAGAACGTATAAGAAAAAACAAAGACAAAATAGAAATATATGCTGAATAAAAGAGATGGAAGATAAAACCAGTTAGTAATAAACACTAAGTAAAAAACAAAAACAAAACAGGAATAGCACCAGATCTGAATGCTTTTAGCAAACTTCTTAGGATTTCTATTTTTCTTAAATTGAAATGCCAAAAATTGAAATTCAAAGTTGTTATAGCTAGTAGAACTGTAACCTCGTGCTTGTGTATACATTTTACAAATACAGTGCCAGAATTAATTAGTCTTACATAGAGATGGCACGATACCACTTTTTTATGTCCGATACCGATATCATAAATTTGGATATCTGCCGATACCGATATGAATCCGATATAGTGTTTTTTAATCAACAAAACTGTTTTTTTAAATATCTTGCTGCATTTTGTATAAGTTCATACTCAAGTTTAAAACAACAACTACACTAAAGCTATTCTGTTATACCTGTATGCAAAAAAAAAATTTCATAGTTCAGCAATACTGATCAATCTAATAAACTTAAACCTACACCATCCTCCCTATTCTGGTATTTTAAAGAGTACTTAGCAGTAAATATTAAGCAACCTAACTAATAGGGTTCCAACTCCCAGCAACAACAAAAATAAATAAATAAAAAATAGGGAACCACCCCTCACGCTCCACCTCATGATGCTTAATCGACGTAATCAACCTTAATTTGATGCAGTGTGAAAAAAAATGCACAGAAATCAATTATTTTTCAAGAAATATTAAATAGATTCAACATCTTTCTTCAACAAAATTGCAGACTGCACAGATGGTACCTTCCCAAAGGAAAAAGTACTATAGCTTACTAGGGTATATATATGACTTAATAGTTACTATATACAGTAATGGACTTCTATTCATTTTACATCAAATTAAAACTTTGGGTGTCAGATAATTATTTATTAAAAGCTAGACATTTTAAATGAGAATAAGAAAGAAAAGTATGTCTTTGTGCCCCCTTTTCCCTGTTCATGCCCTATCGGCCCCCCTGGCTAAACTTTGCTAGATCCGCCCCTGCACAGTTACCAGCGTCAGCTACGTAGAAAAAGGATCGGTGTAGAAAGTAATATTAAATAAATTCTAACAACAGCTTATCAAGCTTAAACGTGCTGCTGTTGTTCAGCCAGCTGGTTTCCTCTTTCTGGTGCAAAGTGGGCCAAAAACAAACAGAGACGGACTCGCGACAGAAAAGCCGATCAGCTGATCATTAAGCAGTTTCATGATTGAAGTAGCAGCAAGAAGAGGCAGTCGCTCCATATATCGTTGTTAAGCTTAACGCAGGAATGCTTTACAAACATTCAGAGATGGACTTACACACTTGCTTTACTTCTCTCGGGGATAACTTTGTCGGAGATGAAATGCCGGGTTGCTAGCGAAGCTCCAAATGCTATCCAGACCACCGACAGGTCCCGCATGCCACAGCCGCTCTATCACGTGATGCATACTGCTCCGACGTGCTAACGTTCTGAGGTGAGTTACGGCGTGTTGCAAGTTTTGTGAGGTGCTTTCGTGATATTTAATGGATCGGATTACATTTTTTATTTTTCTCCGATATCCGATCCAGTAATTTAGGTCAGTATCAGACCGATACCGATACGTAATATCGGATCGGTCCATCTCTAGTCTTACAGCCTTTTCTATAAGAACATCCGTGAAAAAGCTCTTAAGGCCACAGAAAATACCTGCAGAGAGTCAAATACCAGAACAGATAAGGATGACTGAACAATATAAAATGTTTTGACATACCAACCTGAGAACTTCTTGAATTCTCTATGAGAAAGCTTACAATATGATTCCACTCACATGGATACTAGAATATTAAGTAATATACAGGCCCATTGGTGTACTTGTAAGGTTCATCAAGAACTTGATGCTACTATAGAAAACAACTCCAAGACCAGTGCACAAGTTACCACCAAGCATAGCAAGATGATAAAATGTTCCTTTTGCTGTTAACCCTCACCAGATAGGGGTTTCAGGATCTCATTTGTAGTGGTGTGGCCAAATGTTGGCAAAGGAATTTGATCTGTACTGAAGTGTTTTAACTTAAGGCCACATGGGGCAGCTACAACTACCTTGGGATCCTACAGGCCACTGGGGACCATGATGAGAGTGCAAGAATAAGAAAAGAGGCACTTACATGCAGAGTGATAGAAATACGATGCAAGCCACTATCCAGTAGACATACCAGTCATCAGATACCCAGATGGAAGGAAACCTGACCAAATAAAGAAACCGATCCCACTGATGTCAAAACCGGCAACCTCCTTGTAATGCAAGGGGTGTTTCCATCCAAAGTCTAGCACAATGAGACTCTAGAAGCAACAAAAGGCGATAGTGCAAAGATTTGTGAGTGTCAGAGCCACAATACAGAATGAAATGAGGAGCTAGCCTCATTTCATTCATTGTGATGAAATGCTATGAGATCATGTCCTGATCATAACAGGACAAGAACAGGTCTCAAGCACCAGATCCACAGAGGCAGGAGTCTACAATACTGGTCCTAAGTTTCAAGCTGTGACAAGACACCACTGAGATAGTCCAGCACACAATAACAGGATATAAGACGCAAACTACACCATTCATGGAGAGGCATAACCAAATAGTACACAAAAACAGAAACATTAGCAGCTGAAAGAATAAAACTAAGAAAGGAACAATACATTGAATCACTCAATCAGAATCGACTGAATGGAACTGAAATATATGGAAAAACACTTTAATCACTGTGTTCTCACACTTTCTACCAGAAATGTTATTTCAGCAAATATCTCCCTAAGAGACTGGTGAATTTCTTTTTTCCAAGAATATTGAACAAGATTATTCTTAAGCAATAGACATAAGCCAACAATGGCATGCAACAACTTTACACTTGAAGAAAAAATTAATGATGTCATCAAAGGTTTTATAATATGGTCTATTTTAATTGTGTCTGATAACAATCTATTACAAAAGATTCACGATTGAAGAGCTTTATTGTCAATACAACAGCATACACAGTATACAGCGTACCGAAATGCTGTTTCACCCCAAGCCCCCTATGGTGGATTTATAAGTATATAAAAATATATCTCCAAGAGATATAAAACTAGGAATTACAAATAAATAAACAAATGCTAAATTTGGGTAAAATTAAGGGATAAAAGAGTACTAATTACTAACTATACAATACTATACAAGGGCAAGATCCACGCATTACCATGTGAAGAGGAAATATTCCATGTTGCTGACCTTCCACTTCTTGATCCAGAACAAGCTAACCAACCAACTGAGTTTATCCTGAATCATCCACAGTTGTCCATGTAATTGATCTCTCTGAAAAAAAAAAACCTGCTCCATGTCATGGACTTTTGACTCCTGTGTGAAGAAACACAACTGCTGACTTTTACTATGGGGTATCTATGAATGTACACTGAGGTTTGAAAAACCCTGAAGCTAAGATCTATAATCTGCAGATCTAAGCATCGAATGAATAATCACAGAAACTAAAAAGCTACAAAAGATTGGGTAGTGAATGAAAAGCTTCCTATCTGTTGCAATTCATAAAAACGGAATCCTTTAAGCACAGTGATCCAGTTTTCAGAATAATTGACTTTGAATGAACTTAGTGATGTGCCGTCTTGGTGAGTGCTTTGTGATCAAGACTCTGGGCATGTTTTGTTGGATCAGAAACACAATCAAGCTTTAAAGAATACAATGCTCTCAAATTGCGAATGACAATATCTCATGATTCAGACATTTTCATTCATGGTTAATTTAAGGTTTCTTTACAACATCTGCTTGTGGAATCTGTGTATAATTGTGTGCAGTTGCTTCTGCTCTGGTTCAAAATTATGTTATGTTTGAAAAGCACTTAGCAGAGCATTAAAGGAGTAGAACTGTTTGCACTGACACTAAGCCTAATGGAAATATTGACATTATACTACTAATTTTTAAATGCTCATCTGTGCTGCTGGAGGCCAGTATTGGTATGCTGAATCACACATCCACCACATGTCAGTATGTTATCTTCTGTATCTTAAAACATGCCTTTGCAGAAAAACAAAATGTAGCACAGTAAAGTACTGATCCATCTGATGCGTGGGTAGAATGGCCCAAGACCAACTTTTATCAATTTAAAGAAATCTCCCACATTCCCAACCAGCACCCAACCCCCAATTGCTTTTTGTGCAAGCCTGTTGCAATAACCTTACTCATGACCTCTGTGTTTAAATCAGAAAAGGGAAACTAAATAAAAAGGAGATCCTCTTGAAGTGCTTTTATGCAACAGGAAGGATGATAATATGGTACTTTGTCTCCAGGCTTGTTCTGTGTTGGGCACAACATATACTGCGACAGAGCGTCATTTCACAAACATCTTGTATGTCTGTTTTCTCTGTCTTGGGTTGTGTCATTCATAAGGAACTTAGTGGCAGATTGTTGAGGAAGGAGGGAGGGTTTAAGGGCATATGCTCTTAGAAGGAGAGAGAGAGGGATGGAGAGAGATGGGATAGAAGAGAGTGAAAAGGCCAAGAAAGTGGGAGGGATAGATGAAATACAGAAGAGTAGAGGGGAAGATCTTCAGTGAGTTTGGCAGCTTTCCACAGAAACCATTAAGCATGAAGTGCATGTCTATGTTCGTGTATGCGCATGTGTGTTTTTGTGCACTGTGCATCAGGTAACCACTCAGTCCACCTGGCTGGAAGAACCACACACTGGAAAGTAGTAGTTGAGTTTTGTAAGTCTTCTTCCTTGGGCAAAGTTTGTTCTGTACTGTATACCTAAGGAAATGTCAGCACTGACATCCACCAGCTTTTAACAGTGACACAACAGCTCTGATGACACAACTGGGTCTGTCACAGATATATTCTTAGTGCATTCATATTCTTACATAAAAGCACTAAAGAAATGGCTTTGATGAACCTTATTATTATGAGAAAGAATGTGTAATACCAACATGTATATGTTACAGGTTTGATGCATTGTGAGACATTTAAAATTCATACACTGCTAAAAAAAATAAAATAATAATAATTAAAGGAACACTTTGGAAACACATAAAATCTCAATGGGAAAAAATCATTTAAGATATGTGCCACATTTTTGGTGTAAATAAAAATAATGAATCTGAATTCAAAGAAAGTCAGTTTTACTCACATTTCATTGCAGCATTTTCAGAAAAACACTGTGATGAAATGTATTCCCCACTGCGTAATTCATTATCGCACATTAAAATGTATTAAGAAATGATTAGACAAAAGAGGGGTTTTCAGGGAATACTCTTAATTCTCAGTTCCATATGTCAGAAGAAGACATAGAGTGTGATTAAAGTTTCATTGTCTATCTACTAAGCAATAGTCATAATGGACAAAAAATATGATAACAAGATCCTTGATGACAAATTTGTCTTTGAGAAACAAATCCAGAAGAACTGTTTTTGGACCGCCTTAAAAACAAACTAATGAAATGAGTTAAAGTAGCAGTTAGTGTGCTGCTGTTCAAGTGTAGACGTGTCATGAATGCTGATACAGTCCTCAGCCAAGGCACTGGAGAAACTAAGGACTGTGATTAATATTCCATGGCTGCACTTGTTAGCATGCATCATCTGGTCCTTGCTCATTCTCTTACAAATAGACACACGGACTCACGCCCAGACCCATGCTATCCTCCCACTCTCCTGCATGGCCTCAAGTGCTGAAGGGAGATTAGATTCTAGGAGAGGCAATGCTCCCCATTACTCTCTTGTTTGGTGGCCCAAAAGCAAAATGAAAAATAGCCCTGTGGTCCTAATCCTGAAGACACTCAACACACTCTTATAGTCCTCCCAGCGTGCACTTCATTTGGCTTCCAGTGCTGCCATGGTGACTGGTGGCTATAAAACCATTAGTGAAATTGCTATAAAAGCAGCATGAATGCACAAATCACAAATACAACGCATGCAATTTATAACCACTTCTAGACAAACATTTGGTTTTCATTTGAGCTTCATTTATGTTTTGCCGTGATTACAATGATAACTCTTCTTTTAACATGTGCTGTCAGGATGAAAACATATGAGTTTAGTGCAAGAAAAACACCGTGAGGTTAGCTGAAAATCCCCTCGATATGGGTTCCCAAAGACTAGTGGTGCTAGAAGCCTGGCTCACTGCCAAGAAACCATTACTAATCCCCCAGGACTGTTAGAGTAAGGAGTGCTCGTGTGCGTGTGTGTTACACGAGTGCGACTATCATCTACCATATAGCATGTAGCGAGCGAGTGTGTGAGAGTGTGTCTCCCGGTTCCTTCCAATTCCTCATGACCACGTTCCCTTCTAAAAAAAGGTCAACATCTAGATAAACTTAGTAACACATGGTAGGAGCTGAACTAAACTGTTCCTAAGCGTTGACAGTATTTCCATACAGATAACAATGTGTGAGTATGCGTGTGTCTGTGTGTGGACTTGGGTTGAAGGTTTTAAAACCATGATTTAAAGCAACAATCAGAGTACAATTCCATATAAAAGCTCATTTAAACATGAGTAACTAATCAAAATTGTTTATCCACCGTTAATATCATTTACGAGTTCCTTTACAGCCTCTGGCACTTTTACTGTATAGCAAGCGCAAAATATGCCGTGACAGCTAATGTGCGAATAAATATATATCTTTCAGTCTCTTTTTCCTTACCGCCCCCGTGACAGCCATAAAATGTGTTTTTGAAAACATGATTGTGTTTACCAATTAAATGCTGGCTGCAGGCCCTTGAACTTTGTCCTGCAACTAAACAAACCCGAGCTAACCATGTGTTGCTATGAATAAATGCACATCGGGCCGCGACAAACCTTTCCCATGCATGTCTGCATGACAGCCTCCAATAGCCTCACAGCAACCACAGTAAGATGAATGAACACCCACACACGTATACACAGACATAGCACAGCACAGAGGAAAATGGAGTGCCAACATCAACCTGGTGGTATATAGTCAAGTTCAAAGGTCAGCGCCGGACTGTCTTGTGGTTCAGTTTGGCATGCTGGCACTAATTCACAACATGCTCGGTTGTTATAGCTGAAAGGTTCACTGGTCTTTAAAGAAGTGCATAAGACCATTTTAGACTGTAGTACAGATTGCACATTAAGATCATCTGTCCCTAATTAGCTAACATGTTTTGATCATTCTCCAGTAAAATTAAGAGCAGGTGGTTAGATTGTCTTTTGTTGTTTCATTTCCTGAAATTCAACCATTAGCTATCTTTTTTTCCCCCTGAAATAAAATTTGCCTACCCAGAAAGCAAAATATATTTTTTGTTGTTTGCCAAGAGCATAACATTTGCTTATTTGCTAATCATGTGTTCAAAACAAAATCCAGAATACATGCTGACCTCACAGGCTCGACCGCAGGCACGACAAACACATTAATTCACCCGGCGTCATAAAATGCACCTCACAAGAAGCCAAGGCAAAGACAAACACGAATAAAATAGCGTGCAAATCTTTCTTTCCTCCCCTATTTTGGGGAAGGGCAGCCCAGTGTTCTGTGAATGAACCCTGTCTGCCAGTCAAAAAATTTAAGAGCAAAATTACAAGGACACCTCCTGCATCTGTCTGGCCAATGCTGCTAAGCGTCCACATATTTAGCCTTAACTGAACTAGCTGTACTGAAATTCTCCATTGGCTTCAGATCACTTTGCAGGGCAAATGTCTCCTAATTCACTTATTTATTACCACATTTCCACTGAGCCAAAATTGTTTTACACACTCACACTTATAACACACAGTTACCCCAAAACCTACTATCTTTTTTAACCATGATGAAAATATACTTAAAATATACTTATATGTCTAAAACCTGTTAGCTCTCCCTATTTTTCACAGGGTCTGAATATTCCAGTCACAATGAAGAATTATTAAACAAAGATGCATATCAAAGAGATCTGTGTGGCCATACTCATTAATGTCTAAGATCTTAAAATGATCTATGAGTTGAAAATGTTAAACAAGTTGTAATAGATACGGGAAGCAGGAGATTAACCGCAGTCAGAGAGGTATATTTACTATCAGTAATACAGACAATTTTTTTTTTTATCCTTCTTGCTACTAAACATGGGTAAAACTCTGGGCAAAGTCTCTTTTGAGCAAAACTATTTCATAATTTTCATGTGTTGCCTGTAAGGACAAATATCCCTCCTTGGCTGTCTATATAGGGTTGTTTGGATTTTAACCATTATTACATCTTTAGAAAGAGGTGTATTTCTAATGTCTGTGAAGCTCATCGTAGTCTAAGGAGCTTGGAAAGAAAAGCATCTGGACTTCCTTAAGTAGCTTGAAGACGTTTCACCTCTCATCCGAGAAGCTTCTTCAGTTCTAGGGTCAAATAATGGTGGAGAGTCCCAGATTTAAGCTCTGTGGGAGTAACCCACCGAGAGGCACAATGGACCCCCTGATGATCCTCTACCCAATCACATGAGCCAAGGTGTAAAAATGGGTGTAGGTCACAATCAGCCAAGGTTTCGGGTGAGCTCATTGTGAAACCTAGCCCCACCCTATCATGTGATTTCCTGAGGTCAGATGGCCCAGGATGTGAGTGGGCATTAAGGCATCTGGGAAGGGATCTCAAAACTGGATTATAGATGGCAGACAGTTGGTGTCGTAAACCACCGCCTCTGTTCAAAGATGGTCGCTCACAGTGGACGTAAATGGCTTCTTTCACTCCTCTTTCAAACCATCTGTCCTCTCTGTCCAAAATGTGAACATTGGCATCCTCGAAAGAGTGACCTTTGTCCTTTAGATGCAGATGGACTGCTGAGTCTTGTCCCCTGGAGGTGGCTCTTCTATGTCGTGCCATACGTTTATGAAGTGGCTGTTTGGTCTCTCCGATGTAGAGGTCTGGGCATTCCTTGCTGCAATGTACCGCATACACCACATTTTTAAGTTTGTGTTTAGGAGTTTTGTCTTTGGGATGAACCAGTTTCTGTCTGAGTGTGTTGCTGGGTCTGAAGTATACTGGGATGTTGTGCTTGGAGAAGACTCTCCTGAGTTTTTCTGATACACCGGCTACATGGGGGATGACAATGTTGTTGCGTTTGTCGTTCTTATCCTTCCTAGTTGGTGTCTTTTCTTCTTTTCTGTGCATTTCTAATCAGATGCAGTTATGATAATCAAAAGGTTAATGAGCCAAAAGATAGTGCAGGTTATTTACCAATCGGACAGTTAGTGGTTCCATCCCCAGCCACTGCAGCCTATTTGTAAGTATCCTTGGACAGGATACCCTGATTTGCTGTGTCTGTGCAAACATTAGGCATGGAAAAAAGTGCTTGTCTGTGTAATTCAGTGAATGAGGCTTGTACTACAAATCATTCTGAGTGCTCAGTTAGTGTAGAAAAGAGCTATATAAGTACCAGTCCATTTACCATTTTTAATGATAAGTGTAAGTTGAGGCAGTCTCTGTAAGACTCACTATCAGTCTCACAGATCAACAAATCGATACATCCATTTTCTTCCACTTATCGATGGCTGGGTTGCAAGGGAGGCAGGTAAGCAGAAAGGTACAGTCCTCCACCTACCACCTCCAGCTTATTAACACTGAGGCATTCCCTCGCCAACCAAGAGATGTTATCTCTCCAGCATGTCCTGAGTCTGTCACAGGGCTTAATCCCAGTAAGACAGGCAAAGAACACCTCACCCAGGAACTACCCAGAAGACATCCCAGTCAGATGCCTGATACACCTCAAGCAATGGCTCTACTCTTGGTCCCTTTCATATGACTGCACTTTTCACCCTATTCTAAGGGAGAGGCCAGCAACCCTTAGGAGAAAGCTAATTTCTGCTACTTTTAGCCACAATCTCTTTTCAGTCAATACCCAAACCTCACCATAGCTGAGGGTAGGGACGTAGATCAACCTGTTAATCGTTAGCAACCCATCCCTGATCCAGAGTGCAGACTAACCTTTTCCAATTGAGCACCATGGTGTCAGACTTGGAGGTGTTAATTTTCATTCTTGCCGCTTTGTACTCATGCAAACAGCTCCAGTGCATGCAGAAGGGCATGCACTGGAGCCAACAAGAACCACAAAAGGCAGTGATAAGATTCTAAGGCCACCAAGCCAGAAGTCTTCTGCCACTCAGGTACACCTGGAAATTCTGTCTATAGCAGTTAAGAACAGAATCATTGACAAGGGGCAGTCATGATGGAGTACAACATCCACTAGAAATAAGTCTGAGTTACTGCCTCAGAAGTGTATAGGTTTACGACATTGCTGATAAACCTATACACTCAAAATATCCCCACCAGGATACCCTGAGGGATGCAGATGAATGTCTTCTCTAAGTCCGGAAAACACATGTAGGGTGGATAGGTAAACTCCCACGCACACTCAAACATCCCTGAGAGTATACAAAGTTGGTCCAGCATTCTGCGACCAGGACGAAAACGGTATTCTTCCTCCAAAGCATGATGTTTGACTAATGTAAAATCTTTACTTTCCAGCACCCTGGCATAGGCCTTATCAGGTAGGCTGATCCCCCTGTAGTAGGAGCACACACTACGGCTCTGCTTTTTAAAGATGGGAACCTCGCCAGAGGTGCTGCCAGACCTCCATGTGACATTGCAGAGGCATGTCAACCAACACAGTCCTCAGCATCCAGAGCATGAATGGCGGTCATTTTCACTCTGGCGTTTTTAGCCAAATAAAAGTGTAGTAAGCATTTGTAAAGATGAGCAGCTTGGTTGAGAAAGAGCAGCACCAGCACTGGTGATGATTGTGGTGATACATAGAACGTCAAATATATGGCACTCCTGGAAATGAATTCCATGCTCTGTAGAAAGCTATTTGAGCTTGATCTTTCAACCCTACCTGAAATAATCAAATTACAGACATTACAACTAAAACTGTTGTTATCTTTATGAAGCAATGCTTTGGACTGCTTTATCCTATCAATGACTCCATTTTCCTGACAACACTAACATGCATATTGAACACCTTTTATTTGCAGTGTGAATTGCCAGTATCTGCAAGCATTGACAAAGGAATTCATAAGCTCAGGAGAGTAGGATAGCTCAGATAGCACAGGTTGTCTACTAATTGGAAGGTTGTTGGTTCAATCCTTGGCTGCTCCAATCTGCATGCCTCGGGCAAGATACTAATCCCCAAGTTGCTATTGGAGCGTGATTGTTAGATTCTTAGGCACAGAAAAAAGTGCATGGAAGAATGAGGCATGTATTGAGCGCTTAGTTTGAGTAGAAACGTGCTTTGTACTAACCAGTCCATTTACTACTCAGACATGTATAATTTTGATCCTTTGGAGAATTTGGACCCATTTCTCAAGTGGCACCAGTTCTCAGTTCGTGTCGTGACGCATGTGTCAAAAATCTGACAGAGATTTTGCATGCAAACTCATTTTATGCAGAGTAAGAACATTTCTATGCACTTATTAGTAAATGAAGTCCATTATTCCAGAAGTCTTGTGGTTTGTTCAGATGCAACTTTGCAAACCTAAGCCATGCTGCCATGTTCTTTTTAGTGAGAAGAGACTTTCTCCTGGCAACCATTTCATACAAGCTATACTTGTTCGGTCTTTTTCTAATTATACTGCTATGAACTTCAACATTTAATATGCTGTGGCCTGTAGAATCTGAGATGAAGCTCTTGGGTTTTTTGCTGTTTCTCTGAGCACTGCATGGTCTGACCTTGGGAATTTGGGAAGACCATTCCTGGAAAGATTGTGGCATTGTCTACTTAGTTCCTCATAAAACAGCACAGAGTCCTGTGAAAACCTTTGTTTTTTCACATGACTACACATCATATCTGCATGAAAACAGCCCAACCTGAAAACTGTAGGGCACTGGGACTGAAATGGGTGCAAGACATAACATAAGCATAACATTTTGCACTATCGTATACATCAAGCTGAAATAATTTTTAGGTTTTCGTGACATTATATACAGAATGTAAAACAATTTCTCTAAATGACCTTAGCCTTAAAAATCTGCAGCACAATAATAATCCATATAACACTGATGGGAACACATTTCTGCAGATAAATTCATTTCTCATTTGAAGCTTCATGTATAATGTATGTTTCCACTAATACAGTTTTATAATGTAGCGAGTTGTTTTCAGTGTTTTATTGTTCATTTTTGTAATAGAATGGTTCTAAAAATAATTCCTCAGCCATTTAAATAGTAAACAGAAATAACAAATGTTACACTTCTTCACCCACAAACAAGTGCAGAAAGAGTGCAACAAGCTGCAGGAGGTTGTCAGAGTAAAAAAAGGAAAAAAAGACAGGCAAGACAAAATGGTGTGTTTTCATCTGCTCCAATGTCTCCTGTTAAACAGTGGAGTAAGGGGGTAGAGGGGTTATATTATCTTGTTGTCTTCCTCTAAAAGTCACTTTACACCACTACATCAAATAATATTATATTATAGAAAATAGTATATTTAAAGTTAAAGAAAGTATGTGTAGCAGTAGGAAACAGAGCTGCTACATTCAGGCGCTTATTTTGACATATTCTCACACAAGCAGAATACTAAAAGAGAACCAAATGTATACAAAGCCTGTGATTACGGGAACATGTTGATTTTGACGATGTACAAATTCAGCGTCACGGAGTGCAAGAAGCGTGCACTGGTCCATGTAAATGAGTCCCAGTGGATGTGATGACAGGAAAGTATGGCGTGACTGCAGGTGTGTCTCCTCTTCATGCACTGAGAGTGGACGCGCATGACTGCAAACAATTCCAACAACACCAGATTCTGGAGCTCCCATCAGTCCTTTACATTATGTGTTGATAAATCTATATTGTTACAGTGAGCCTGTGTTTACCTCAATGAGTGTTCGGCATTAGATCTTTTTCTTTGGATGGGAGATTATTGAATAAGAAAAAATACAGTAAAATGTAGTTGATTTTGTCTTTCATGTATCAACTCGTGAGGAAAAATTAATAAAGTGGCTATGGGATCATTGCCGTGCGTTTCTAATCCTTTTTACTGGTAATGGGTGGTCTGCAAATTTGCATAAGACAACTGCTCTCAGACGGATTACAAACTGGAGCTGGCAGCCTTTTATTGCTGGATTGTCAGCTGAATGTCAGTACCTCCATCCTGTCAGCTTAGCTTCAAACATTAAGAATCATTTAAGTGGAAGAGTGAACCAGCATTAAGCAAGGATTAGAGAATCCTAAAGGTTTAACATTGCCTGACCTGGGCCTTGTTTCCACCAGGAAAAGAACTGACAGGATGTGTTGCTGACATGCTGTAGGATTTTTAGTTTTGCAGTAAAAATTGTTATTGCAGAGATCTTTATATTGGTCTTTGTGTAGATAAAGAATTTATCAATAGTAATATTTTTCCAGATTTTGTTGACTTTTGTTGTAAATATGGTGATCATGGCTATAAATTAATTTTACTAATAAAATCATAGTGATGCCATTCTGTACATTTTTATGAGTCATTTTGTCCTTTGGCCTGCTGAGAGAAAGTTTGTATAATGAAAAAGTGACATCAAAAGGGGAGGTGTATTAAAAAGCTCTTGGCTTTATATTAGAATTTAGTTAGCTCTGTATAAATATGATCTTATCTTATTACTCTATAAAAAAACAGGGAATTAAAGTTAGAGGTTGAAGCTCAGTGAAAAGAAAATTGAGATAGGGTTAAGGAATATTATAACTATAATAACTTAATCTTGCTGCCTAAAGTTGTTGTTGCCATTCATATCTCACTAAGAATTACTCTTAATCTCACCCTTAATTCTGTCTTTTTTGTTAAATCATCCACCCTCTTGATCTCTCACTGTGCCAGTAAGGCAATGAGACAGGCAGGCGGACCTGTAAATGGTCTGTGCATGGAGTTAAGAACTGAGCCAAGCATGGTGAGTCATGCTGCAGGAGCATGCTAGTGGATGTAAAACAGAACCGTTGTTTCCTGCTGAGTCAAACCCACAGCTCTCATTAAGTCATTAAGACATAATTAGTCTGTGTGCTAGAGAACAGGTAGTAAGAGAGCAGTAGAAGTAGTAATCTGCTTCTGAAGTCTGTAGCCATACCAAGCAGATCTAAACTCTGGTTTCATAATATAGTCCACTGGCAGCCGACTATTGTTTGAACTAGGATCTTTATCTAATCTGTGCTCACTTTGATGCCATGCTGGTTAAGGCTTGTATCATCTTATAATGGCATGTTAATCAGCGGTTACTAGAGGTCAGGTTTTGCACACGTTATCCGAATCTGGACCCGGTTCTGGCAGTACATCTTCTCCATTCGGAGTGATGAAGAATCCACAGCGTGCATCCGTACCCTAGCAACAGACAAGCCATAAATCAGCACCAAGGAAAGGGACACACAGGACAAGCTGAAGGCTAACAAAGGTCTTTTGAAAGTACAAGCATTTTTCAAACAAAACACTCTCCTCTCTCGTCTTGCATCTCTCCTTTCTCCTCCTTCTCACCCATCCATAGCAAGAGCACTGTGGCCTTTTTGTTTTAATGCTTAATAATATGCAGAGAAGGAAAGTAGGCCTTTTTTTTTCTTTTTAGAATGCATTACATGCTGCACATAAATAAATAATTGGGTTAATATAGTTTGATGTATGCGATACTGCTTCTAGTTTTCTTGGCTAAGTAAAGTGTGCAGCTTCTTCTTACATTGCAGCTGGTATTTAGAACAATTGCGCTTGGGCTCACAACTCAAAATCAGAGAGATGTCAAGATCACAGAATTGTATTGCTTCATTCTTTCCTGTAATGCCACCTGTTTGCCCTAATGACCTTATCTCTGCCTGGGAAATCCCGAATTGCACATCAGTAGAGTCATCCAACATTTAGACTCCATTTGCGGTTAATAAGGCTGGCAAACATCAAAGCCCTGACTGGTACGATATGTTTAAAGCTGCCGTGAGCTGTTACGAGTTGCTATGAGGTGTTACGATGTGGTACAATGATTTGACATGACCTCGGGGGTCATTTGTCACCAACCTTAATGTGGTATCTCTGATTGAGTGTTGATGGTAAAGTGCTTCGGGGCTTGGAACTAAATCAGTAATCGGCCAGCCAAGGCAGCAGCTGCACAAACCACATGAGGAGCTGATGGCAGGTAGAGCAGGTGCTCTCCGCCAAAGAAGGGCTTTAATCAAACCTTAATGACACAAAGATTATGATTGGCTGGGAAATATAACTTTTTATTCAATAAGAGTTTCAAAGATACTTTAATCGTGATGTGGAAATGGGTGCCAAGGGGAAAGGTGAGGAAAGAAAGACAAAGAAGGATCCAAGAAAAACTGCTAATTAATTAAACACATGGCATCCAGTGAGATCAAAAGCAAGACTTTTAAAATGGAGCTTTTTCACCTCAGGCGATGATATGAAAATCCTTATTGTGTTTTAACTTACTGGCTTGTGTAGTTAAGGTGATGCTTTTTCCATTAGATGCTGGATAAGATTAGTCACAATGTATGTTGTTTCTGCAGTTTCCCTCCTGGAAAACATAAACAGGTATTTCAGAAATATGTAATTGGCACATCATTTTATTTTCCATTCATTAGTAGCAATTGTCTTGTTTTGCTTTTACACAAAAAGGTGAGGTGTAACGTTGACATCACACACATGTGAGGGCAACAAGCAACCTTTTTAGAAGAGTACGAAAATATGTGCAACAATGCCACCCCAGCCTCCTCACAATCACAGTAATACTGACACACATCACCGAACAACCACAGATTATAGGCCACTTCTTCAGTAATTACTACTGGCCAGGCCTAAGGCATAATCTTGCAATTTCCTCTATGACGTGCAAAGCATGCAACTTCATATAGGTACCCGAGTCCACATGGATCGCCACATTCTTTTCAAACTTGGAACACACATACTTTAGATTCTTCAGATAAGCAATTAGCCATTACATCAAGTGTGCCTGTGATTCAAAAACAAACACTGCTTATATGGGTTTCATTTCCTCGCAGTCATGACGACTGAGCACTTGCTTTCCTCCTCCTTGGCATCACACACCTTGCTGAATCACTGTGGAATGCAAGCTGGGCCACATGACCTAATGATGTGAGAAATGTATACTACCAGGTCTTCTTGTGAAACTGACAAAGTTGTGATAGAAGTTAATTTCCTGGAATAGGCCAGTCAATGTCAAAACTTCCCATGACTACAGTCAGTTTGAAGTTTCATCTATGCAGTTGATTCTTTGGCTATCAAAATAACATTATCCATCCATTCGCTTATCCTTTTCAGGGTCGGGGGGGGGGGCGCTGGAGCCTATCCCAGCTGTCATGGGGCGAGGTACACCCTGGACAGGTCGCCAGTCTGTTGCAGGACCAACACACAGGGACAGACAACCATTCACACTCACATTCACACCTAGTGGCGGTGGGAGGAAGCCGGAGTACCCGGAGGGAACCCACGCAAACACGGGGAGAACATGCAAACTCCACACAGAAAGACCCCGGCCTGATGGTGGAATTGAACTCAGGACCTTCTTGCTGTGCGGCAACAGTGCTAACCACCGTGCAACCGTGCTGCCCAAAATAATGTTATAAGGATTATAATAACATTAAGGTTTTGAAAGTGCTGAATATTACTCCTTATGAGTCAACAATTCTGCTTCTTGCTTGATTGAACCTGAGAGATAGCAAGTGTCTTCATTTCTTGACATTAACTCATTTAGGAATGGTCCATTTAGCTTATAAATACATTCCTATACAATCTTTGTATTCATTTTACTAGTTTATAAACAAAAATACTCTCATAGTGCAGAAATGAGACCAATGCAACGCACAAGTACTGTACCCCCACTTCATTTTGTCACTGCCTGTATGCAAAAGATGGAAATTGTCTCTAAATAGCAAGTGGAGAAGTACTCTGACTAAGCATTCTTTCTGATGGCCAGTAGGAGGTATTCACATGAGAACTTTTCTGATTTAATTTTCTGTTTTTGTTTTGTTTTTGTTGTTGTTGTCAGACAACTGTACAGGCACATAGGTTCACATAGGTGTAACTGATATCCCCATGTTGGTGTTGTTCTTGCATCATCATCGTAATGTTGGATCAACTTTGCAACTGTGGGCAAAAAGAGAAAAAAAAAAACCCCTTGCTTATATAAAACTCTCTTCTTGAACAAATGATATTTTATTTTCAATGTTTTCTTTATTAATGTATAAAATATAATAAATATACTATCAAGTTAAGTTTGCTGTTGTCCAAATTTAGGTTACTCGTGTTTGTTTGTTGTGGCATTAGCCGCTGAAATGTTGATCTCGCATTGATGATGATGTAGGAACAACACCAAGATCCACCACGGAGGCAACAGATTGTACTTTCAGTTATAGTCACATGTAAAATTACCAATCAGAAAGAAAATTTGAAATCACCAGAGGCCAAACCTTCTTGTTTACAGCAGACAGTTGGTATTGTTACTCAAGAAAAATTTTTTCCTTTTTGCTAAATCATATAGTTAGGGATGGATCTGGCAACCATGAGTCCTCCCTTAGTTATGCTGCAATAGGAGTAGGCTGCTGGGGGATTCCCATGATGCATTGAGTGTTTCTTCTTCAGTGACCTTTCTCACTCACTATGTGTTAATAGTCCTCTATGCATCACATCATTACTTGTTATTAATCTCTGGCTCTCTTCCACAGCATATGTTTTGTCCCGTCGTCCTTTTCTCATCCCAACTTATTGCACCAGGTTGCCGCCCTCCCTGGTCCTGGTTCTGGAGGTTTCTTATTGTTAAAAGGGAGTTTTTCTTTCCCACTGTTGCCAAAGTGCTTGCTCATAGGGTGAGCACCCTAACCCTAATCCCTAACCCTGATTGTTGGGGTTTTCTCTGTATGTATTATTGTAGGGTCTTCCCTACAATATAAAGCGCCTTGAGGGGACTGTTGTTGTGATTTGGTGCTGTATAGATAACATTTAATTTAATTTAATTTAATTTAAAACCTATTCTAACAGCTCGGCCAAAAATAAAGTTATGATTTTGTAAAAGGCACACTTCACCAGATTCCAAATATTAAAAAGGCATTAAAAAAAGAAAATGGTTTGGGTTAACAAGAAACACTCCAAAAAATTTTTAATTTTTTAAATAAAACTGTACAGTTGTTCATTTTTACCCTATAACTCATTTATAATTCTGATAGTAAAGCTTTTTTTTCTTTTTTCTTTTGGAATAATGCAAAAAAGTCTAACTGCAGGTGATTGAGTTTATTGATTTGCATTAGCACCAAAGGTCCAATCTGACTCAGGAAAAAACCTTTCCAATCCTAATGAGGATGCACAAGATCTTTCTATTCAAAATCAAAAGCCAGGCCAAAAAGCAATTCACAAAGATCAACACAGTGAAAGAGTAGAAACAAGAAAACAGAAACACTGTATCTGGCATGGACAGAATTTGCACCACTTTCATGCATGTGCACAGATAGACCCCAGGTACTCCACCACCTGCACTTTTGACCTATTACTTGATAAGTATAGTTTCTAGTTTACAATTTGAATGTTTTATTTTTAATTCACCCCATGGCATCATTAAAAGCATGTAATACCCAACAACTCAACTAAAATTCTGCTGGACTCCATGTGCTTTTGTGTCTTTTCTTGTTGACTTTGACTCTTCTTTGTTGTCAAAGCAAGTTACACATGCCATTAGAGTGCCCTGAGGAACAGCATCACATCTCTGACCTGGTGACAGCCAGGCCATGGTTGGGTTTACCCTAGCCTCATCCATCGCCCTCATAAAATAAACATACTATTACAACAATGTCAATGCAGTCAGCCAAGCCATTAAGCAACAATAGTCCTCCATTAGCTTATAAAATCATTAAAATGTACAAATAAACTCTGTTAGGCTCCTTGCCTGAGAGGAGAATGCCATCATTAGTCTGTGTAAATGTTTGGATGTCAGATATGTTAGTACTCAATCAATATATCAAGATTTGTTCATGTTAGCTTACAGGTTTTTAATCATTTCCATTGCTTACAGACGTAGTCAAAAAAAATTTGGATTGTTAACTCACAAGAATATTTTATGTTGGATGAAAACATAGTAAAAAAGAAAATCCTGTTGCACAAGTGAACCACATGTCTGGGGCTGTGGGCACCACAAAGAAGAGCTTTCTCTCTGAGTGGACTGTTCAGCAGTGCAAGCGAGATGAAAGAATAAGTTTGTGCTCAAGCCCATGAGTCATGATGTGTGTGTGATTCTGACCTGCCACAGATTAAATGAGAGGGCCAAAGATAATGGAGCTAGTTTATGTGTGATGGCCAAATTAGTTTGAATAGTTTGTGCTCTGGCTGATGAAAATGTTACCAGCATTAAGAGAGTAAAAGTCCAAAAATACAAGCCTAAATCCAAAGTGCACATTTTAAATCTGCTCCAAGAGTCAGAGTCAGTTCCTCAGTCATCTATATCACTTTTTTTACCATATTTGATTATCTTACACAGTATTGATTTTGCATTTGCCAATTGCTGAACAATGCCAAGGAACCCCCTCACCCCCCAACACACCCACACAAAAGTCACCTCATCCAACCAAAGTGAGTTGATTGTAGCCCAAGTGTGCAGACACAAGGACGATTTATATAAGTAATGACTGATGACTAATGTGATTACTGAATGTAGACAGTTACAACTAGAATACAAATCCTTTCCCTGTTCAAAAACAGCTTGTAGTCCAAAATTAATTATTATGCCTATAAAAAATGCCAGCAAAGAGAAGAAAAGATTGATTAAATTCATAAGGAAATGGAAATGAGACAGGAGAGGAAATGAAGTTGGGTTGAGCCCATGTGAAAGGTCAGACATCATGTCCTGTTAGCTCCGGATGCTGTTGCTCCATAGTTCACGGTATGTTGTTGACATTCTGCAGACCCATCTTCCTTGCGGTTTTAACCGGTAATATAGATATAATGGAGTGTGTTCTCCTCAGTCCTTATCAGTTCTTTAGTGAGAAGCCCTTGGAAAGGTCAAACTGCTAATGTACATTGTGAATAAAACAATTTGTTATATTTAAAAAATCAGACATTCAGCAGGTCATGCACTTCCTTGCTTAATATTTTTTTAATAGCAAAATAATAAATAGGCCATAATATGAGTTTGCATTTTATGGACGTGAAGAAAGGAATCTAAACCAGTTGTAATCTATAAATGAGTTTTAATAGAGGAATTTTGTTTTAAAGATGTGTTTGGCTTTTTATGGGGTGTTTCATAAAACTTGAGAGAATGAGAAGTACAAGCTTAACTGATGAATTAATCAGTCAACACAAAACTTCAAACGCTTTATTAACAAGCGCATGTGTACCACTTTATTTGCAGGTTCTTTGTTCTATGAGGGACTTTCAAAGCGGTTGAACGAACAGTCAAAACGGTGTCATGCCATCACCAAATTTTCTCCAACAAGAATGGTAATAGTAAAATTTAAATCCGAACATCTCCGAGTAATATCCCTTCCCCCCCGTTTAATGACAGAGACAGGAGAGTGGGAGAATTTCAAAGTCTGAAATAAAGGGAGGAATGTAAAGTTGTTGCTGGTATTAGGAGAGTCAGACACAACACTGACACCTAGTGTTAGAGCAAAACAACCTAAAGCTCATCTAATAGCTGCTCCCATTCGCTTTATTAATGATGTGCTGCGGGAACACAAGACGGTACCTGCAAGTGATACTTTATAACACAGGAAGATTCATGTAGGTATGGAAAACACGGCGAGTGAACAGTTCACGTGTGTTTGTGTTTCCCACAGCGAATTGTCAAAACAAACAGAAAAGAGGCTTTAACCAAAATATGAATTAGCAAAGAGGTGAGTGATGCTGATACAACTGAATGTGGCATTGTTCCCGAAACCACACAAAGACAAATACACACGCCATCGTATGTCCTACACCCTACACACACACACACACACACACACACACACACACACACACACACACACACACACACACACAAAGACACTTATACATGTACGGTGAGCCTTTAAAGGCCATTGAGCAGAGAGTGATAATTATGCGTGTGAATTCCAGGACCCCTCTCAGCAGCTCTTCTGGCTGGTGTTGAGAGCTGTGTCCTACTGGCCCTACTGGTAACGCTAACCCACATACTGTTAGCTGCCACTGCTTGTGGCCCATATTATACACTTTCACTGCATCTCTGAAGCTCCTGCACAATCTTGTATAAACATGTGAGCGCAAGAGTTGGCTGTGCATGTGCTGGGAAAAAAAATACTATAATGGTGACCACCCATAGACACTGATACATGTTGCTGAACAATAAAGCATGCTGATGTTTGTTTTCAGCACTTACTTTTATTTACAAAAGGTTTAAATCAAACTAAATGAATGATAGAAGCACACAAAATGAGCCAACTCTCATTTCTTTATATTTTACATATAGGGAGACAGACTTTCTGGTAATTATTTAAAGTCTTGACAAATAGTTCTCCAAGATTTGTGAAGGTCTTTCAAACGTTTCTTTGGACATTGGCTGCAGTTTCACTCATTTTTATTCCAGTTCTTCTGCACAGTCATTTTCAGGGAAATGTTTTTGGTTTGTTATGAATTTAAGCATAAAAAAGCCCAACTCAAGGGGTGAACCAGTGCCATGTAAATGTATACAGTAATGGACAACTTGGCAATAAAATCCATTTTAAATTGTGTCTTTAGTGACTTTGTTTAAAGCATGTCCCCAAAACACATCATTTGGTCCCATTTCTTTAGTTGATTCCACAACAAAACAAATATAACTTACAGAGATACATTAGTTGTATGGACATAAAATGCTATTTGTGTATCAACAAGGTGATTCCCCAAAACCTATTAGCCAAATATTTGGCATATCTTTTCATGGTGTGCACTGTCCTTAAAAAAAAACTGAAGAAAATAGGGCAAGAAGTGGCAGGCCTAAAAACATATCTACAGCAGATTGACAGTATTTGAAAGTCATATTTTTTTTTTAAAAAAAGGGTGGCTGTCAAGAAGTCATTCTTAAGTAAGGGAAACAGGGAGATACGGCTGAGGAATGCCAATTTACACAAGAACGGGATTAAAAGTGACAGCAGGCCTTATAGAGTGATGAATCCAAATTTGACGTTTTTGACTTAAATTGTCTTCAGTATTTACAATACAGAGGTACAAGAGTAAGCATCTAGTCATCTGTAAGACATGAGGCAGGCTCCATTTTTTTTCACATGACAATGATCCCAAACACACTGCTAATGCAGTGAAAAGATGATAGAAAAATGCACAATGGAACACTATCAGACATGAACTGGCCTCCCCGGAGCGAAAGGCAGTCATCATCCAAAGAAGAGCTTTTAGGTGTCCTTTAAGAAGCATGGAGAACTGTTCCTGAAGACTAATTAATAAAATTACAAAACTTACAAACTTGTTAAAATTCTACAAACTCTAGTATGGCCTTATATGCTGTATTTCCGTGTCTGTGAGAGCATCTATGCTCTTTAAGAATACACTTGCAGACTTTACAAAGACAAGAACCCCAGGAAAAGGACCATCTTTAGGTAGGAAATATTGAATATTTGCATGGAGTAAAAGAAAGATAACTGTGTAGTGGTGGTAAAACTATTGCATCAGTCCAAAGCATTACAGTGACCCAAAAGAAGTGCCAGGTGTCTGACGCATGGTTCATGCTTTTCAAACCTTTTAAACATTTGCCCATGGTGCAATGACAGATTTGCTGTATTGCATATACAGTATCAGGACACTATCAGGCAGTTTACTTACTGTGAATCATATCAACAGATAGCTTATCTGATGGTTTATTTTGCAATCACTTCCTCTTTGTGAGACTTTTTAGTGAAACTTGCTACATTTGGAAAGGAAAGCTTGTGCACACCACAAGGTGAAGTCATCCTAAATGAAAAATCACAATGAGTGAGATAAGCTATGAAGCTGGTGGTGAGAAGACAACGCACATCCACCGTGCATTCTTTTTTTGTCAATGAGGTGCTATAAAAAAGACTAAACTGAGATCTTCCTTTAATTATGAACCCATAAATTCCATGAGGTCGACATAACCACCACAAATACACAAAGTTTTTTCCTCCTTTGTCTTCTCCCATGGGAATTACAGCATTATGTTTACCCTTTCCGCTGAATGTCTGCTCTGGTGGGTATGGTGGTGGTTTGATGTCTGAGGTGCAATGAGCCAAGACTGCCGTGAACACACTACTGCCTATACCCAGCTGATGAATGTTAGGCATGTAGATAAAGCGAGTGCCGCTGAACCAAGGCCACGCTGCTGCTCTGCGTCCCACTTAGCTGGAGAGAAAATTGTGCGTGACAAACATCAGCCTGAATTCACATCTGCATCTTAAGGCAGGGTGTCTGGGATGCCGAAGAAAAGAACGCAATTTATTGAACACAGCTCATGTCTGGCTGGGCAGATGGCAATCACATAATGCAACTATTTTAGCATCACAGTGGCAAGAAGGAATCAGCTGGTTTAGTCTGGGAGGTGACTAATAGGCAAAAAATAGGAGGGAACAGAGAACTCTGTGGCGACTGCCCTGGGCTAACCTGGCCTATACCAAGCAGCTTGTCAGCAAAAGAGGCAGATGACAAACGCAGCATAGTGGATGGTGGGTGGCGATGTGGGGAGTGGGGGTTTGTTTCCTGTTACATCATCGGTGGCTGACAGACAGTGTGGCAGACTTATCTGTCTGTGGTCTGGACAAGCGGTGAGTCACACTTTCTGTTTACCTCAACGTGAACCCATCCCTGAAGCTTCTCATTTGCCATCCAACAGCCTCCATTCAACAGCCACATGAGGGACAGTAGCAGGGTGGCTTCCACCAGCGGGTTGGCATTCAAATCCAAGAATGTGCTATGCCCACACCTTGCTAAACCGTGACACCTTTCCTGTGGAGCAGAAGCTGGTTTCTTTCAAAAGGCTCTCAACTGTAACCAGAAAAGTAAATACAGTTCTTCTACTGTAGGCCTGCTTTTAAGTCGAGCAGACTTAAGTTAAAGAGTGTTGGTACTGATATACTGTTTCTTTTAGTCTACTGCAGGGTGAGATTTGTAGGATTTGAGATAATACATTGATTAAAGCTGCTTAGACAAGCACAGGAAAGTACTTAGAAGAATGTTTTACTGACAACTTAGTGTCAAAACTAACCTGATGTGGCAAAACTGAGCCACCTGGTTCCCTATGAGAGATTTATACAAGTACTGACATGTTGACACAGTCCTAAGAAAAGAGTGAATGCATCTCTCAGGGTTGACTGATTAACTATCTAAGAATTTTGTAAAATTATTTTAAAAGGAGGAAATAGCATTGAACCCATCACCCAATTCTTAGTTTACCATACTTATGGACATACAAATACATTAAAGTGTGTGCTGGGTTCATCATAACATAGAAAAATCTGTTGTTAACAACCCATCTGAAATTTGAAGGAAAAAATAGACAAAAGTACATAAAAATTGTTCTCAAAACTGTAAAAATACAAATAATATGAAGGAAAATTTGCAGTATTCTCTGCTCTTAAAAGCTGCAGCAATAGTTCCTGCTGTCACTGAAAGGATGTGCCAACACATTGGGAGGGAACCTGGAGATTGGGAATTTGGAGTCCTGACAAGCATGTGGATTTTACTTTAACAGATTTTAGACCACATACACCCCTTCATGGCAACAGTTTGTCCAGGCACATGGCAAAAATTGCTCAGCAGTGGCTGGAGGAATATGAAAAAAAAGTTTAAGGCATTTAAAGGGCCTCTACGTTCCTCACAACACAATCTGATCAAGTATGCATTGGCCTGATCTGCTGCTACTTACTTAGTGCTTGATACCACAGGACACATTCAGAAGTCTTGTGGAGTACATGACTGCAACTGAGTAGCTCAAAGCCACTCTCCCCTCCCCTCTCTTCCTCTGCCTTGCATGTGATGACTGCTTGGCTGTGGTTCCCGTGACACCCCACCAATCACCACAACCTATGACCAAGTTCAACAATAACCAATGATGACAACATCCTCAACTAGTCAGGAAGTCCCATCAGTGGGACACAAATTCAGATTAGTGGCTCATCCCCAGTGAAAAGAGCTTCTGGCACTTTGCCTTAGCTTCCAAATCTAAACCAGCAGTCTCTTGTGAGAATGGGCTTGGGCCCCTGATGTGTTAGCTCTCCTCATCTGTCAGGCAAATGTCTCACCAATATCCTTTTTTATATTCCGTCCCTCAGCCTGTGTTTTTAGTCATTCATCCATATATGAAAACCTGTTGCAAGATGTTTGCAAAATGTGTTGGGGGAAAAAAAGCCTAAATATGATATTGGCTAAAATTCAAAGAATACCAAACTGGCACACTCTGAAAAGTCTTTCTTACTAAAAGTTATCTGTTTACATTTCTTTCAAATTTCTGCAACACATAATTTACTAATATAAATGAGGAAAATCACAGCTATTGAGATACTAACAGAGCCATAGAGTAACGCCAACCTTTCCATATATTAAAAGAATTTCTAAAATGGCCTTGGATTCATGCCACAAAGATGAGGCCATACTTCCAGTAGAGCCAGACTAATCACAAATGCAAATAAGCACAACGAATGGGAGCAAGAGAGCACTGCAGCATCCTTTGATAAACTTCTGGGAAACAGCACTTGGCACGTATTGGGTTCTACTTATCACTCAAAGGGAGGCTGAAACATACATGCCCGCTGAGACAGTCTTATATATCTGCCAACAAGACAGAGATTAAGAGGGTAAATGAAACTGAGAGGCAGAAGATTACCAGATAAATTTGGCAAAAGGGCAGCGCAATCAGCCCTGCCAATTTGTACATTACAGTTCAGTGCAACTACACACTCTCATTAGCAAAGGAATATCCTTGGACCTGTAAAGAGCAATAAAGCTGTGTATATCTTTAGGAGAGATCACTTAAGAGTGTCACTTAACTTTGATGAAATGTTTAGAAGAGATAAGCAGGCTGTGAGGAAGAACTTTTTATGTGTGATGTGATAGTTGTATTAGGACTGATTGTGGTTTTTTGGTTGTGTGGGATATTGGTAGCTAGTGTATAGCAGTGCAACCGATATGCTAAAATCTCATGCTAAACTCTAGGCTCTGAACTCAAGTGCAACAAGATATATCAACGAAAAAGAAGCCCCTAAATTGCAGACGTCTGCCTCAGACACAACAAAAACCATATAGGCACATTAAGTGTGCACGCACGAGACCTTATGTATATTGTCCAAGTGTGGCCTGTTATTCCAACATAAAAAACAAGGTGCATATTGACTGAAAAGGTTTAATCTGGATGTTTGGAAACAAAATAATACTGGTATCAAATGAGGATGTCATTATAGTTTATTATCTGATTTGGACATTTGTTTATGTTCAAAGAGATTAAGTGCTAGGTTAAGTGGTTGTTCAGTGCATGAGTCAAATTTAAAATCATTGTAAATCAATAGCTAGAGGTTTAGAGAAGTGCACAATAGCTCCTGTCACAGAGCAGGACTATTCAGAGCAGACTATCTGGAGTGGAGTATGCCAGTTCACACTAAAACATAAGCAAATACTCAATGAGTGAGCCAGCTTCCAGGAAAAGGCAGAGCCCAGTGGAGATAGCTGCTAATCTGAGCATGAAGCAGAAACCCAAACAGAGGGCGACCACAGAGCGGGCCAGCCGAGCACAACGGCCAAATACATCAGACACCTTTGGGTGATACCAAACCACAGGATGCGCAAGAATCCTGGGAGAAATAGCATAGGCAGAGCAGCTGTAACCCACCATTGAAATAACTAACCAAACAGAGAACATCAGTGAAAAAGAACACTTCAAATTCCTGAGTGCAAAGAACCAAGACTCTATACCAGTAATAATTCAAAAGGATGCATAAAGGAATCACTGGTGGCACTGCTGAATATTTCACAACTGGTTGTTATTCTCACATTTTTTTTTTCTCGGTTTAAAAAGAATACTAGACGGCATTAAAATACTTGTAGAAATTCGGGGAAAAGCAGATATTATTAAAGGTTTGTTTGCCAAATGAGACAGAGCATTCAAAAGGGAAACCACATCGTATTGTGTAAGAATCTGTGGTACTACAGGCCATCATTAACATTTTGTCACTGGGCAATACATATATCTTTGGGATTAGCTGTTTAGTGTTGATTTGAGCCTGAAAATGTGTAGAATTCTGCCTTGGGATAGTCCTATTCACTGACTCATGAATGCTGAACAGCCATGTGTCTGCTACTTCAATGGGTTATAAAAACGAAGACTCCTAGGAATACTGATAATCTTTTCTTTTCAGTAATCCACAGCTGGCAAAGTTAAAGTCAGTGTAACTTGTTACGGATTCAAATATTGGGGATGGATACAAGAGGAAAAACCATAATAACAACACTGGTCCGGCCGGGTTGAGTCAAACGATGATTTTAATGATCACACGCGTGGGAGATGGACGCAGACAGCATCAGATCTCAAAATGGTGGAGCATTGATCAACCTCTTATAGCCTCTAGTGGCCCCCACCTATTCATAAAAGCCTAAACATTCACATGCTTTCTCTCACACAGCGCCTAAGCTACGACCTTGCTCCCTGTTTATCTGCTCCTGCTGAGATGGGGCAGAAAACTCCAGTATGTTCTGTTCCCTTCTAATCAGACAAATAAGGCGATGACTTTCTGCGAACAGTATTTCTTATAACTCAGCAGTATAATGCATCATAAAACAATATCATTCATTCACAATAAATCAGCAGTCTAATATAATGCAAATCAGTTTAACAAATGCAATAGTTACCACCTTCTTCTAATTCAGGAGAATAATGCAAACTAAAACTAAATAATAATTCACAAACTTTAATTAGGGGTCTAACATGGCATAAAATAATATTATAATCCCACAAACTGTACAGTTCATTTTCCTTTTCTTGAGAAACAAGAAAGCAGGATGCAGATGCAATGTGCCCATCAGTGTTGATCAAGTTACTTGAAAAAAGTAATCAGTAACTAATTACTGATTACTTCCCCAAAAAAGTAATCCCGTTACTTTACTGATTACTTATTTTCAAAAGTAATTAATTACTTAGTTACTTATTTTTAAAAACACGATTTACAACCTGAATAGGTGATAAAGCGATAGATCTTTCAGCCCAATTCTACTTTTTCTGCATAATCCATCATACAAAATGTAATCAAATGGAAAAGTCTCTTTTAAAACTTGTTTTATCAGTTTTAATCTTTTAACTTTATGCATCAAGCAAAAATTTAATTATATGCAACATTCTCTGACTGGAAGAAATTTGTTTAACATTTAAACCTATTTTCTGCACATTCCAGCACATAAAATAAAATATTTTTTGTGTTTACACTCAGTCTTTCAAATAGATGCAAGTAAAACACAGCAGAAAATAAATAAAGTCAAAGACTAGCGGTCCTGTTGCTCTATTTTCACCTGTAAAGCAGGAGTAGGGTAGGCGGAGGTTTACCCTGGTGCAGGTGTGCCGCAGCGGTCAGTGGAAGAATCCGCGAGTTTCTCTGTGAGTTTCCCATTACGTCGTAGCTACTCGGTGCTTGCTTGGAAGTTTAGGGGTTTTTTTCGCTGTAAAAAGAAGTTTTCTTCCCACGCACAACGGACACTAATGTTTTTGTCACTTTTTATGGAATCAAACTCAAAGTAAGGTCAGTACTTCCACGCTTTAAACGCTGCACGCTCATACTCTCTCCCGCACTTGATATATTATCCATTGTTGATCTGCACACAGCTGTTGTCACGAACGTCGCACTCGCTTACGTCACTGTCATGAGATGATGTGCGATACCACTGATTTCCTTTTCGATCTGATACCAAGTAATATCAGGTGGTATCGACGATACTGATCCGATACCGATACTTTGTACAAAAACTTATTTTATTTATTGTATCTCAAATTAGTGCAGAGTTCATCACATAGAAATAAAAAACTGAAGTTGTGCACTTTTGAACACCTTGCCTGCCTGCAGCACTAAAGATCGTAAGACGTCTGTCTCGCCCTAGCAGCACCTGTCCCTGTCCTCCTCTTTCAGTTCGCCTCAACATACGCTCGTCATATTCTGTGATATGATTTACTACTGAGGTGTTTGACAAGGTTAGTGATGTTGCCACAACCATACATGCCAACCCTGCCGAAATTCCCGGGACGACCATTCGCCGATTTCTCCCGATTTTCCACCCGGACAACAAAATTGAAAAACCATATTGCAGAATTCATAGCGCGGCCCAGCCAATTCCAGTTTCCAACAATGGCGGCAGCTACTTAGTTTTAATATTACTCTTATTTCTCTTTCTGGGTCGCAAAAAAACTTTTAACATATTTTCAGGTGAGAATGTAGCTGTGTAAACTTCAAATATCTGAGCCGATCGACACATCGTCTTCAAACCCCCGCGGTCTTTCACTACTCGGGTTAAACATGATATATAAGTCACTTTGATAACTTAAAAATGTTATTGTTTGGCTTTTTCAGTGTTTTATTTGTTCGTGAGTAAATCGGTTTGGCTGAGATTAAAGTTATTAGATTAGATAAATTATAATTTAACTTTATTAATCCTCGGGAGGTTCCTCGTTCACACAGCTGAATAAACGTCAAACAGAAAACTAATTAAACAGAAGTGTGAGACGGTCGAGAGTTTACGTCAGCGCCCGGTTATATTTTAGATAGCAAGGAGCAGACGGCAGAGTTTCACTCCACCGAGGGAGCTCGTGACGTACTACCCGGCTTTCTTTAGACCGCGAAGGCCGGGTCCTCAGGTGGAAGCAGCCTCTGAATTTGGACACCCCCGCTGTTTCCGGGCCGGCCAATAATAACGGTGACATTTAACGTATTTTACCCGATAAATAAACCCTGTAAAATGTATTTAATGTCTCCCTGATTCTGAGGTCTAAGTTGCAAGTAGCCACGTCTCAGCTGTTTGTGGAGGTAAAATACGTCCGCACATGACTCATTACGCTCAGCCATTGTTGTGAGTGCGCACGCCAAGGGGCTGGAGACATTTATACAGCCGTATTTCGCACATGACTATGAAAGGCGGAAGAGGAAGTAGTTCCTTTGAATGTAGACAATCCAATGTTATAGTTTCTTTCCACTGTGTTCCTGTTAATGATAAACTACAAATTTACCCTAAATTACTAAAATATCGATATTTTAATGTGAGAATCGATTCTAGAACATAAATGATTGGTATCGGAGGAATCGATATTTCAGGATCGATCCGCACATCACTATCATGAGCCGTTCTCGCAAAAAATCACGGTTTTCAGTAAGTGAAAATAAAATAAACAATAAAAGGTGAATCAAATGGACCATTACGGCAAGGCTGGGATGGTCAATTTGGTAAAGTAAATCCGTTGGGCATCTTTCTTTGCCTTTAGACAACAATTCTGATGGCAAAAGAGCCAAACGGGACAGGCAAAAAAAAAAAAAATCACGGTTTTAGTAACGCAGCGTTCCTACGGGAAAGTAACGGTAATCTAATTACCGTTTTTGCAATAGTAATCCCTTACTTTACTCGTTACTTGAAAAAAGTAATCGGATTACAGTACAAGTAACGCGTTACTGCCCATCTCTGGTGCCCATAGTTCTTTCCTTGCACTGATTCAACAGAACACTTTGTCAGCATTGTTACAGTTCTTTAGAGAAACCTGTGGTTGTACTTGTTTTCATCATTTAGTGATGTATCGTAAGATGTCCCTGCTTCACTGGGGACTTTTTTTTTAAGCGACCTTATCCCCTCTCCAAATTAGGGGTTACCTACTTTAATGTATGCATTTGTAAGTTAAAACAAGGAAGCACTTCTGATTTTAGGTTTTCTTTTTCAGAGGAGCCACAGTACGTAGTCACATCAAGAGTCATAGGCAGTGAGGATTTAGCACTATTAGCATAATAATCAAGCAGAGTTTAGGTAGAGGTGTTGGTAAATGGCATTAAAGAAGGTAACAGTGGAGAAATTATATCCTTATGCTTAATTATAGCATTTTCAGAAAGACATCTACTGTAATGAAATTTATTCCCCACATCTGCGTAATCCATTATAGTAAATTTAAATGTTTTTCAATAAATTACACGTTACAGGGAATATTGTTAAATGTTCAGTTTCTATGCCATATGTCACAACAATATCCACTTGTGGATGTTTCAGAGAAGTCAAATGAGTCTAACAATTAAATGCATGTTGAAGCTGTCATGTTCAGGATGAGGATATTGTCCTGTCTTTGTGAATTTTTATACTTAAACAATAATTTTACTTATTTTGGTTTGTTTTTTGGTGGTCAGGGAGCAGACACAATATCTATGGGAATGCGTTTTTGGGTGGATTAAATGAGAAAAGAAGTTGCAGAGAGGTGTAATAAATTTGGCCAGATTTCTAGAAATGCGAGCTATTCCAGCTAAAATGGGATGGATGTCTCCCCTGACAAGACTGGGTTTTCCCCAGAAAGTTTCCCAATTATCTGTAAAACCTACATTTTGTTTTTTGGACACCGTTCAGACAGCCAGCAATTTAAGGAGAGCATGTGGCTAAAATGTCACTCCTGGTCCAATTGGGGAGGGGACCAGAGAAAATTAGAGTCCAACATGGCAAAGTTGCACTCTAATTCAAAATAAATTTTATTCAGGTGTCATTACTGCTGATGTTGCCTTATTATGGTGAATTATTATGGTGGCTTATGGTGCTATTGCATTATAATCCTCCAATGTTTGCAAAATTCCAATCAAAATCAAAATGAGTAAAACTCGCAAAACACAAATAAAAATGTAGTGCTCTCCCAGTAAAGTCTATTTGACTGTGTCCGAGATTCATTTTGAAAGTAAATGGGCAGTTATAGAGAAGGATTACTGTAATTCACACTGACACAAAAACAATAAGTGAGTGGCTGTTTCACAAACAAGTGGAAAAAAGCAAATGTGGATTTTCCGTGTATTTTTGTTTGTGGAAAAGCCTGTTTGTCCTCAATCTGTCACATTCTTCACCATCAGTGGCACAACACACCACATGGCCTTGACCTAATGTTGTGGGTTTCCTCGAAGGAGCAGTCAGGCATATTCAAAACAGACGCATTTCACACGTGTTGCACTGAATTTCTGCAAACAATTTTTCCTGAATGTTTACGCATCTGTTAACAACAGTTATACTGAATAATTAAGCTAAATTTCTAAAAAAGAAGAAACCATACAAATTTATATACAAGAGCAGCACAAAAATGCATCTAAAGAAATTATTGCTCACCCATAAGGAAGTAAGCAGAAAAAAAACTGTAAACAGGAAACGTGGGCATAAGAAAATGCATTCTGCAGTTTCAACTCCAGTCTGCTCTCAGCACAGCATCTATTTTTGGAAACACTGTGAAAACACTCAGCAGGCATTGCTTAAAAAAAACTACTCCTGGTTTTGGAGTGAAATAATACTACATTATATGGTCAAATAAATGACAAGTCTAATGATGATAGTAGATATGTTACTATGATTTTTTTCTAGAGCAGTAAAGACCATAAAGGAGGCCACTTTTCCACTTTATTGTCCGCAGCTGTCTAGTTGAGTCACTGGTACTGCAGATTGGCAAGTGGGTAACGCTTTTTTCAGACCTGGCGCGTTGCCAGCATTTGGTTCCTGTCATTATCTATGCTTTGTGTGTCAGTGATGGCTGCATGCATGTAATGAATATTCAAAATCTCTTCCCATTAAAATAATAGCCTCATCAAGAGGGTTCCTTTCAGCAAAGCTGCATCAGTGCCCAAATGAGCTCTGTGATTCAAGACAGCTCACAGAGTGGAGGACAAAGGCTGGAATTTTAATTGTTTCAAAGGAATCAGCTAGTTAGCCTTCTGCACAGACATCTGAGGAACCGCTTTATAAGAAAGATGATGCGCAGATAAAGATTAGGTTTGTAGAAAATGTTGCTGTAAATTAATCCAGCACAATCCATAGCTTTGATAGGTTTTGCTTTGCTGTGATAAGCTACAAAGGGTAGACTACAAAGAGTGGAGGACTTGAAAGAAGAGTGGTTGGTGGTTATTTGTAAAACTTTCTAAAAAAAAAAGGTGCATCCTTTTTAGTCGCAGGGAGATTAAACCTTTTATTCAAGTGACAAAACACCTTATTAACCTCCACCTGACCTCTCAGGATTGACCTTTGACTTGTGACCCTGACACCGCTGTGCTTTACTCCGGCTGGGAATCGACATGAGCCTTTTTCAATACAAAAGTTGTGCCAAAATGGAAAAAGTGCTGATTGTCTGAGTGTATGTGGAATAGAGGATTGAAGGGGGTGGAACAGAGAGAAGAGTTTAATTAGTGACACAGTACCCCCGGTAATCCACTCTCCCTCAGCTCATAAAAAGAATATGGGAGGGAGGGATGGGTGGGAGACATGAGCAGTTTTTAACAAGAGGTCAGGGAAACTTTGGCTTAGAACATGGGCTTTTATCAAATCCACTGGCAAATCTGCAGATTAGTCCATTCCTTTGTTTTCAGGAAGTCTGCTCCCACCAACTCAGAATGGTCCTAAATCCACTTAGGACCGTTGCAAGAGCTCCAAGTCACTGAACTGGATGGCAAAATACGCATGTGTCTGTCTGTTTGTGCGTGCACATGTGACTGCATGTGCAAGTGTGGAAACACATGTGCACGAGTTTCTATGAGCCGGGGGGATGACACAGTCAGGAAGGGGTTGTCAGGAAGCCTTGAGCTCAAACAAGAAGCGTTGACCAAAAAAATTCCAGTGATCGCTCATGACTTTCTGGCCACCAGAAGAAATGCAAAAGGATGGCAGGCCACTTTCCCACTGTGACCTCTCCATAGATAATATGTACTTTGGAAACTGTCATACCTTGTGGTTTCATTAAAGGTCTTTTGATATTTACATGGCCTGTTGAGCTGCTCTCTATACAGAGTCAATTTGGTCAAAATGTGAAATTCTCCCCCTTAAGTAAACACCATGCTTTCTTCCCTGCAGAATCATTTTACCACAACCGAAGTCACTGGCATTTGATATAGGGTTATGGTCAAAACACTTGTGGACAGCAACAAAAGTCAGGGTCTTTAAATCCAATATTCAGTTCCTGACAAAAGCCCTTTTCTTTTTCAGTCTTCCCCTCTCCTTTACCTGTTACTTTCACCAAATATCTCTAGCTTTATGCTTCCTGTCCTATTCAACCTGGGGAAATGGGGCATTGGAGTGACGACAAGGAGCCAGAATCACTGAGTGTGCTAAGACTGCATGGGATGCTTCTTCGTTCACTCCTGCATATATTTAAAGTAGGTATCTTTCAACTCCAAAACCAAGATCTAGAAGAGAAAACACATTAGCAAAATTGGCAGAAAGCTGAGACACAAAAGGCAAATGATTTATTATAGCTTTCAGCAGAAATACCAGAGTAGTGCAGGCCCTCAGGTGCTTTTTTGGCAGACTATAGTGGAGGATAAGAGAATCAGTGCTGAGAGATGTGCTGGAATGATGAGCCTGGGAAGCAGAGAAGGTGTAGGTAGCGCTCCTTGCAGGTGGGGAAAACTGAAGGAAAATGCCAATGAGGGGGTACTTTTAAGACTTCAAAGGAATTTCAGCAGGTTTTGCAAAAAAAAGAAAAAAAAAAAGAAAACCCCCCCACATATTTTTTACCTGCATATCTGTCACCTGAAACAGAAAAAAATATTGAAGGTGTTTTATTTCTCTTTAGTAAATCTAAATTAAGGACCATAAAACCTTTTAATTAAAAAGAAAATTAGAAATTACAGTCCTCTGGAGAGATTTGCCTGTGACTGACCTAGTTGCAGCCTAATCATATTTGTTATTGGCCCATGATATCAGATATTTTCTTACAGTAGTTTCACCCCTTCCACAATTATGCTGTCCAACCAACAGACCTCACCGCAAATCCTGGCAAAGTTGGATCACTAAGTCAGTGTTTCATTCACTGCTGGAATATAGGTTGAAATTCATGTTTAGGAGCTGGCTGACTGTCAGTCGACTTATGGACATTGCACTGAGCTGACTGGGGTGATCGTGGTGTATGCAGAATAACAGCAGGAAAAATATATCATCGTGGTACATTCTGCATTTGTTAGTGACTTGAGACATTATAGTAGGCTCCACAAGTGTTTTTCATGGCTCCAGTAAGTTGTTGAATATTATCAGTGCAGTGTTACCTTTGTGTGGCACCAATCATTATAGAACAATTAGTACATTTTCATGCAGTCAGTCAGTTCAATCACCTTGAAGCTTGTGCTTTAACCCTCTTGTGTTTTTTCCAGTGCCCTCTCAGCTTGGCTATTATGATACCCAAGAGAAAACATCCTCATTTTTGTAAGCGGGTTTTCAGCCAGTTATTTTAAGGTGTTCCTTCATGATTAGGATCATCATAGTTTGCATCAATAATTTTAAGTAAGTGTTGTTAACAGGTCACTTATTTGTGTTGTCAGGAAATTTTGGCATGTTGTTATCTTTTTCAACCAGAAAGACTGCTTTATGGCTGTCTAGCGCTTCATGCCAAATACTCACTGTTGGATCTCTTCCTCTGTTTGGGTCTTGTTCTAGGAGGTTATTTGTAGGTTTATTAGCCACTTGGCATTGTGTTGGTGGGTAATGCCTCTTTATTCCACAGAATTGCTCAGTCTCATTTATGGGAGGGTTGATCTTTGTTCTGTTTATCCTTTGGAGATGGGTGTATATTGTAGATGGTTCTAAGAGAGATGGATGAGATGGAAACAGATGATGTACTGTGGTGACGCCCAGGAGGAGCATTTACTCAAGAGGAGCAGCTGAAACAAGAAGACTATTGTCATTAACATAAAGCTAGATCTTACCTTTATTTTTCACCATTCAAGTTTCATAGTTTCAAGGTTGTTTTTTGCACTTCTAGGTCACTAAAGTGCTTCTCTACTCCTTCGCTAATCTGTAGTGTTTCCCGTGGTTCAGTCCTGGGTCCATTACTATCTTCTGTCGACATCCTTTCTTTAGCTGACACCATTCAGTCTTTTTCTAGCATTTCCTATCATTTCTGTGCCGATGATATTCAGTTGTATCTGACTCACCACCTGGATAAGTTTTCCACCCTAGTCCACTGTTAAACCCGGGTTCATGACTGCCTCTTTAGCAGTTACTTTATCTTAAACACCAACATAACTGAAACCATGATCATCACTCCTCATGATTTGTAATGCCTTGTGCACTGGATTGGATAAATTAGCTCTTATAAATATCTCCTACACCCAAGAGACACTTCCAGAATACTGCAGTAACACGTTCCAGCAAGCGAATTCATGTCACTCCCATTTTATATACTTTATATTGGCTTCCAGAATTTGTTTTAAAATCCTTGTTCTCACATACAGAGCACTAAACAGGATCTAGACATTTATCCCTGCTAATACTGATACTATTGCTCATAGACTTTGATCTTAGGCTCAGAATCTGCTGATTGTTCATCATACAAGAATGAAAACAGGGTCACAAAGCATTGTTTTTAATGTTTTGTTACTTACTTTCTTAGTTACATTGGGATTATGTTACTATTACCTGCTGTGATGTGTTTTGATATAACATATGAACATGAATTAATGGTTTAAACTTGCATTAGAACCAGAAGGAGATACAAGGAAGCTATAACTTTTGTTATTAAAGATTAAGTGCAGCTTTATTATAGAAGCGCACAGGTGAAAGGATCCTTTTTTGCAAGTGATCGTAGTTGTGGTATAAAGGAGGAACCAAAATATAAAATTTTTATTGCTTTTCCACCAAAGGAAAACTGAGTCTTTTATGATTTACATTGTTCTAGAAATTATATTACATGGCCATTTTAGAAGGTATGCCCAAACAGTATAAACAATGTTTGTAACATGTTATTGTATTAAATTCAGTAATTACGTCATCGTTACAGTTATGTTGTAAGTTGCATTACAGAGATCCCTAGATGTAGAGATAGAGTTAGCGATAGAAAGAGAAAAACATCAACATTCTTCCACTTGTGCTACAATCCGCTGATTTCAGTTGGTGAGCAAGAAGGAGGAAAATAGCATAGTGGTCTAGGACATTTGTGGAGTGACACAAGAAACTGTGTCCAGGACAGAAGCGCAGATGTTTCTGCATTATGCTAGATTAAATTCATTTTCACCTCAAAATACCTGAAATTAGTTGCAACTTCTTTAAAAAAACTTTTTTGAACATGTACATATGTATTCACAGACTTTGCCATGACACTCAAAACTGAACTTAGATGTTCCTCTTTATATAAAGTCCCATAGTTGCAGTACATGTCCGAGCACAAATCAGCCCAACAGTGTCAGATCCACTTAAAAAAAAAAACACGGCAAAACAGTCGCACTTTATTAACAGAAACGTTCAACATATTCTCAAAAACTCATCTCATCAGTCTTGTAAGTGACTCCTTTCACAAGGAAAGCTGAGGTAAACATCAAGGTAGCCAGACTGAAGAGCCTACACTCACTACAGATGAACGGGGACCAGCATTGCTAGGATTATGCACTTAAAATGGGTGGAATAAGAAAACAGAATACAGTTGACTGCAATCTACTGACATCTAGTGGTGAGATTTTACAGGTCATTTCTTCTTCATGTCCTGTAGACCCTGGCCTTATGGCCTGGCTGTCACATGTTGACAAGATCATGTTCTTCCTCTTTAAGGTTGGGGAATCTCTTTCATGGATTTTATATCTCACATAAAACTTCCAGAATACATTTACAATTCTATGTTTATCAGTAATTGTGCTATGGTTCAGGTATATCAAAGATTAAATGGTCTTTATTTGTCGCTTTCATTGAGGCTAACTTCTTTACAAGGCTGGAAAACTACACCAACCTTTGTACTGCAGTTAAACCTAGCCAAACAGAGTTGCCCACAATACAAAGTATTGGTCAGGCTGACTAAACAGACCAGGGTTTTTGTTTGGGTTTTGCCATAGTGTCACGGATGCCAAGTTACTCATTTGTAATGTCTGCAGCTTTGTCTGTGTATTTTTTCAATGTAAATTCTAGATGGGGAAAGGTTCAAACACTGTTGTGATGAAAATAAACATGACTTTAATTGCTTACAATTTGTTGTTCTCTCTTACAATGTAGTGAGCAGGCCCTGGAGCCTTCCTCCTTTTGGGTAGTAATGCTTTTGCTCATTCATAGGAACGCACATTAACATCCACTCTCAGTATTGGCTTTCACACACACCTCACCAGTGTCAAGTCTAGTAGTTCTAAAAACGTCATTGGCAGCTCGAAGGAAAAGCAAATATTTAACTAGAACTTAAAAATAATTTTCCACCTCACTAAGAGGACCACACACACATACACACACACACACACACGGATGCACTCACACCAACACATATGCATGCATGCGTGTTAAAATCTTCTCCTTTCCTTGTGCACTCTCTCTCCCTTTCACACACACACACACACACACACACACACACACACACACATATGCACACGGACACGGCTTTCCTTCAAACCCACATCCTGAATATCCTTCCCCAGGGGAGAAGATTTACACTGTGGTTGTCCTTCAGGTAAACCATAAGAGCTCTGCACTGAAGCCTCTACTCTCACAACCCCATGATTTTTGACTTGGTTTACAGTCAAATGAATACAGTGGAAAGAATGGAAAAGTGGGAGAGTTGCATTTGGGTATGAAATCATATTAGTAGCTTTACAAAAAATTCAAACTTGTATCCACGGGGCAATTAATAATTCCATTCAGACATAAAAACACACCCTCACAAACACACAAGACAAGAAAAGTGATACTAATTGCAACACTCTAACCTATATAGTGTTCTTACTCTATATTCTTTGGCTGGGCTGCTCTAGAGGTCTAGCAGGAGAATTGATGGGTGCTTAAAGCAGACCAGCAAAGCTAGGCTACTGGAGGAAGCAGTGGCAACAATTAATTCAAGCCCTGTAAACAATCCAGATTAACTATACTCACTTGGCCTCTATCATTGTGGCTTGAGAGTATAAAACTCTATTCTCCACAGACTTGGTTGGCACCAGTGTTTAAAAAAAGTCCGGCATTGTAAATGTCCTGCAGTACTAGATTTGGTTGTGACTACAGCAAGAATCTAGCAGTTTTAATGCATTCCAGAGTGGACCAAAGGAGACAATTGCTACAGCGCAGAGAAAAACATTTGTGTAGGGCTGCTCTTTCAAAACAAGTGAGTGCATAACGAAACCCAACAGATGAGAACACACTTGGTTAGCCATGATATAAAAACGAGCTTTCCACCCAAAGGTATTAGAAATACGAAAAAAATATTTCTCTGGATAAAACACAAGAACATTATGTTCACGCTGTGCTTACATGTAACCTAGGAAGGAAACTGGACTACTGGATCCAGTTTAGCTAGTAGCTAAGCTAATGGGTACGTAACAACTGTTTTTCTGCGTTCTTGTTCAGTTCAAATGTTTAACCCTTGTAAATTTGTAGGTTCATTTATTTTTATTTTACCACTTGTCAGTGCTGATGTTTAGTTTAAATGTGACTACTTCACATTAGAACTGTAAAACTTTAAGCTTCATCCATTAAGTTCATAAAGTCTGACAGTCTTCCATAGCCTAATGAATGAGTTGTGAAATCACTCGTGAAGAGTGAATATGGAATACTATATGTAAGACAGTGAACAAAATTACACACTCTTGGTGTTAAATGGTCCACAAATGTAACTGAACCTGATGTCAACAGGCTGGTTGGTTGCTGTCAATAGATTAATAGCTAACAGTGTCAGTACCAGTTATTCATACAGAGTATTTTTAAACAAGGACTGCACTGAGGAGAGCCACGATGTGAGGGGGTGGGGGGAGAGAAGTCTGGCATCTCTTCCTCAGAGCATCCATTTATTTGTTTTTGTTATCCTTCGCACACATTGACCTATTTTCCTTGCAGACGTGCTGATGGGATTCCTGATCATGCTCCTGTAACATAGTCATGTTGTGGTGTGATGTGCATGCTGCAATCTGTTATGTTGTAATCTGTTTGGATGTACTTGGGAAGACAAAGATTATTTTATTGCATAAAATAGCGCTGGTTGCATCAGCTGACTGTGCCACTTGGTACACCTGGCAAGATGAGGAAAAATCAGAGTTACATTAACCCATTGTCACTTAGGGCAATAAAGTTAAAAGCAAGTAGTTGTCACATAATTTAGTTTTTCCCACCATGCTGCTTAGAAACATTGTCCTGTTGCATGACCTGTTTTTGGTCAAGCTCTAGCTGACAGATGACCTCAAATTTGAATCTAAAATACTTTGCTAGACAGAGTAGTTCATGACTGATTCAGTGCTTGCAAAGTCCCCAGGTCATGTGGCTTCAAAGCAAGCCTTGATCATCACCCCTCCACCACTGTGCTGTTGGTACCAACTGTACAGTTGGTATGAGATGTCTGTGCCCATATGCTGTTTGAGTTTCGCCAGACATGGATATTTCAAATTATGGCCACAAATTTCCACTGTGGTCTTGTCTGTTCAAAGGACATTGTTTTAGAAGTCTTGCAGTTTGTTCAGATGCAGCTTTGCAGTCCTAGCAACCTTTCCAAGCAAGCCACGCTAGATGAGTTCAGATATTTTTTAGTTGTACTATCATGAACTTCAACTTTTAACTGCTAACTGAAACCTGTAGAGCTTGGGGTTTTTTGTAATTTCTCTGAGCACTGCACAGTTTGAGGTTGAGGTGAATGTGCTGGAATATCAACTTTTGGGAAGATTGGCAGTTGTCGTGAATGTTTTCCACTTATGAATAATCGTTTTCACTGTAGAATGATGGACTTCAAATTATTTAGAAATGGTCTTGTATCCCTTCCCAGTTGAATTATGGCTGAAGTCTTTCCTCCTTGGGTTTTTTAACACATGCCTCAATGCTGCAGCAAACCAGGAAACTCACACTCATTGATGATTAATTAAAGTTCATATGATCAGCAGCATCTGACTGGTACTTACCGTTTTAATTCCTATGGAATCATGTGAAAAATTTCTTCTTCATGACTGTATTAAAAACTTTCCACTCTGAAGAAGGAGAATTAGTGATACTTTTCACATGAGATGCATCCTTCTGAGTACAAATTTCAGTCTTGTCACTGAAACTTAACTAAAATAAGAGGTACATGGCACATAAGATTGTAAATTTAAAAGATTAGAGAATGCCTTAAAGGGAAGAAAATAAAATTGACTTTGGGTGTGAATTATTGTGCATGTTTCCAAACCTATTATATTCAGTTCATGCTGACACCAATACCGTTTTCCCAATCATTTTGTGAAAGACTGTTCTGATGATTGGCTGGTGATAAACACCACCCACCTATTTCAGGGGTTACCAATCTACAATAAATGATAATTTAGCTTCCTACAGCAGGCAGGGTGTCAGCTTACACATCATCAGCATTCCTGAAGTCTTGCCCAGTGCAAAGGTCTATTTACACTGCCATAATAACACAATTGTTCAAATGGGTTGTATGAAATATGAAATGAAACAGGAGATGAATGGAATCCAGTCTGATATGCTTGGTTTCAGAAAGGAAAGAATCGCCTCTCTCGCCTTGTTTATCATATGCAAGAAAAATAAGTCATAATACTGACAAATGTACATTTCTTTCCAGCCTATGAGCATATGATGCCGTTGTGTGGTTTCTTGTCACAGGGCACACTGTCAGATGCAATTACATACAGCAAACCTTCTTCTTAGAAATATACCACTCACAATAGAGGTACTAGTGCACTCACAGTAAATTGTTACCCTTTAGGCTAAATTTAATGTTGTTTACTTTGTAATGTAGTGGCTGTATGTGCAGATTTTGAAGTTTTACTTACCTCGGGTTTAACACAAATGTAGCACTTCTGGGTTTTTTTCACACAGAGTAGTGATTGCATACCATGCTATAAAAGCACATAATTCCTTTGCAGTACATTTCAGTTTTGATTAGAAAACACCCCATGGTGGTGTCTTGCAGGTCTGTCATGGGCTTCTTACTTTAGATTATTTTTATATAAGCCTTGATAAAGCATGGCAAGCTCAGACGTGCAAGAGTCTCAAAATATTGCCAAATACTATGAACACCTTAGATACCAAGGCATCCAGATGTAGTTTTTCTGCAGGGCATCAAACAGGGAACTTGATCCAACAGCACAAAGCTGAACAATGCAGAGAAAGGGTGTATTTTAGTCCCCTCTGTTTTTGTCAAGCAGGAGAAAATCTCTGTATACTTTTTGATGTATAGGTATGCATGGCTTTTACGCTCAAACTATTATAACATTGCTAACCTAAACCTGTGTAAGTACTGACAGGTGACTGCAATATGTGGTATACTGTGGTATACCACAGTACTAGCAGATATTTACTTTCAAGTTCCCTGTGTTTTTCTGCAAAACTCTTCCATTGTAATGCCCCAAAATAGTTGTGTAAATGTCACTCCAAATCCTTATATTGCCTGCCATTACTCAACATCTCCCCATGAGGTTGAATGATTATGGATAGTTTTACAATATTATGCTAAGCCAGGCAATATGTCACGTAATATACAAAACACCAGTGTGCGCCAAGCAAAAACCATGTTATTGTCCAGCTGTGGTCAGAGAGTCGGCTTCCCATGAAACAAGGCTCCAGGGGCCAAATGTTGCCGGATTTGTGGCCAGGGCCACACTGCAGTTTAGCCATCACGTGTCACAGATCTGCCTCATCCCCCGATGGTGGAACAATGAATGTGTCCAGGACTAGGCTGAAAGAGAAAGCTTCCTGAGGTCAGATGAGTATAATGCACTAGCTGGCTTTGAAATAAAACTAGTTTGTTTTTCTTAAAAGAAGGTTGAGGTTTTGGGGTTTCAGTCCATCACCCCCACACAACACCACCTCCACTCCTCTCCATTTGTTACAATGGAAGCATTATGACTTGTGTATTTTGACCTTTTTGATCTTAACACGAGATGGTGATTGGCACAAAACTTGTTTCATCATAACTGGAGCTCTGGTTTGGCCCACTTAAATGTCAGCTATGTATAAACTGTGAACATAGTGCTTTTGTTAAAAAAATTAAAGCAGTCATGAAACACTACATGTATAAAGTCTCATTTATACCATGGAGCCAGTTTTAACACTGTCTGTGAGGCTGGATTTAATGAATAAGTGTTAAAAGGTTTTTAGAGCATGTGTAGCAGCATCTTGTGCCAAAACAGAATGTGATGTCACTAAGTTGGTTTGTTGGTTGCTACCGATAGACTTATAAAAGTTTAAGTTAGCTAACTAGTGACAGAACCAATAAATAAGTGGAAAACAAGGAGACTGAAAATATAAAATGGTCTAAAGGAACTGTCGCTGACTGCAACAATGAGTTTTATGTTAAAAAAAAAAAAAAACAAGGATATACTGTCACTTTCACTCTCTGTCTCTTAAGCAGTAAGTGGTTCTTTAATGTTGGTTAGCGGCACCTAGCCGCTAATTCTCCTGTTAGCCATAATGTTAGGGTTTGTAGAGCACTTCATAAATGAGGACTGCATAAAAGAGAGCCCATTGTGTCAGGTCCAATGGTTGTTCACAGGACCAACAAGCCAGATGGCGACAAGCTGGAGACCGACACTGTCCCCTCAGTTTACAGACTGGACGGTGCTATAAGTTGACAGAGCAGAAGTGATCAATGCTTATTCAATAAACTAATCTGTTTTCACATCCAAACAGTTTACAACTGTCTGGTGAATCACCGGCGCACCTGAATCAAGTGCCCTAAAACCCCTAACATTATGGCTAACAGGTGAATTTTCCTGTTTCTGTGCAGCTAGCCAGCAACAAAGAACCACTTACTGTTTAAAAGACAGGGTGAAAGTGAAGAATAACTTGTTGTTGTTGTGGTTGGAGTTATCAAAAAACTCCTTGTTGGACCCAGGGGCAGTACAAATGTGACCAGCTTACACTGATTTTTAGTTAGTTATTGGTTCTGTCACTAGTTAGCTAGGATAAATTAAAGTAAATCTATTTGAAGCAATCAACCCAGTGACGTCACATTCTTTGGCATAAGGTGGTGCTACAAATGCTATAAAAACTTTAACTTTAAACATTTATTTATGAAATCTTGTTCCACAGACAGTGTTAAATCTACAACAGATTTTTAGAGTAGGACTCCGTGGTCTAAATGAGCTTTTATACATGTAGTGCTTCATGTCCAGTTTAAGAATATTGCATAGAATAAACATTGAATATAAAAAATGTTTTTCATTATTTTTTCATCAACAGTAATTTAACTGCCACTGAAAAAAGTTACAGAGCTGCTTCAGTCTTCAGAAACAGCATGGCCCAAAAAAGAGATTATGCAAAGTGTAAATGTACTCTCCTAACCTAGAGATAGCCAGGATCCAAAAATAGTTAAAGCTCATTGGGTGTAATGGTCAGCAATGGTCAGTAATGGCCAGTGGTTTGGCCCAATCTGCTCCTTGTTACACAGCTCTTCCTGTCCACACACATACTGTATAATAAAGACTTCCTCAACAGGCTGGAAACCGCTCCATTCTCAACAACAGTCTTGAGGTCCGCTTTCTCTCCTTACCCCCCTCCCCATCTCATTCTTTCTTTGATTCTTGCTTTCTCTCAGCCTTTCCCATCTCTATCGCGCTCTTTCCTTCTACATACTGACCTTCCCAGGCTGGCCTGAGTCTTTATATTTCAGGCTTTGAGGCTACATCTGAAACAAAAGCAAAATTATGGGTCTGGTTTGGCTTGGGGAGAGCGCAGTGACCCCGGCATGCGGTTTTCTTAGGCCAGACCAGAGAGAGGTGAGGTGGGGAGAAGAATTTGTGTGAATCTAGCTGTGTATTTGAAGAAACCCCTAACCACACCTAATTTGAATGTGTCATTTGCAGGAGGGGGGCGATCTAAACTTGGGCTAGCCAGTGATAGACTAAAATCCACATACTACAGAAGGCACCCCTTGTTTTACCTTCTGTGTTAAGAGGTTTTCCGAGGGGCCATAGTCCGGAGAGAAAACATACAAATTATCACCTCATAAATATGCTCACCTCTTCGCCGTTTATCCAATACATCATTTTTTACATTTCCATTATTTCTTTCAGATTATGCTTTGGGCCATCAACCTGAAATAGCAAAGCATAATCTGAATGCTTTTATTGTCAAACTGTCACATGTTCAAGCATTCACTCATACAGTTTATGTTTTTAGAAGATTATCAATACAAATTTTGAAGTAACAAAGAAAATGCTTTAATGCTAGCATCTCATTGTTTGTATTCATGAAGAAGAGATGTAGCAATGAGAAAGATTTAAAAAGACATATTTTAAGACCATACACAGATGGATCACCCTAAAGCAAAACAATCGGTGAATAAAGCTCACAGTTTCATCCTGTGTCTCTGAGAGTTTCCTACAGTGGGTCTGCATCGTACTGTGTGGTCTTGAACCCTATTTAGACCTAGTGGGTGACCACCGTACAATTAGGTATTCCATGTTTCACAGCAGCAGCAGAAAGTGGAATTCCTGTCAATGGAGGAGACCTTCTCATGTTTACTGCTCACATATTCCTCCTACGATCCATGGCAGTGCACCCAAGCCGGCTTATGGTTGATTGTAACACTCAGTATAAAAGAAACAGAATTCGAAAACCCCATAAGACACTGTGTTTATCTAACTGTAGAGCCTCGAAGGGAAGATCTTACTACATGCAAGGATGAAAGTTGACGCCCCATGTGGCAATTCGAGAACAGGCAGCTTGACAGTGTTTGACATAACTAATTCAAGGATGACGCGGTTCATGTGATAGGGAGAAATCATCATTTTGTCCTTTTTTTTCTTTAAGTTGTATACATATAATGAGAGCAACGCAACACGCAGTCATCAGCGTTTCTCATTTGTCTACATTTCAAGACAAACCTCATGTAAGCTTATCTTGAAGTTTTATTTCTAAGCTAAAAATAAACTAGAATCAACAATCCGGAGAAGATTTCACCAAACAATCACACAGTCTTGAAGTATTTCTGTTTGAACTTTTGCGGAGAAGTCAGTTGCCAAGTATTCCGTTTGTTTACTGGTTTAAGTCAGTGACTGTTGATAGATGACAGCTCTAGACATCTCCTAAGACAGACCAGATAGTCTTGATTCTTTGGGGTGGGTCTGCAATTTGGGGAAAATGTATAACAATGGGGAGAAATCACATTATGGTTTTCATCCATTGAGCCAAACAGTGCCATGCGTCATTCGTAATGGTGGAAAGGCGACTTAAAACATCAAAGTATAAAAGCAGGACTTGATCCATGACAGTTTTCAGAAAAAAAAAACAGAAAAAAAGCCACAGCTTTGGATTCATATGCTTAAATCATTATAGAGTAAGACCCCTTACCACTGCAAGCGTGCTCTAATGAGAAATCTCTCCATGCTGCTTGCTTGCTGAGTGGTGTTGTTGGGAGGTTTGATGACAGACCCTTGTGTGAACAACTGTAGCTTCATCACCGTTACATCCTTGAGATTAAGCTGTATAAGCAGCAATGACCTCTTAGTAGAACCCAAACAAATGCAATGGCTTTTTAAAATCTATAAGAAAGGGCCCTTCTCACTTTTTATCATGATTGCCACAAACTTACTTCATTTCAGAACAAAGCTGGCATCCATAAATTGTAGGGTTGGTCGATTGGGCATGAGCTCTTGGAGAGCAAAGAATCTAAAATCTGCATACTTATACTTAAGTGATGAGAAACAGTCACAGACTAATGAGCTCATATGTTATTGTAAATCCTTGGAGATCACAATTTCAGGAAGGTGAATATAGAAAGCCTATCCTGCAAAAAAAGAAGAGCCAAGCAACTGGACAGATTAATTTTTCTTAGGTTTATCTGTCAACTAAAGATAGATTAGTCTTTGTCATAAAGACAAGGCATTTCAAAAGCAGAGAATAGGAATCGTGCCATCATTGAGACTTAGGAGGTAATGAGCCAAATCTTGGCAGAACCACCATTAATCAGTTTGAGGAGGCTTCCCACTATAAAAGATAAACTGGTATGTAGCCATCTTCGACCAGACTCACAACAAACATGAATTGGACTAGATTTGTTCAGTCAGTGCCATCATTGCATAAATGTAGTAAAGACCAAGAGATTTGTTGATTTCACTTCTCAAATGGCGTTTACTATTAGTCAGTTAAAATCTTAAGACATTATTTTAACATCCTTTATTTCATCCAAGAAACATTCCTTCAAAAGAGCCTTAAACAATTCAATTCATTTTTGTTCATATAGCACCAAATGACAACAACAATCACGTGAAGATGCTTAATATTGTAAGGTAAAGACGATAATGATGATAATAACAGTGTTCCTTCCTTTGGTAAAGGAACTTGTTCTTGTAAATTTAAAATGTTTCTTTTCGGCTTCACTCTCAGCAGGTGCACGGTTTCCTGTTGTCCAGCTGTTTGGCCATGGTGCTCAAAATGGTGAGTGGTAGAGATTGCCAGCTCTACCCTCTTCCCACACTTGGTTCCTGTGCAACTGGGCAGAATGTGCTCTAGTCAAAGGTCTGTGTGTGGTCCATGGAGCTCCCACGGCAGCTCAGTGTTGCCCAAAAGAAAGCCAATGCCAAATCCACAATCTATGTAAAATTGCAATAATATTTCTTCAAATCTGGAAAATCATATTTAGAAAAGTATACAAAAGGACCGCTAGCTCCCTGGTCACCCTGGTCTGGTCAGCTATCGTTGCTGAAGTCACATTTTTTGCGACTTGAAAACTTTTGACATGATACAGAGTCTAATGGAACTGAGAAAGAAAATAATAATAACAATAAATAATCTTTTCTTTTCTCTATATTTTTGAAGTAATAATGAATGCTAGGACAGAACGATAGAACAAAATGTCATGGCATTTTCTAAGCTTAAATACTTTGCCCCTATTGTCATGTCTCAAAGGACAGTGCAAAGCCTGCTTCTTCATCTTGTGCGTTCTCCAGCACACAGCGTGTCTGCTCTTAATTGTGGTAGGCGGAACATCAACAAGACTCATTCTATTCTTCATTTAATCCCACAGACACACCAGAAAACAGCTACAGTAGTTTCTGCAAGCTACATTTTCCACGGGAAACGGCCACAAGCCCAAAAGAGCAAAGCGCAGTGTCATCACCCAGGAATCCAAGAAATACCAGAAAGTCTGAGTTTTATTACAAAAATCATCTATGAGCACAAACAAATGTGGAGCACAAACATGTCTATTAATTGAGAAGGCAGATGGTCCTGTTGCGGGTGGGACGCAGTGAGCAGGGACTGTGGAAAACAAAGCATCCGCGGTGACCACGACCTTCCATTTCTGTCGCTCCAACTGGGAGACAGGGTCTGAGGTTGAAACCCACAAGAGTTGAACAGAATTTGCCAGTGTTGCCTCAGCAAGACACACAGACAGACCAATTCACAGGAACAAGTTGTATTGGGTTTCCGGGGGGACTGTTGTTTATCCACTTCATCATCAGTGTTGTGTTTTCGATTCTGTTTTTTCCTTGATAGCTTTGGGCTTGAATTCACTTCCACTCTGACCTAAAATCCCCAGTGCAAAAGGAAAATTCACAAAATCAAGTTTTTAGTAGTAATATTGAAACAAGTAGACTCTGGAAGTGACAAGCAAAGCAATTATCAAAAGCTCATTTGTCTGTAGCCTTCCATAATTTGGGGAATTCCACTGGGTGCTTGATTTAGACAACACATATAAAATAGTTTTCTTTAGGGTGGGATCATACTGACGCATCCCAAGAAACAAAATTCCCCCTAAAGATGTCTTTTCTCCCAGACATAGTAACTGGATCCTCTGTTTAATAGTTTGCCGTAGCAGGGGACTGACAGAGTGGTTTCCATTCCGCTGGGCTGTAACCGATTGTCCCAGTGACCACAACAAAGGATAAAAAAGGAAGGAGGGTGAGTGGATAGAGAATAACTCAGGGCTTAGTGTGGACTTGAGAATCCTGAGATCAATGACTCAATGGCTTCCAGAGTCTCCTCCAGCTTTTAATCCTCAGCACAGTATCTGTAAGTCAAGGCTGCGTGATACAAGTATAGCATAATCATATGCACAGGATGTGGTGTCCTACCAGTCAATCTGGCATTTCAAAATGTTACACAAAGATGCGGGAATCAATGAAGCTTGACCTATTTAACTCATCCAGATATGAGTTTAAACCAAGGAAGAGACATCACCACAGTGGGCTACCAACAGTGCACTCCATATGTCAAATAAGTGGCATTCAGCCCTGCTTTGTGGGGTTGGGTGCTCACACGGGTGACTTTGAAGGCAACAGACAATTTATTTCAGTGTGTGTTGATGGAGCAGTGTTACCTTCGCAGACTTCCTCTCCAGACGTCCATGGGTAACCATTAACCAAGCCTACTTTCTGTGACCTTCTACCACTACAAGACATATTATGATGGACTTCCTCATCACTCTGAATTTACAAAGGGTGATAAAAAAAAAAAATTACGACAATATTAATTATTGTTGGCAATTGTGTGCTACATTAAGCCACACAGAAAAGCTCCATGCCAGGGTGCCAGAGTCAAAGACACTCATTAATATCACAGATGACCTTTGTTTCCTTGTGGTTTCTGGAACTCTAAATCACTTGCCTAGTCATGCACAAAGTAAAGCAGAGCACTAAGTAGGCAGAGATGCAGTAATGTTAAAAGGAAAGCAGGCAAACACATTTTGACTGTCATCAAATTAAAAATACGCCTTTTGATGCCCTAAGTCCTTTTACCCACGATGGTGTCTTTGAACAATTGGATAATTAATTCTCTAAATCTCTCTTCTTAAAATCTGAGTGTATACAGAGACAGTGGTTTAGGAACAATGACATACAGATGTGCTCTGGAAGACTGAGCTTTGCTATTATAAACCCATAAATAGTATTTCTATCAAAACTTATTTTTTTCCCTCGCTCAGCTCCAGCACAAACAATTGTGGATTTTAAACTGTATGACAGCAGCTAATATATTCTTCCCTTCTCTTTTTCAGATTAATATTGTTTCAGAATGAGTTTGGCAGAAGGCTCATTATATTTAAATCTGTTTTACACTTTAGCATTATGATTATGGCAATTTGAAGTCTAGAGGTTTTAATACATTTTGTAAATAAGCGGTGACCCAAGTCATATAGATCAGGGGTGTCAAACCTAAGGCCTGCGGGCCAGAATCGGACTGCCAAAGACTCGAATCTGGCCCATTGGTCAACTTTAATAAATATGGGCATAAAGTTTGGACTTTTAAATGTATTTTCATAAGTTTTAAGGTTTTTCCTGCTCATTAAGACCTCCCCCATGGCCATTTATACTGCACTAAAGTAAATAAGAAATAGATATGCAGAACAGTTAAATGACAGAAAGTTCATGTTTTTTCACCAATTACTATAGCTAGTATTTTACAGAGTAACAAAACAAAAAAAGAAAGTACACATTCTGTCACTTAACAAAAATGTTGTGTTTTATAATCACAGGACAGTCTAAACAATGAGCAAACAGAATCTTTTCTGTAATTTTACACATTTATTCCTTGTGTTAGTTTGGTGTATTAAAAGTGTTTTAGTGATAAAATAATGGCAATGGTTCTGATCATGGCAAGTGCGTCATAGTCAGAAGTATAAAGTGAATTCCCAGCCATTGCATACATGACACCTAAATGCAAAACATACAGTACGTAGTGGTCTCAGATGAAAATGCAAAATTCCGCTGATAATTTCATATGTTTACAGAGTAAACCCTTCGTGTTTTATGTTCACTATCTGCTCACTGCTTAGAGACCCAGAGGCATCTGAGAAAGTGAGAAGTGTCCACTGAGGGGTGACAGTTGGGTGTATGTGCTTAGTCACAGACAAAACAAGACCTTAGCAGACACTGAAAACTCACAGCTCATTTTCAGATACAATGAAAGCTCAAACATTTGAGGTCTGAAGGCTCTGAGATCATGCTCATTAGTATATAGATATAGCCCTCAAAGGTCAAGCACATAGCTGAGCGCTGGAAAGTGAAGACAGCTATAGTTAATGATGTAAGTTTAATATGGGACTGGAATTCTTTTAAAATCCTTGTTTTGCATTGTATTAAGCAGAGCAATTGGCATAACATGTCTATTATGGTGCATTTTCTGAAAATACACAAGTTTCTATTAACCCTCTGTGTAAAATGTAAATAACAACAGAAATATTAACAGAACACAGTTATTTGCAAATATTATAAACCAGTATTTTATTCAAATAGAACATATGTGATAACATTTCAAATGTTTAAACTGAAACATTTTCTTTTTTTAGTGAAAAGCATAATAAAAATTTCTTTTAATTTGATGGCATCAACACATCTCAAAAAAGCTGTGACGGGACCAATAAAAGGCTTGAAAAGTAAGTGGTACCAAAAAGAGACAGCTAGAGGAACACTTTGCAACTCATTAGATTAATTAGAGTGATTGGGTATTACAAAACCATCTTAGACAGGCAGAGTTTCTCAGACGTAAAGGTTGGCAGAGGTTCACCAATCTGCAAAACTGTCTACAACAGTTTCTCAATTTTAGATTGATATCTGATCAATGAGAAATTATATCATCAAAAGATTCAGTCTCTGGCGGAATCTCTGTGTGCCAGAGACAAGGCCAAAACTCAATATTAGATGCCCGTGAGCTTTGAATTATGTCATGAAAATCATTCCATGGGCTCAAGAACAATTCCAAAAATCCTTCTCTATCACAGTTCAGTGTGTTATCCATAAATGCAGGTTAAAGCTTTATCGCATAAAGAAAAAGCAATATGTGGACATAATCCAGAAACACAGCTGTCTGCCCTGGGCCAAAGCACATTTACAGCAGCCTGAGGCAAAATGAAAATTTCTTCTATGGTCGGGTGAATTGAAATTAGAAATTTTCTTTCAAAACATGAACGCCACACCCGCAAAACTAAAGAGAAGAGGAGCCACCCGCTGTCATTTTCAATTCAATTCAATTGTATTTGTATACAATGTTTAAATAAGTAACAAACAATTTGAATAAGCGCTATAGAATTTATAGTATAGAATCAAAACAACAGTTACACTTTTCACATTCAAGGCACTTTACAGTGGTCTGAAAAAGTATTGGTCCCCTTCCTGATTTCCTGTTTTTTGGTATGTTTGACATACTTAAATACTTCAAATCATTAAACAAATTTAAATATTAGCCAAAAATCACACAAGTGAACACAAAATGCAGTTTCTAAATGAAGGTGTTTATTATTAAGGAGAAAAAACCTACATGCCCATGTGTGAAAGAGTGATTGCCTTCTAAACCTAATAACTGGTTGGGCCACCCTTAACAGCAATAACTGCAATCAAGCATTTGTGATCACTGGCAATGAGTCTTTTACAGCACTGTGGGGGAATTTTGTCACACTCTTCTTTGCAGAATTGTTGTAATTTAGCCACATTGGCGGGAACACATCAGAGCATGACCCATCTTTTTTTTAAGGTCATGTCACAGTATCTCAATCAGATTCAGGTCAGGACTTTAACTAGGCCACTCCAAAGTCTTCATTTAGTTTTTCTTAAGTCTTTCAGAGGTGGACTTGCTCGTGTGTTTTGGATCATTGACCTAAAGCTGAAGCCAAGTGCAGCTTTAGGTCATGAACAGATGGCTGGAAATTCTCCTTCAGGATGTTTTGGTAGACAGCAGAATTCATGGTTCCATTTACCACAGCAAGTCTTCCAGGTCCTGAAGCAGCAAAACAGCAGTGGTAGTGTGATGTACAGACCATCACACTACCACCACTGTTGGTATTTTCTGAAATGCTGTGTTAGTTTTATGCCAGACATAACGAGACTTAAACCTTCAAAAAAGTTCTATTTTTGTCTCATCAATCCACATAATATTTTCCTAGATGTCTTGGGGATTATCAAGCTGTTGCTTTGGCAAATATGAGAAATGGCCTGCATTTGTATAGTGCTTTTCTAGTCCCTAAGGACCCCAAAGTGCTTCACACTACATTCAGTCATTCACACACTGGCGATGGCAAGCTACATAGTTGCCACAGCTGCCCACTGACAGAAGCGAGGCTGCCGGACACTGGCGCCACCGGGTCCTCTGACCACCACCAGTAGGCCAACATGGGGTTAGTATCTTGCCCAAGATATTTGGCATGCAGCCAGGAGGCAGCCTGGGATCGAACCACCGGCCTTCTGATTAGTGGTTGACCTGCTCTGCCACCTGAGCTACAGCCACCCGAGAAGAATACTGTTCTCCTTGAACACTCCTATTGATATCATTTTGCCCAGTCTCTTTCTTACTGTTGAATCATGAACCTCAGAACCTTAACTGAGACGTGTGAAGCCTGTGGCTCTTTAATATTGTTCTGGGTTCTTTTGTGACCTCCTGGATGAGTTGTCGATGTGCTCTTGGAGCAATTTTGGTAGGCCGGTCACTCCTGGGAAGCTTCACCACTGTTCCAAGTTTTCTTCATTTGTGTATAATGGCTCTCACCATGAATTAATGGTGTCCCAAAGCCTTAGACTGATAGAGGTCAATGACTTTGTTTCTATGTTTTTTCTTTAGATTGTGGCATGATGTGTTGATGTGTTTTTGAGATCTTTAGCCTGCTTCACTTTGGCCGCAGGTTGTATTTAAGTAACTTCTTGACTCAACAGGTCTGCGGGTAATCAGGCCTGAGCGTGTTTTGTGAAACTGAACTCAGCTTTCCAAAAATGAGGTTAATCCCAGTTAATTCATGATCTAACAAGAGGGCTATTACTTTTTCACACAGGTCCAGGTAGGTTTGAATTACTTTTCACCCTTAATCAGTGAAATCATCATTGATTAATCATCACTGCATTTTGTATTTACTCAGGTTATTTTTGTCTAATATTAAAATTTGTTTGATGCTTGGTCTGTAACATGTCATGTAACATGACAAATATGCAAAAATGCAAAATGTATATTGTAAGGCAAATACCCTACAATAATACAAAGAAAACTGAGTAAACCCCAACAATCAAACAACCCGCTATGAGTAAGCACTTTGGCAACAGTGGGAAGGAAAAACTCCCTTTTAACAGGAAGCAGAGGCAGAAGCAGGCTCAGGGAGGGGCGGCCATCTGCTGCGACCAGTTCAAAAGCCTATATCGCTGATGTGGTATGGGGTTTCACCAGATGAAAACAATGGGTCCCTCATACCATGAAATATACAACAAAGAAGACCCGGGAATTTTAAGCAGCTAGAATCCTCTATCAGGCACAAAATGGGACATTCCTCTCCCCAAAAATGTTTCTCAGTTTAAACATTTTATGTTTTTCAGTGTTTTTATTTACATTTCTCAACTTCTCTTAAACTGGGGTTGTAATCTTTAAGTTGTCATTGGATATTTAAACCTTACAATTAGAGTGTCATTACACAAAAAGCATATTGTTCACAATAAACAATGTACTTTTTGTGCTTATAAAGAGCATTTTATTCAAATGTTAAATTTTGCAACCGGTAGTAAAAGCTGTCTCAATACGTAACAAATAAAGGCCACATCAAACAAAACCATGTCTATACAGTCTAAGGTCAAGACTATCACACCAAGACTGTATGCGGTTGGATTGATTTTCCCTCTTTCCCTACGATATGCATCCACTTAAGCACTACGGACGTCACAGTGTGTTCTGAGCTGCTTGTAACAACAGAGAGAGTGCACACTGAATTTTCATGAGTACAGCCTTGGTCTATAGTCCCAAATGTGATTGATCTACTGTATAATCTGGCAACAGTTTGAGTTCAGTAGCGGTTATAAATGGTTACATTTACAATCTGTAATTTATGTAAGGGCACACATCTGTGCTTTGTGTTTTTCTTTTGGGTCAAGGTGGGGCCCCATTTATAATTGGTCAAATGTCTATCACATTAAAACTCAAAAGATTGAACTGATTTAAAGAGAAGTAAGTATATCACAAAAACAGTATAAAGTAGGTAATTTGCTGTGGAACCAGTCATTTATGATCCTATAGCTTTGTTTGTTTTTTAGTCATGTAAGACTCCCACAGTGGGTTTGTATAATGCAACACTCACAATCAATTTCACGTGGTATATATTTAGGAAAGATGGACATAGGTTTAAGTACACTATTTTTGTTTGACTTTTAGCTGAAAGATAGAAAAAAGATGCAGTTAGTTGGTTGTTTCTGACATTTTAATGCAAGGTGACATTTACTCAAGGATCTTTGTAGGATTCCCTGACTGTGCAGTGTTGTGTTGTATGTGTCTGCCATCTATTGGACTCACAAGAAACACCACTTGGCAAATTCATGTGACATATTTAGAAATAAGTTCTTATCAATAGAGGTAGATAACTGTAATTCATTTTTGGCTTTTGCATATTTAAAACTGTTACAGATAAAACTTGAGCTAAGTTTGGATTAAAATATGCATCAATTAAATACAGTTAATTTACAATTACATTACAGTTGTTATTAACTCATTATCTCTGTGAATAGAAAATGTTCTAAAGAGATGAACATCTGAGGGACGGGGGGGAAGCATAGCAAGTTGGTAGTGCCCACCTAAAAGAAACATTTTTGTGTTTATGGCAAAGAGGAACGGTGGTTTGTAAAATAGAGGAAAAAAATAAATACCCACAAATGTATTAAAAGAGCTCACTTATATCCTATAACATGTGTTGCGGTCAGAGCTGTTGTAGGACGCCAGGAAAAAGAGGGAGTGGGTGAGTGCAGGAGTCGGCTGAGCACGTGCCTGCAGAGGTCCTCTGGTCTCTGTCTGGGATCAGCCTGCCACACCAGCCCCTGGGCTAGACTCCCATCAGCCCCATACCCTGTCTTCTCTGAGCCAGACACCACCATGACCACTTGTATTGAGAGCTCTGACCGCCATTGTGCCACAGTAGAGTACACAAACAAACAGTGCAGACACACACCGGTCTGCTCTCCTGCCATTACGTCTACTCAAGCCCACTTGGTTTAGTCATACCGTAGGTCTCCATTGCAAGCAGCTCCTTCTTGGCTTGGGATGGAGAATTTGGCAGAAGATATTTGCTCATTTGTCCCCACACATGTATGTGGTTTGGTAACTTTGCTAGGGACTGCTGCCCCAGTCTTTCTTACAGTGGAGCTTCAGAGCAAGCCAGGCCTTTTCTGGGTAATGTCCTCCCACACAGTCTGACTATACAGATTTTTGCTGTTCGTTTCCAGCTGTTTACATCCTTACAATGTGTGTGTGTGGTTTTTTGTGGATTTTGGTATGCACTATAGAAAAGCCGAACATGTGGACATCTATTATCATCTGTCATCACAGCAGTTCACATTGTTTCATCATTTACTTCCAGCTATTCCCACCTCTTCTCCAAATAAGGCCATACAAAAAAAAGTCAGGCTACTCACTTATATGTCATCCAGAAATAAAACAGTTACAATGCATGCATTAACCATTTGCTCAGAGTATAGCTTAACGTTGTGCACATGCACTTGCACTCACATCCACAGGCACACTGCATTTCTTCTTTCTTTTCATGTTGACCACAAGATTAACCTGCTGCCCTCTATTTCCTCTGAAGAGGATTCCCCCTCCTCCCCTTCAGTAGAGCCTTAAAATCTATCACAGACTTTAGATCCTGATGTATATGCCCCATCCTCTGTTTTCTTTGAAGTCTTTAACTGACCCTGGCCACATTGCAGTCTGATAGCTGGACTGTCGCTTACACATATTCAGCTTTTTTCTGTCTGAGATGAGCCTCTCACCCATCCCAACATCCTTAGTATTGTCTGAAGAGGGAATATCTGGTTTAAGCATAATTTGTCAGGCACAATTAAAAATACAGTTACATGGGTTCAAGTGACTCTGGCCTTTAAGTGTTGCTATCACCTTGTTTCCTATTGTTACTTTACCGTGTAGGAAAATCTTACTTTTCCCAACTTCTAAACTGCAAAAAGATCACAAGTACTGATGTGTCTGAATGCTCAAAATCAACTTTAGTACTTGTAATGACAATGGCACTCTAGGCAAAATTATAAAGGATCACTAATGTGATAAAAATACATTTCACATATGCTTACATTTAAAATATTTCTTCACTATTCTGAGCCATCAGGATACAAGGTTTAAATTTTTGGTTTTGTTTAATTCCAGTTTTAGCTTGTAAATCCTGACATCTTTATACTGTTGTCAATTCCATCTCCATGTGTGAATTCTGCCTTATAATATATTTTATGTCAGTCTTTACATCTGTTTCTGAGATCTTAACATTTATGGATTACTTGTATTAAAACAGCCAGTAGTGAGCCTTTGAATGACATGAGCCCAAATAATATTTATACTACAGTTGGTATACTATGTCAAGGTAGTAAAGCAATTTGAAATTACTTTGCATTGCATACCTTGTTTTACATTAAAACTGTGTTGGGTATGTCAATGCCAAACATGATGAAGGATAGGAAAAAGGACTGAACCAAAGCTGTTAAAATAACAAACCGGAAAAAAACAACAACAGATATAACAAATACTGTAACAAAAAAAATAATGTTTATTCCTTTAAAAAAGTTTGTGCACAGTAGGAAAGGAAAGGTAGGTGTTTTAAAAACAGAGGCTTAAACATCATGAAAAGAGTATGGCTGAATGTAATCCCCATATCCTTTAAGGGCCTCTCCAAATGCATGCACTTTCAATTAAAAAAGTCTTTTTAAAATATAAAGTTTCTTCATATTTGTGCACATAATGCTGAGCTTGTCATCAGAACAAAGTGTATTGCTCTTTTCAGAAGCAGCTAGGAGCATTTCATCTCAGCAACAGTCAAAAGCAATTCCATAGTCAACACATAACATTAAAACCTCAACACTGATATGTCCATTGATATAACAAAACCAATGTGTACAGTGTTGACAATGGATGTCTTATATTGTGATTGTTGGTAAAATCTTGACATTTTCAGAACCAAAACTCTGAGACAAACACATGGACGTTGACGATGTTATGGCCAGAGTCGCCCTGAATTGTCAGGTTGCGCATAGATAGCTTGAGTACTGTCATCGCTGGACCAATCAGAGGCTTCACCTGGCGAACAATACCTGGAAAAGACAAAGATGAATGAGAAAAAGTAGTATGGCTAAATGTGTAGATCCGTGCTAAGCAAGACTACTTGTTGTATCATGACATGTCTCAATATGAGATTATTGAGACATGTCATGATACAACAAGTAGTAATAAACAAAAAAAGAATTATTTTGTTCAGAAGCTTGAGAGTTGGTTAGCTTAAGGAACTACAATCAGTCAGAATAATTTTCCTCAAAGAAACTGTTGTCATTGTGGAGTCTTTTTGTCATTATTAATGTAGTTCTGTGTGTTTTAAATATGGTTTCTTTGTTCACCCTAGTGATATCTAGCTCTGGATAGTTTGGGTTTATAGTGTTGAGGATCAAAGTGTTTGCTCTTACCTCACTACAATTAAGGACAGTTTGTGATTGTATTTGTAATTTACCAGCAAAAGTGAAAAGACAGTAACATGTAGTCACAAGCTAGTCACAGCTTGCTTTAACTAGCCATTCTTCAGTCGTTAATTTCACATGTCTGATAGCTCTGTCAGTCTTGCATATCCTTAAATTATCTGTCTAGACAGGTTGCATAATAGCTTAGAACATATTTTTGAGTTTCAAGCTTATTTTCTTCCAACTTCAATAACTGAATTTGCAGCATACTATGGTTATACACATCTAGAGTCTTAGGACATGAAGTTTAATCAAAATTGAATTTATAAACTACTAATTTACAAAAACAGTTGTCTCAAGGATGCTTTATATTGTAAGATAAAGACCCTATAATATTATTATAGAGAAAACCCAACAATCAGACAATCCCCTATGAGCAAATACTTGGCAAGTGTAGGAAGGAGGAACTCCCTTTTAACAGGAAGAGACATGTGGTGGAACCATGATCAAGGAGGGCCAGCCATCTGTCATGACTTGTTCAGGGGTGAGGGTAGAACCTGAAAGCTGAGGGAAGTCCCTTAGCAGACTAAACCTTTAAGTTTCTAACCCATAGGTTTTTATCAAAAATCAAAGTCTTAAACCTAATTTAAAAGTACAGTTAACTCTGCTCACAACTGTGCAGCAACGCACAATTCGAACCACATCATCAAGTTCGCCAATGACACGACTGTGGTGGGTCTCATCAGCAAGAACAAGTCAGAATACAGAGAGGAGGTGCAACAGCTAATGGACTGGTTGAAGAGTTGTCAAGAGCACCAAATTCCTTGGTGTCCACCTGGGGGAGAACCTCCCCTGGCCCCTCAATACCAGCTCCATAACTAAGAAGGCCCAACAGCATCTCTATTTCCCGCAGAAGCTGAGAAAAGCCCATCTCCCACCATCCATTCTCACCACCTTCTACAGAGGGACTATAGAAAGCATCCTGAGCACGCACACCTTCATACATCAAGTTGCTTTTTGCATACTTCTCAGACTTTTGCACATTTCTATTGCACTGTTGTGTCTGCACTGTCTTGTGTCTGTATCATTCTGTTCTGTATGGTGTTGCACTGCCTTTGTTTTGTTTTGTTTGCAATTTTTGCACATTGCACCTTAAGTACTCCGGTGCTTATTGTCTGTTATATGTCATATGTGGCACCATGGTTTGGAAGAACGTTATCTCATTTCACTGTGTACTGTACCACTGCACGTGGTTGGAATGACAATAAAGCCACTTGACTTGACTTGTGTCTTTCCCAAATGCAAACTGGAAGCTGGTTCCATGGGACACAGGGCGAACAGTTGAAAACTGCCTCCCATTCTACTCTTGGAAAGTCTAGGAAACATTAGCAAGCCAGCAGCCTGAAACTGAAGTGGTCTATTGGGATAGTATAATACTATGAGGTCTTTAAGGTAGGATCATTCAGGACTTTATATGTAACAAAAAGGATTTAACAGTAAGTCAGTGAAGAGAAGCTAATACAGTATGTGAGATGTATAATCTTTCCTTCTAGTAGTGCTCTCACTGGGGTACTTTGGATCTTTAAAATATCCTGATGATAAGGAATTACAATAGTCCTGCCTAGAAAGAGTAGTATTACAGCAGGATTTTCCAAATTTTAGCAAAACTGTGTAGACGAAAGAAGGCAGACCTAGATATTTGATTAATGTGTCATATCCTATACAAAAATGACTCCAAGATTCCTCACAGTAGTATAAAACTTTGTTAATTTGTCTGGATTTATAACTTTAAAACAACACAGGTTTTTATGTTTTTTAAAGGGACATGTACACAGGAAGCAATTCTGTGGTTCCCTGGTTATATAACCCTCTAATGTATAGGTCAATCAACTGTCATGTGTTAATCAATGATATTATTTGCTCTCACAGGTAGTGGGTTCAACTCCTTCCCTTCAAATTGAGAAAGTTTTAATTCAGGACTCACTCAGTTTGCATTGCCAGTGGTTAATTTTTTGTTGGGACTCGCAGTCAGAGAATATCATTAAGTATCTACTATCTGGGGCTCACCCCATTACTGCAAATCACTTCCTGTGTGATTAAGACATGTCTGCAGTTTAAATAATTGATTTGTGCCGTTTGGCTTCATTAACAAAGATGACTATCATTTGAACGACACAAACTTTGTAGTATTTTTTTTATATCTGCTAAAGGTTTTATGTATTAAATGAAAACTATTGGACCCAGCACAAAACCTTGTGGAACTCCATAACTAGATTTCATTTGTGAAGAAGACTTTTTTATACAAAAAAATGGGAATCTATCGGATAAATATATTTCAAACCAGCCAGTGCATTTTCTACTAATGGTGTACACTATTCCCTGTAGTAAAATGTAGTAAAAAGTTCCTGCCCACAGTCCAGTGTGCTAGATTGTTAACTTCCACGTCTAGGGTATACCTTATGTTTTACCATCCACTGACTGAGATCTATTGATCCATCCACAAAAAAGGGATGAATCAATAGATGTTTCTTCAGTAGGAAATATTTAACTGTTCATTAATCAGGCTTTTGAGCAACAGATTTGGGAGTTTTTTAGCTCCTATTCTTCACTGTCTGTGCAATCAGGCCTGTCAACTCAAAACAAAAAGTCAAACTGAATATGCAGAGATTCTATGTTCTCTCCCTCCTTTTCTCTCACAATGCAACGATTAATAAATTATAAAGTGTATATGTGACTTGTTTTCTGTCTTGAGATTTTGGCCTAGATATTGACCAGCAAACCTATTAAAAACAGAGCATGTTAACTACCAGACACCGTGATGGTAATAGATGCTACTGTAGAAACAAATATGTATAGTTAAAGATCACTATAGCAAATGAAAAGTTCTGAATAACAAAGTAAAATGAGGCACAGTTCAAACCACCGCACGCAAAGCTAACATATCACAACTCTATCAAAACTATGTCATTGAGAATAGAGTGGAGGCTGGAAGTTGGGTCGATCTTTAAAGAACAGTGAAGTAATCATCAATGAATATTGAATAGTATTTATTGCTTAAAATGCGTTTCCCTACTTTTTTGGCATCAGCTGATCAATTTAGATGAGTTTCAAATAACCTTTGCTGTTAATGAGCCAAAGGTCTGCCAATGAACAACCCCATAAACAGAAGACACAGTGATATCATGGTAAAACAGATGGAAGAATAAACATACTGCAACAGAGCATTACTGAATCCCCATGGAATTCATTGGGTGCTCTTTTTAAGTGAACATGCGATTAGAGGGGGGAAAAATGCCAGTGTTTACACAAGCTGTCAACAGACTTTTCTCTGCAGAGGGCTGGGGACATTTCAGCTCTGGCCTGTTTGAACAGCTATCGCTGGTGTAGTCAGGCAGCACAATCATCACACTGTCCTCCTATCACACCTTCAGCCGCCCTCTTTCTTTTTCCCCATTTACTTCTGCTTCTCATACTCATCTGAGTCAGTAACATGTTAAAGCCTTTAGTAGGATGACTCAAGAGTTTAACTCAGCATGGATCAAAATGACAGATCACTGCCTAGATCACTATGAATTATGAGGCTCTTTCCTGTGGTACTTGTAAAAAAAAAAAGGCAGTAAAATCCATTTGGTTGTCATTCACTACAGGGCAAATGATGATCCATTATGAGCCATGCACTGGGTCCTGTGGGACACTGGCATTGTATGATGGCCCCCCACTCACATATTCGCCTTTTTTTCCCTCCCTTCTCTTCCCTTCCTGAGGGGGGCTGGCGTTTGTGGCACCATCACTGTGGCCCACAAGGCTAAATGAGTCCCATGTGTTTGATGGAGGGGAGCAGTTGCAGTCACGCGATACAGCCATGGAGGCATTTCTCCAGGAATCGATCTTTAACTCTGGGAGGGGCAAGCTATAGGAACTTAGACTGGCGTCTCTCCTTCTCTCTGTCACTTTATTTTGCTCTCTTGTCCTTCTCCGAGCCAGGAATGTGGGCACACAACAGATTCCCGCAGATTCTGGTGATAAGCACTTGGAGAAGTGTGGAATGGGGCCCACTTCTACCAGGATTGCCCCTTGTTTTGGTGTTTTGGGATTCTGTTGCGTAGTGACACTAAAGGGGCCCGGGTCTGAGATTTTATTGTTTCCAAACCATTAGCGTTGTCAGAGAGAACTAACCTTTTCTTAAACCTAACAACAGCTGCAATATTAAGAAAATAACTGACATGGAAAAAGAGATTGGATTTTGAGTCGGAAAATTATTTTCAGACATAAGCCAGCTGAGATGGCATGCAACGCCAGTGGAGTTAATCAGTGCAAAGGTTCATTCTTTGCTCATTTGCTTAAATCAAACGAGATCTGATCAAAAGCTTCCGTCCTGGGATGAGCAATCATGCAATGAAGATGAGTAAGTTGTTATGAGCACAATATGGACCACCGCAAGGACAGATGGGTTTAAGTCCACATTAAGGGCATTTTTAAAAAATGTTATTATTGCATTAATTGTGGCCTATATCTAATTACGGCTAAACACTTATAATCAGGGCCAGCTGAGGTTAAGTTTTCCATTAAAACTCCAGAGGATGGTTTCCGTGAAAAGTAAAACAAAAAAAATCTTACCACATAAATAAATAACAAAAACACAGAGACTAAACTAAACTAAAATTTATTTAGGGCATCTAAACAAGGCTATGTGGTATGTGTGTCGGCCCCATTAGAGTTTTGTAAATTTGTTTGTGGTCTAATTAGCACATGCAGAGTGCAAAAGTGTGCTGTCCGGAATTTTTGCAATGGCTCGTCCAAATCCTTCAGTTTTCTCAGAGCATTTGAAAAGAAACATGAACCATGGTTCAGGGTTCCTCACTTCAGATTTAGGAATTTCTTTTAATCCTATATATGTTCATCTATATAAGATGTGCCACAGTTATCTTGCACACCTCATGTGAACTCTTTTTTGTGAACCTTGAGGACAAGAAAGGGTCATTATGTCATTATACTGTGGGCTTAAGCGCCCAACTCTGCACGAAGTAGCGTGATACCATAGTCGTTTTACATGACCTCTCGGAAGCCTCAGCGAAATCCCAACATGATGACTTTGTGTTTCCGTGAGCTTCCCATCAAAAGCACAGTGGTATCCTCAGTGAAGGCAAAGCATCAGCTAACAGCTGGGCCTCAACGCACTCACAGCGAACCTGAGGTGAAACCACAACCACATACGCATCTTTAACATTTCTTCCAAGCTATAAGGCAAAAGGCCAACATCCACATAACAGGTTGACTTTGATTTGCTGCAATGCCACCTGAGATTCATATAAATAAAGACGGGAAGGTTTTCAAACCTCTACAGCTGACAGCATGCCCTGTGACTGGGTTGCAAAGTTGCAAAGTAATGCCGGAAAAGTTTGTGGTGTCTTTCCAATTCACTGAAGTATCTGCCGCAGGGTGCAAAGGTGACCCCACTGGTTTTTAACAGCCACCATCACACTAAACCCTAACAGCTGTACAGTTTGTCCACTCCCCAGAAGCATCCCACCACACAATAAAGTAGCCTCCCATGAAGAAAACAGTCCTAAATAAACACATAGTAGTAGCAGAGACGCTGCCCCCAAAACAAAGTGAAGCAAATGCCAGGAGGCATTTGTCATCCTTCATGGCCACGAGGTCTGCAATATTGAAGGGTTACATGTAAACAGTACAATTTCGGGGTTTTCTGGTTTCTACAACTCAGCAAGGAAGTGTATGACAAAATCCAAAATGAACGGGTTTAACACCAGAGACAAATGAAAAGTATGCATTGGCTTCACCGCAGTATTGTATAATGACATGCTGGTTGTGGCGCTATGCATGCTCACTGCAGTGAAACCCCTGGAGAGCATCCAGGTGCTGTACAAAGTTCCAGTATACAAAGAGGGTACTGGAGGACATTCTTGAGCACCCTCACTGTAGTAACTGTGAGATCATCCGGATCTCTCACTGATGTACCAAGTGCATCTCTTACTGATTCACAGCTGCTGGCATTTGTATAAACAGAGCAAAGAGTGGTTTCTTTTTCAATAACTCTTTTTTACTGCCTGAAAGGTTTTCTCCATAAAAACTCGAAGGCAAGCCAAAGAAATTGCTAACTAGCTCCCTTGTTACCCCATTAGTAAAACAAGCAATTTCAGTTTTGATAACCCTTCAGTTTGGCTGAAATATAATACATTCAAATGTCCCGGCGCGGCAGGATAATCAACTGTACGAAGACAGCGTACAGACCCCTCAGGGTCTGACTTTGTATTTATCTTCTGAATTGTGCACTGATGGCCACTCAGGTCAGGCTGTCCAAACACAACTCTGACCACTCCAAAGAGGGAGTGGGACCCATGTATACCCCATCCATGTCTGTGTGGCTTGGTATTTTAAGGCCAATTAACAGTGATTCACTGTTGGACAGTGGCACGCATGGGCTGTGACATCACTGAAGTGGCCTTAGGGAACTGGTTGGTTCTTTTCTTGGACTTTCTGTTTTAGCAGTTGTGGGCCAGAGCAGCTGAGATGACATAACATGCACCATTATCTTTACCACAACCTTTGCACTACATTACAACTGACCTTTCAAAGCGAAAAACCATAGCTCAGGGGCATAAAATAGACTTGAATGTAGACTAAATGGATAAAAGCGTATGTGAGGAAAAACTGCCCTGTTTGCATTTTAAATCATTGCACTTTATTATGCATTAGAACTGAAGTATACAGCGTGTTCGTGAGCTTTTAGCGCACTTTGCTATCTATCTGGGCAAGTCACATCATGAGCGTGGATTAAAAACAGGCATTAATTTTGGGAATTGAGTGGTTAACTAAACACAGTTGGTTTTTCTTAAAAACACAGTGCTTGAAAGCAAAGAGTAATGATGAGTGTAAATTAAATGGATCACCAAAGCAGGGGAGATAAGTGTATCATGATGAATTATTGCGACAGTTTTATTGCGAGCAATGTGTACTATATGTGTTCACACCAGTGTCTTGGTAACTTGACTTACTGACTGGGTACGCAGAATGTCTGTGCGAGCTTGACATTGCTGCATCGCTATCTCTTCATCAGTACATTTGAATGCGGTGGACCACCCGAGCGGAGCGCTGTGTGTTTGATTGTGGGATTACTGTGTGGAGGAGAACGTGTTTTGATTAGCCATACTGTAATCTCCCGACAGGGATTCTTCGTGGGCTTGGCGCACTCTGGTGGGCCGTGTAAAGATCCAGCCAAATAACAGCCTCGCTCGAAGCAGAGCGGCGTGTTGTCTGCTTATCTCCACAGCTGTCCTCAGCTTCTCACCAGCAACAGCCACAAGCTAGAGCTGCAGGCTTCACTGGCTCAGAGGCGGTCATGTCTCACACAGAAGGTTCACATTCCACCAGTCGCTGTGGACGGCAGCATCGAAGACCACGACTACCTGCACAGAGGCGCTTTGTCCATGGCTACCTCGCTTGCTGCCAACATCGTGCCAATGGGAATGCGAAAGATATTTATCTCTGGACATCGTATAAACCACTAAGGCATATTTCCACCTGCCTTTCAAACTGGAATGGAATTTAGCCCCAGCGTCTCAAACTCACAGATTCTCTACATCATGGCTGTGATTCATAAACAAAGTCATTACGTAATCTGTTGCCATCCAGCAAGATAAATATCAATACTACACAATAAAATCTGTTTTTCCAACTTAAAAGAAGAAGAAATGCAGACAGCAATGATTAATGGCACATTAAAATCCTTCCATGACAAATAATTACTCATGAAGAGGAGTCATTTGAACAAATCCAAGGCATGACTAAATGTGTGGTGACTGGTTCATTCAATGGTTGGCTACTGATTGTGTTGAACATTGGATTCACACACAAGGATCCTGGTCAGGGGTTTGGCTGTGTCAACTGAAAGTGGAGATTGCATAGCATAAGAGCTGTGGCTGAATGTATAGTTACTTATAGTTAAAGCGGTCACATGAAGAAAAGCCTTCTCAGTAACAGTGAAAGTCAAAAGAACGCTTCCATGCTCTCTGAGCTGGCCTTGATACGTGGTGATAGAAAAAGCATGACCATTCTTGGATGATAGTTCGCTGGTAGACAATCAAACAAGGGAACTACCAGCATTTTATTAACACCTCAAACCACGCTCGTGCTTCCAGCTGAAGCCACCGAGCCAGTGTTTTTAAAAGCAGGATTCATCTACCCTCCCGCTGACTGCCAGAGTCAATCACCCCGTCATCAACCCGACTCAAACAACCTGCCCCTAATCAAAATCAATGACTGCTTCCAACACTTCTTGACGGGTGACAAATAAAACACTTTGGAGAATCTGGTGTTTGTCTACCTGAAGAGATGTTTTTTTGTGTGGTCGCTGTCGCGCTACTGCTGTGGTCATCCTGGGAATTTGTCCACGTCTGATTGGTTGTGATTATGTTTTCCAAGTGCTGAGGGATGTCTTTGTTTGCACAGATGCATCAGGGTTGTTATCCAGATGTGACAGAGCTGTTGAAGCCAGTGATGGATGACCGGGAACTATGAAAGAGCAGTGTGGTTCTTACATTGTGGTGTGTTCTCAGCCAGTGCTGTACATGTGCGTGTGTGTGCTTGCGCGTGTATGCGTCCGTGCATATGTCTACGGCTACACCGCATGCATGTGCGCGCTTTTAAAGTTGATGGGTTTTAAAATAGGGAGTGAAAGGGAAAAGAGCAGCAGCCAATCAGACCTTTTTGAAGAATCACTTTTTTTCGAGTTAGCAACAGATTCTGTGGACTGCTAATTGCCTCTTTTGTCCCGCTCAATAACACAAAAAGTGGCCAAAAATAATGACCGAAGTCAGTTTGAGTTCACACACTTGTTCATTAGTGGAGCCTCAATGTCTGCTACTCTTCACATCCCACCAAGCTGTAATACCACTGTTGGAGACACACTGGAGATACTGGAAACTAAGCTTCCTTAAGTGACACGTCAGCTAGCCTCACAATGGTTATGCAACAGCTGCATCTGCGAGCCAAAGCACCAGCAGCACAACCCACTAAATAAAACCAAGAGGGCCTTCATCACACCATGGACGCCACACTTCACAGCAAGTAGTCAGTGACCAAAGGCTCCAGTGCGCAGGGCCTCAATTTGGATACGTGATGGGCAACTGGTGCTAACATGCAAGAGCTGCATCCAATAAGCATCCAATGGGTTTGGGAGAGAAGTGGCTCCTCACAAACAGGCCTTTCATGTGGTCGTCAGTTTAAGTGCTCTAATGCTCGGCGAGACACTGAGGCCTAGTGCAGGGAAATGGAACAATACATTTAACCACATGAAGCACAGCGCCCAGGATTACTTCTGCACATATTTTCTCTCTCCCGGCCTCTTTGACTGAACTGCAGTCTCTCGCTTTGTCTTTCTCTCCATACGCTTTTGCTCTCTTTGCTCTCCCTCGCGCAAACACACGCTGCCCCTGCAAATGAGCACCGCTATAAACAGGGAATTTCTCCTAAACCCTCTTTATACACATGCACACAGACGTGCACAGTGGATGACACATTACAAAACAGAGCTTATCGTTCATGTAGAATTACACCGTTGTGCATTCCAAGAAAAATACACCACTCGCAAGACAGTGCAATATAATTATAATTGGTTTTACAGGAATTTATGTGAGTTATTGCTGGTGATAAACTGTTTTTTTTTTCTCTCCCATGTCTTTGGGTGTATTTGATAAGTACACATCTGTTTCTGCAAGTGCATGAAAGAGGAACACTTGCGTGCTCGCACCAGTCTGGCCTTAACCAGTGACAGCCACACACTCTCTCCTCCTCCTTCCCTCCCTTTAATTCTTTAAAGACAGATGTGCATACTGACAAGCCATCCCTTCATCCATCACTTGGAGAAGAAGAACAAGGAGAAAAGGAAGAAACTATACTTCATCTACCAACCCTGCCTGCATCTCAACACACCAACTAAACAAAAACACCTAAGCAGGTCCAACAATGTGTCATCTCAGGGCTGAGAACGCCCTCATCCTCCCTCAGCCAAGGCTCAGTTCTGCTCCTCTACAGACACCACCAGTAGCCTTGGGTCACCACCACACTAAAGTATACCAATGGCTTCTACCCAAACATCTGTTGTTGTTACACACCGCTGGAGATGGTATCTGCTGCTCCTACTTGAAACTGTGCAAATCCTTTTTTTTTTTTGTGCATAGTGGCAGCTACTGACCAGGTAGTTATGATGAATTGCCTGTCAACAGCAATTAATCATGCACACATGCATACGAACACACAAATGTAGATTTATGCCCTCTATTCTTGCACGTTCAGGCCACCATAACTTATTGTGGAAAATAATGATCTTTGGGATAAGCATAGCCATGGATAAGTGAATTAAATGGTACTTTGCTTAACCACAAGACTGTGAAAACCGATGCCAAATATTTGGTCAGGCAGAAACAGGCCTTTGTCTGTCTCAGAGAGCCACTCAGAGGACAGCTCGCCGAGCACAGAGACACGAAGAGCCCCCGTGAAGACGATGACAGCTACATGATGCCACCACGCTGCAACGACCATAACAAGCTGCGTCAGATGTACTTATGTCAATACATTCATCGTGAATATATTTTTGTGCTGTTTTGTTCTTGCACTTTTTAAATGCACACATGTGCGTTTGATTTGTTGTAAAATAGATATATATATTTCAAAATGAGATGAGGTCAGAAAAACCACCTCCTTTGTCAAAAAGAAAATGCAATTTCCAGTCACAGAGACCATCGGGTGGTATGTGTTACACGTTAAAGTCACTCTTGTCTGAATGTGCTATTGGTTCACCCAGACAAGCAAAAAATGCCCTGTACTCACCCACATACAGCCCATTCTCCACTCGCTTGATGATGTCGAAGGCGTTGTCCACGTTGCCCTCCAGGATGTCAAACTTGACATCGTAACTCCCGAAGTTATAGGACCCGTAGGCTGGCACTGTTGTTCTCAGGAAGACGATCTCTGATGAATTATTCAGGGAGAAGAAGTTAAGACAGTGGGATTGCTGTGCAAAGCCGGTCCCAACTATTGTTTTTTCTGAATTTAATTTTTTTTTAAAGAAATACAATAAAGTGTGTGATGACAGTGCTTGTGTTCGTGATAGTCAGAGAAACCTTAAGGATTTTTAGCACTAGTTCTTTACACTCCAATTCAGGACATATGAGGAATGACAAGAAGTGACACTGAGAACGGTTGTGTCTGAAACACACACTGCATGACAGCCAAAAGATGCTTATCAGCTGTCGCAACCTGCAAATGATTACAATTGTTACATATGTGGCAGCAGTTCTCTGGGGAAAGCCAGCTAAAACTGTCTTCCACTGAGGACTTCATGGAAAAGCTCATTTGGGTGTCAGAGGCAACCGTACGGATTCTGGCAACTGTACAGAAAGCAGTTGATGGGAGCTCAGAGATTAAAGCAGATAAAATTAAGATAATAATAATAATAATAATAATAATAAGAAGAAGAAGAAGAAGAAGAAGAAGAAGAAGAAGAAGAAGAAGAAGAATGACACTGAAAAAAAGATGAGATTTGGAAAGAAAGATAAACATTTTTTTAAACTTGGTGATGCTAAAGGAATTCTTCCAGTCCAGAAAAAAATTTATAGTCATGGTAAAAAAGAAAAAGCACCTCTGACAGTTTAGTGTATCAAGACATAATATTAAATTTTTTTTAAATCATCTGGTTTAGAATAGGTGTTAAAATTATTCAAGAACAACATGATATGAACAAAAACACTTGACATATTAATCATTATATTCCATAAAAATTAATCCAAAATGCAGAAGCAGTGAATAACTAAGGAATTAAGAGGGTATACATGTAAGTAGCAGCCACATGCTGTTAAATCAAATGTACTGCATGTGTTGTTGTTCATCTGAGGTTGGATTGAAAGACCTGCTAAGGTCTTTTTTTATTATTATTATGACCGAGGCAACTGTCTATCTGTGTGACATATATGAAACAGGAGAGGAGGAGGAAATGAAAGTCAGTAGAAGTAGAGTACATGTGTGTGAATGAGAGGGAGACAGGTGTAAAAGGGAACAGGCAAGGAGTGGAGATTGTGAAGGTAGATTTTAGGTGGAGTTTAAATGCCAATGCACAGTCCAACCCAATGCACAGTGCAGATGAGAGATGAAGAGAAGAGGGGAGGCATGGTGGAGACAAGTGTCAGGGGTAATTTTGTGACAGAAGAATAGCAGCAAAGATGAAAAGAATGATTTACCAAATGATGTATATTTTGGTGATGGCGACTTTAACAAAAAGACAGGAGGCCAAACTGGATGTGGCAGGGCTGTAAATGCTAATGCATTGGTAGTGAGCAGGGAGGACAGAATTAGAAATGAGTACATTAGAGAGACAGCTCGGGTTGAGCAGTTTGGAGACAGTTAAGAGGTTTGGACACACGCTGAATGAAAATAATAAGAAGATATGTATATAAAACAGCAGCCAACCGCTTAGCTTCAGAGACCACAAGATATCGGCACATTGAAAACCTTTTTCTTTAAATAGAAAAAAACCCTCTTGTGTTTAGTGCTTTATTTACTGGATTATGTACCTTTTGTGTGACTATTCAAAGAATAGTCGTGTACCTACCCTCAGGCCTTGGTAGTTCTCTGAAAGTAGGCAGGGAAATGAAGGTGTGTGACACTGAGTGCGTGGGGTCCAGAACGCAGGCGATGTTATTGGGCTGACAGGACTTTACACAGCGAACAACTTCAGACCGTTCAAGCCTCGCCGCTCTGAAGAAGTGAACAAACATACTTACCCACCAAAAACAAAACAAAAAATAATTGGAAAAGAAAACATGCACAGCCTCTGACCTTTTAGGTTCTGCTTGCTTAAAGCTAACCACCTTAGAACAAATCAGGGCAGCGCGATGCTGTTGCACAAACACTATTTGAATGAGGCAGAAGGGGCACTGAATGTAGCGCTCGGCACAAGAAAACAATCAAATTCTTCAAATTCTATGTGGTTTGGAAGAATAATAAACCAACAATGGCTAAGGCTCATGCCACAGTCAAACTTTGTAGCTTGTGGAGACTTGTGCTGTCATTGATGTCTTTCTGATCCACTATTTCAAGCTGTGTGGGAAATGAATTACTACATTTACAGAATGATCCACAACCTGCTCAGGAAAATATTTGGATTTGCAGAGCATCCCCGGCTTCACATCAGATAATCTCTTGAGGAGGATTTATGGGGAAAGGGAGTGTTCTAAAAGACTCCTAAATTGTAAGCCACATGACTAGACAACTCCCCAGCCTCTCCCCAGGGCAGCTCTCATCCTATTATTTAGGGCTTTGTTTATTCCACAGACTAATCAGTGACAGGTCGGAGGGATTGGAGTGCCTCTACTGGCTCCTAAAGCTAACGCCACCTGAAACATCACTATTAACTACCTGTCTGCTACATAAGACAGCTTTTTTAGAGAGGTTTCTAAGGCATTAGCAACCCCATAAATCAAGAGTTTGAAAACTTGTGATCATTTGGGAACTTTTGGAACAAAATAAAAGCCTTGATTATGACATTCAAGATGTTAAACTCAAGCTGAGCCTTGCTTGAGTTTAACAAAGGAGGCAAGTCAGTACACGGTTACACTGGGTTATGAAAACATCCATGTTGTCATGTATAAGTCCAGTTAATGTGCATGGCAGCCATATAGCCACACTGTGAGTCATGCCCGTGGATCTCTGGCGCTCCTCGGGGGACCTATCTGCTGCAGCTCAAAGCTCAAGCCCAAGCTTGGGTTGCAGGGCTCCTTTCATGGAGAGCGAGGAGAGAAGCCCCTGACAAAAAGTCAAGCCACCACTGGGTAGGGGCTTGTAATTAGCAATTAGCGGCGGGTCCAGGTTTTGCTCTGCTCTGGGCCAAACCCACAAAATGTTCTCCTAGTTTATAATACCACGGCCTGAGCTGCAGAAAGACCCAAGTGGGGCTCTAGAGGATGAGGTGAAAGCTGTTGGGGTAGAGAGTAAATTTATGAGAAGATAATGACCTAGAGTGAACTGCCCCCCCCAACCCTAACCCTTTTACACTCAGATGGGCTCTTCAAAGCAGAGGCATCAGCTCAATGTAATTACAGTTCAGTGTAAAAACAAAAAAAACTTCTACGTCTTCATTTGTGAATATGTGTGCATTTATTTCATGCACACACACTTGGACACACATGAACATATGCGCGCCTTCTCCATGTCCCCATGCCTCACGTGGCCCAGCCCAGGAGAAAAAAACCCCAATATTCTCAGACCAGAAAGAAAAACAGACTTTTTTGGATGAAAGTCTTCTGGTCAAGTGTAGGGCCTTTTATTTTTTTGGTAATTATTATTTATAGTCAGCACATTGATAACGCCCCAACACAAACACTGCAGGGCATCATTCATTTTGTGCGCGGTGATGTTGCTGTACCGCAAATTGTTCAGACCACCGGCCAGAGCCCAGAGCCCCATAACTCAATGTCAAAAGGGGAGGAAAAAACTCCTGTACGCCACTAGACTCTTATTTTAAGGCTATCCCCAACAGGGACCAAGTGCATCCTTACTAGCCCAAACGTTCGGGACAGGAGGAACCTGAGAAATCTGCATTTACAGTTATTAAAAGCCACAGCCGCTCAGGCAGCACCCTCACAGCATGTCAAGCTATTTATAATCTCCGCTGGTGCACATTTCCCCTCTCCTTTCCCACTGCATCTCTTCTCATGTCACTTACTCAGCCTTCATTTGGAATTGTCTGTCTGTGTTGGGGTTTGCACCCGCAGTATGCAGTGGAAATCTGTGCAACGGGAGCTAAAGAGATGTGCACGAAAAAAATCACTGGTAATGGTAAGTGACATTTGGGAAGCAGGAGTAACAATGCAAAGTCTGGTGTCAGTCTGGCTTACTGGAATTTGAAGGAGTGGAGTCACTCTAAGTACTTTATATATTACGTGTCGTTAGTGACTGAAGGTTTTGCTGTTTGCGATTTTTAACAGTTTTTTTTAAGCCAATGTTAAAGAAAAAAATACAGCCTGGTTTGCACATATGTTTGCAGATATAATGCAGGAAACCCTTTAAAAAAAACAAGAAAATTAACTTTAATGGCATCTAATAACATTAATAAATGCTGTTTAGCACTAAAATGTTTAAAATACTAAAACACTTTCTTGTAATTGAAGGACTTTTTTTTTAATGACAAAACAGAATATACGCAATGTTCTGAAACTACTGGAATAATAGTAATATGAAACTTTGTGAGGGGAAATCTTCATGCCTCCATCTGTGACTTAGCCTCACATTCCAACTGCTCCCTTTGCTGTATTTGATTAAACCCCACAAAGCACCATTATCAAACACTGGTTTTAACTTGAACATGTGTTATTTCTATTGCAGTTTTAATAGAAAACTGTTCATCCAGCACATAAACCATAAAATACTGCAAAATGTCAGACTTTATCATGCAACCATCATCAAATTACACTCAGTTGTCGGCAGACTTGGGTTGTTACCATTTTGAGAGTTACACTGACCTAGAACGCCACCTACAGTGGCTTCTTTGACAATGCCTCACCTAAAAAGATGCATTCAGTTGGTCCTAATATAAACTCCTGAATAATAATCCACATGTTTTTTTGTTTAAAACAAAAGCTTTATTGTGTGTACTGCTATACAACTACAAATTGTGATTGTTTTTCTTCTGATTAATGTATTTTACAGTGTCATTAAAAAATAATGTGCCATGTTAAATGTGCATTTATTAGGAGACAGAGTAGTATTTGAGTTCATTCATTTAAAAAACTGTAGTAGAAAAAAGCCTCAATAGCAGACAAGATAAAGGGGACAGCGGTACCATAGTTTTGGACCAGCAGTAGCCCTGAAAGCCCTGCACTTGTCAGAAACTCATGAAAATTAGAATTATATTTTTACCTGTACATGCTCCAACTATACTTAACTTGTGTAATCATTAATATATAGCAGGCTATATTGCATCACCATCCTTTACTCTTGCATGCATTTTGCAATTTTTCTGATTTCTTAGTGAGATTAAGTTAATATGCCACATCCATTTTAAGGGGGTAAAAACTTGTGCAAACCTATGAATCCCTTTTGTTTATTCTAGTAGGGGATTATAAGGTACTCTGGGCTCCTCCTGGGTAACAAACACCAGCACTTTAGCCAGGTATGTAGTGATTGTGCCATAGCGGCGCAGCCTCAGTTCCAGAGACAGCTCAAAGTCCTCTGGCTTGTTGATGAGCTTTGCCACTGACATCACACCACCAGTGGGCATCTGCTCAGTTCTGAAGAAGCCGCCCTCGTTGCCAGCTGTGATAGCAATCTGGATGTCATCGCCAGGCACGGTGTGGGAGGGGCCCATGCGGAAGATGGTGGTGAAGATGGGGATGTTGGTGGGGAAGGTGAGGTAGTAGTAGGTTATTCTCAGGGGCATGGTCAGGCACTGGACAGACTCATTGCAAAGCAAGCGTTCGCATCGACTGCAAAAGAAAAAAAAAAAAGATCGGAGGCAGGACGGGACAAGACGGAACAAAACGGGCAAAGAGAGAAAGAGAAAGGGAGATCAGGTGAAAATTTCATTTGCCGTGCATGGCATGCAGAGAAAGGAATTATCACTTTCAGTTATAGTGCCCTCTTTAGGATCATGCAAAACGTTCTGTCACTGGGTGCCTCCAAACAAGGGTGTGGGTGTACACATTGTCATCGTCATGTGCGCCAAAATTAAACTGAAAAACGCCCATGTGCATGTCATCACTCGGAAACAGCAAAACATGCTACAGCCAGATTCATACTGAAATCATTCCAGCATTGAGCATACTGGACATGCAGGGGCTCTGATCCATATACAAACCAGGAGTGCTTTAAAAAGCCTGATATGTAAACTTAAAGCTCTTTAGATGGTGACTGTTTCAAATTTAACTATATGGAGCACAGACCGTGTTCTTTGAGTGTTGCATGAAACTATGTAACAAAACAGAAAATGTCCTGGCAATTAGTAATTTTCTGCCTTTTTTTTTTTTTTTTTTTTTTTAAAATGGTGATGGTCCATAAATAGTAATTGATAAATGCTAAAATTAAATATGTGGTTAAAAAAAATGCATGAAAAAAATGTGAAATTTACTATATTTTTACGAATTTGTTTTAATGTGTAATAAGGGTAAACTCATTCAATTTAATTCTGTCGTAACACAGAGAGCACAATCATAGTTATGCCTGTTCATAAACATGTCCCTGCTCAGCAAAGAATCTGCACCAGTTCAAATACTCACGTCTCTCCGACCCGTCTGTAATTGTTCGGACACTCGAAAGACAGGCATCTGAATCCTCCCTGTACATTGAAGCAGCTTTGATTCTCTGTGCACGTATGGCTTCCTGTCACACATTCATCAATATCTGAAAGACAAAAAAGGGTTTTAAAAGTCACTAACATGATTTTTTTTCCCAAAGTTGGGGAAAAAGGGTCTCCAACAAACGCCACATGACTGCAACATGACATTACAGAGAGCTCACCCTGGCAGCTGCGCCCGTTTACCGCCAAGGTGTAGCCATTGACGGGGCAGGAACAGTGGAAACTGCCAGGCGTGTTGTGACAGCGGTAGGAGCAAATGTGACCTCCGGTGGGCAGGGCACATTCATCTATATCTGGAAACGTCAAAAAAAAAAAAAAAAAAAAAAAAAAAAGGTGAATTTGTAACACATTCATTTTATTTATATACACATAATAAGGATGGCCAACCACCATTAATGTCTGATCCATATGTGCCACACATTAGCGTTCTCACATACGTCTCTGTCAGGTCATGTCTAGAAAAATTCAAGGCTGATCTGCATGTTTGAATGTTCCTATTTGTGGAAATTCGGCTAATACCCCCAACTCGTCACAGCAGATGGCCGCCCTGGGTTCTGGCAGATGTTTCTTCCTGTTAAAAGGGAGTTTTTCCTTCTCACCATTGCCAAGTGCTTGCTAATAGGAGGTCATCTGATTATAAGGCTTTTTTCTGTTTTTTTCTGCTATCCTTCTTTTATTGTAGGGTCTTTACCTTACAATGTGCCTCGAGGTTGTGATTTGGTGCTATAGAATAAAATTTCAACTGAATTAAACTGAGTATCAGTTGCAGTTCACATGCTTCAACTTTACCTTCACAAGTAGTGCCATCTAGGTCACTGAGCTGGTAGCCACGGCGGCAGTAACACTGGTAGGAACCGTACACATTGGCGCACTCTTGACTACATGGGGTGCTCTCACACTCGTTCAAATCTGCACAGAGAAAGTATCAAAGTTAGCATCAAAATGTATGCGTGCATGTGTCTGTAATGCAATATTTACCTATTTATGGATAAAGAACAAGTAACTATGAAAGCTACCTAAAAAATATGACTCCTAGATTGATGACTGGTAAAATGCTACGTAGGCTGAAGATATACAGCAACATATTTCTTAAGTTAGACTTGAACGTGTACCCCAGTGTACACAGGGGTATCTAGGTGTATCGGTTATCTCTTTGTTGTCAGATCACTGGGATGTCAGATCATGCAGGATTTCTATTGTGTAAGTCAGAGGGGAGACATGTTATTGACTGTCCCTTATACTATATGGCACCTTTCTTCTTTTAAAAAAAAAAGAAAAAAAAAAAAGAATCTGACATTCAGACCAACACGCCGTTAGATGCATCGGGGGCAAAAACGCATTTAGGAATGCATGGGGAGCAGGAGATGGATCCACAAAGATTCTGATTACCAGATCCACATCCGCCCACATAAACTCTCTGTCTAGTCAACAGTATCTAGGCTCTATAAAGTCTCCCAAATTACTTGATTGTCTTACCATCACAATTTCTGCCATCAGCAGCTAACGCGAAGCCTGTAGTGCAGCTACATTTGTAGGATCCCAAAGTGTTCTCACACTTATGAGCACACAGACGACCAGGGTAATGCCTGCATTCATTGACATCTAAGACAAAAAGTCCAAAACTGACAAAGTAAGAAGCTGAAATTGTGACTTCAATGCTTATTTTAACTAGAAGTAGTACACACACATACATGCTGTGGGCATTTACATGCTCAGGATACACTTGGATTTAGCTACCAACGTAAGAACGCAAAGCAAAAGAAAAAAAACAAAAAAAAACAAAAAACAGTTTACCTTCACAAAGCCGAGTGATGCTATTGAACATGTAGCCAGCTTCACACTCACATCGGTAAGACCCCAACATGTTGAGGCACGCATGACCTCCACAGACGTTTTCAGTAGTCTTACACTCATCGATATCTGTAAGCAGGGGTGCAAGCGACAGAGAACACCATGATATCCACCGCAGGTAGGCTAGTAAGACACTTTGCATGTAGGCATGATGAGCCCTTCCGTACCAACGCAGCGTGTGCCCTCTTCATTGAGGTGGTATCCTCGACCGCAGTTAACCGAGTTCCTCTGGCAGGTGTACGAGCCCACTGTGTTGACACAGATCTGCCCCCTGTTGCATGGACCTGTCTGGCTAACACATTCATTTATATCTGAAAACAGGAGCACAGATGACACAGATGTTACTCTAAATTTTAAAAATGTCCTGATGTTCCAAGGTTTCTATTATATTTTTTTCTTATCATGTCTTATATTGTTACATGATCAATTCCTTCTTTTTGTGACCCGTTTATCTGTCTTAGTTTCCTTGACTTGTCTTCTTTTTCAGTTCCTATTTTAATTGGATCATTTCTATTCCTTGTGTGTGTCATTCCTTTCAGCTGTTTGTCTTCTCGTGTAATGAGGCCCTGATTGCCTTGATTTAACCTGGTCTTGTTTCCTAATTAGTCCTCTGTCTATAATTTGGCTCCTCTCAATCAATGTAATGATGGCAGTGATTAACCTTACACCAGGTAATTTATTGCATGATGAGCTAAAAACATTTTTTTTATTTAAGTCAATAAAATAAATAATTGATAAATCAAATTTGACCATAATGATGAGGACAGGTTTGAGTTTAATAGCGAGCCCCAAAAAGACCTAAGTCTAATTACATAGCTGGAAATTTAACTGACTTAAGGCTTCAAGAACAGAAGTCTTAATGATGTTAATTTATTAAAGAGCATATGCCAGTCATCATATTGTTAAATATTTTGAAATTTACATTAATATGAGGACATTTTGAGGAAAGCAATTAAGAATCTCAATGTCCTTACAAGTGCTCAAGTAAAGATCATAAATGGCAGCAGAGCTCTGTATGGGATGCTTGGCCACAATAAATCTTTTGGTGCTAATGCTTACCAATACAGTTTCCAAGAGCATCCTGGATAAAGCCAGATCCACACTGAACTTTGGGCAGACAACGGAACGACCCCTGGGTGTTTTGGCATTGAAACTGCGGTCCACAGTTATGGATACCGGTCTCACACTCATCAATATCTGGATAAAGACATCACAGAAGAATTGCCTGTCAACACGCTATGAATAGCAGTCAAAAAAAATACAGCAGATCAATGTCTCCCTACAAACAGCAGAGACCTTTGCAGTTGTTGCTGTCAGTGAGCTCATATCCTGTTCCACAGCTGACTTCTCTCTGGCAACGGAACGAGCCCTCCGTGTTGATGCAACGCTCTCCTCCCCGACAGTTGCTGGCTCCCACCAAACACTCGTTGATGTCTGCGAAAAAACAGGATAGACAGTAAAGGAATACATCACGTCTCCTGCTGAGGCTCTGTTGTGTTAGTCTTTTCTAGTAGAAAAGTATTTCCTTTATCACCAAAAACAGTCCTGATATTAAAATATAAGACTGAAATCATTACATATATATAACAATACAAAAGGAGCTTACCCTCACAGCTCTTTCCATCTGGTTTGAGTTTATAGCCTTTGAAACAGGCACAAGTGTCATTCCCCACACAGCGATGAGCACACTTCCCTGAGAGGCACCACAGAAACATTGATATCTGATCCGCGCTTTTTAACGCAAGTGCAGAAATCATAATTGTTAGCTTTTATTGTGCTTTACCATTGCACTGATTATTTAATGCTGAATCTCCATTTTCAGTTGTCTCGTCCTTGTTAGGCACTGCAAGAGAGAGAAAAAAGCATGCTTATTCATGCTTTCATACCTTATGCATGAAATCATTTGGCACAACATTGTGCTACTAGTGAACTTCTGACTTTGATGGTCATTAAATTCCTTATTTTATCCAGTCCACAAGCTCATAATCAGCATGCTGAATCTTACCCATTTCCACATTAATGCTCAGTAGCTGAACCTAAGCTGCTTTATATTATGAGCTAAGAAAATGAGCATGCGATGACCATAAGCGTCCACTAGGGGGCGGTGTAGTCTTATGTTTGACACCAGTAGTCCTCCTATTTCTACTTCTAATTATTTTGTTGACTTGCATAGGTTTTCACTTACTTTAATCCACTTTTTTATGCCCACTCTACTTTAAATTACATATTTTGTTTGTTTTATTTAAAAAAAAAAAAACAATAAAAGAAACTGCCTCCTGCAGGATCACATGTTTTACCCACGTTCTCTCTGATGCGCTGTGGCTCCTTCCACACAGCAGGCCCGGGACACCAGATTGCACTGATGGCCAACAGATAGGTTGTGGTCACAGGATAGGCCAAGCTCATGGGCTGTTTTACCCAGAGTACAACAGTCACAGCACATCTATCGAAAACAGCATACAACACAGTATTAGAGAACTTAGAAGGATAGACATGAAAAATGTGCAAATAATTGAAAGAAAACAAAATACAGATCTTTTCAGGATATTGTGTACCAGCAGAGGTAAAACAAAAACGAAGAATAGCTGACAGAGGGTTGGTATGCTGGTTGGTTAAAGAAGTGAGACAGCCTTTTAAAGTGACAGCTGAGAATAAGTTGCTTTAGACAGACAGCCAAGCTCTCAATCAACCAGACAGACAGAAAAAGAGCTTTTTTGAGACAATACGCCAACTGGCAGGCTTCAGACGGGACCAGAAAGGCAGTCAGTCAGTTAGAAAAAGAGAACACAGAGGGAGACAGTGATGAGATGACATCAACCCCCCTCTCCTTAATGCATGCTCAGTCAATCATTATGACAGCCCGGTAATGTCAGTTATGGACAAGAAAGGTGGGGATTGTGACAGATGGGCATGTTTTGGCAATTTGGTTATGCAGCTGGAATCTGACTGTGTGTGCGGTGGTGCACACGTGCAGCGTTTGTAGCGACTGCAAGACTGAACACACGCCAAGGAGAGCAACTGTAAGAGTTGTGTACCAGTAGTGGCTGACTGCTACTCTCTGTGTTTGTTTGTGTGTGCTTGTTTATGTGTGGGTATATGCCTGTGTGGCCTTGACTGCTAGAAAACGTTTTGTTCTTAGGACTCTTTTAGTGTAAACCACTCACAACAAGCACACAAACACACTCCTGAACAGTTCGCACACACAACTGCTTTATATCTTGTTTTTGTGCAGCTTTTTCTTGCTTCTCCCATGCTTGCTTAGAGTAAGTGGCCTTTTTATTAGTTTCATATGTGAAACATCAATACAGCATTCTGCTATCATCGCTGCAAATCTTACAAAACACAATAATGCAGTTTCTAAATTGAAAACATAAACCTTATCCAGACAGCACATTGAAGCAAATCCCCTTTTCTTCTCTCTGACTGCTTAGAGAAAGTACAACATTATTTTCACAGATATTGTCATTATTTATCATTTAAACGTACATTTTGTTCTGTCCATCTCGCATCGACGTGCTGTCTTTTTCCTTGAGAACACACAGATTATTTGAAGTTCGGAGTTATAGAATAAGCCACCCACAGTCCTGATTTCTTTCTTGTCAATCTGACGTCCTCCATATCAAGTAAATGATTTTTGTGGAGTGTTTGTGGAGTTTTGCACATTTGAGACATATTTTCACACTATGTAAGCACCTAGAGATTTTAAGCATATTTGAAAATGTGCATATTTTTCTCAAGCTTCTCGTGTTCCTTCTTCCTGATGTTGGGAAGGTCCACAGCTGTCTTTCTCTTCGTGTCCACGGCTACTATGTCCGGTTGGTTAGTCATCACCAGTTTGTCAATGCATTTCTCAATCATCCTTGGGGACGTGACCTATTTTGACCTCAGGACTTCCAGGCCATATTCCTGTATACTATACCAGCCACTTGGTTCATTTGTGCTGCCAGATGCTCATAGAGTTACAGTTACTTTCTTTAGCCCGTAAGTGTGACTCATGTCAGGGCCAGGTACTGTCTAACGCTTCATGCTTGAGACTCTTTCTTGGATGTCTGCCGCTGTGATGGTTACTGGATCCTGTTCAGGGAAGTTGCTGTGGTCTTCTCTTAGCTCCACTAGCCACTGAGCATTGTTGTTATGTGTTGCAACCCCGTGGTGGTGTTATTCTCATATTGTTTTCGCGCTACTAAAGACGCTCCAGATTTTAAGCATTTTAATTTCACAAAAAGGGTGTGACAGGAGAAACTTTGTAAAACAACTTGAAAGCACTGTAGAGAAAATTATTTTTGTAAGTGCATCATCATAGCATGCTGGCAGCCATGCCAGCAGCAGCAGCAGAGAGAGGAACACAGAGCAGCCGATGTTTGCCAGCATAGAAGAGGTTCTGGTAAATATGGAAAGTAATCAGCTCATTTTCCCTCATCAGAGCTACGCTGCTAATTTTATTTTAAAGCATATTTGTAGCATGCGGTGGCTGTGTGGGGCTACAACACCTTTAAAAGCTTCTATGCAGTATATAGTAGATCACAACTAAACTGTTAAAGGATAGAAATTCTAGACCAATTTCTTTATTAAGTAATTTATCAAAATACTTCTGAAAGACATAAAACCAGTTAAAGGGAACTAATGAAGGTGAGAAAAAGAACACATTTAAATCTGTAATCAAAGATGGAAGCAGAACTTACACAAGCCTAGTTTTGTGTAAAAGTACAAATTTTCATGCTAGTTATAAAGCTCACTAAGAATGGGGTTATATTGGATTGTAACCCCATTAAATGACTATTTATTTCAATTTAAAACAAATGGGAACATTTCTCTATAATGTTGATGTTTGGTGCAATAGCTATGCCTAATCATCTTCACTGTTTTGGTCCTTTTGTTTCTAAAGGTTGACTTTAGTGGTGGTTTTGATTTTCCTGAAGGAGACACCCTCATTACTCATCGAGTTACACCACTGACCAGCCAGTCGGTGGCATACAGTCTGTTGATGACACATTTTTGGATTGCTCAGATCGCTTGGATCCCCAGAGGAATCGCTACTAAAAAAGTCCTGGTACCAGGTACTTCCATCTAATGGAAAACCCTGCAAACCGTGGCGTGCCAACCTGAGTAGCTACTAATGGAAAAGGGACTTAAAATTACAAGAAAGTCTAGCTTCTTGGAAGCAAAACATAAGGAAACCAAGGGTAATTCAAGATTTTTTGCCAAAAACACTGTATATACTGTGTATATAGTACATATAGAATGAAAATAAAGGCAAGAATTTGCCTGAGTTTGGTTAAGAAGCATTTCAAATCTGAAAGGTGCTTAGTGCTTGGATATGGGCTGGTGAAATATTCCACAGTCACAGTTTAATTTATAATCTAGCAACAAGTTTCATTCCTCCCTACAGTGACATGCCTCATCCTGCTGCACAACACACACACACTCCCACACACACCCACACACATAGAGATGTACAACACTGCTCTCATCAATCACTTGCCATAATCATCGTCCAACAAAGTGGTGAAAGAAGTTTTTTGGTGATTTACTTTTCTGTTTTGTCATTTCTATTAGCAAAACACTCATGTACACTCATACAAACACACCTTTGTAGTCTTGGTGTCGCAGGTGTTGGTGAATAAAGAATCGCAGGCCCCCTGGTCTTTGGCAATGTTGATACCATTGGTGCACATTTTATCCTCGAGCACTGTTACACAGCACTGCTCCTGCACTATCCTGTCAGCAAGAAAAAACACAAAACACAGGTGGTGCATTTACTCTCCGCTCTATCAATAATTGGCTTACGGCAAAGCAAATCTGTCTTAGAAGTGCAGCTCATTAAAATCGGCCCGAGGCGAGCCTAAAGGGGATCTCATGTCACACTGAAAACTGACGAATGACTGGGCTGAGTATGTCTAGAATGAGCTCAACGATGGACATTGTGTTTGCAATGCTGACAGCTCTCTGAGGTCTGTTCAGATTGTTTAACACCCAAGAGGTTAAACCAAAGATTTTAGTCCCAAGCTGCACATTTGTCCAAAAAATATCTCCATATTCTTTTGCAGAGCAAAATCACTAAAACAAACCTCATCCTACATTCACACCCTATAAAAACAACAAACAAAACAAGCAGAACAGCAGGGGCCCTAATCGGCTGACTAACATTTGCCAGTATCTGTAGTTTACTTGCAGCCACAATGACATCACCGGGACAGAATCAGTCTGCATTTCTTAAGAATTTGGTGACACAGTTAGGATTTGAGAAATAGCCATAACCATAAAATGAGTAACATCTTGATACAGGATGTATCGTAATTGACCTTCACCTCTGAGATCCCCTTAGGGATTAGCATAACACAAATTTTCTGCAAGAATCATTTAAAAAATGACAATAGCTGTTTAATTGGGAAAAGCAGTACTGGGAAGCAGCCAGCCCAATCTGACAAAAGAGTGTTATCATAAAAATATGTTTTACTTAATGTTTCTGTTCAGATCAGATTTCGTTGTATTGTCTAACTGTCTGCCCAATCAGTTAAGGGAGCGGAGGGGAGGTTGACTGTTCCTCCCTGGTCTGGATCTCTGTCTCCCTGCAGTTTTACAAGACAAAAAAACATAACAAACCAAGTTTTTTTTATCATCTCTTACCAGAAACCTCTTTCCACATAAACCACTCGAGATCCGAAAGTCACAACAAAGTACACACCTCCTCTGCAGAACCTTTTAAGGGCACAGTAGCGTGCTCCTGTTTTCCTTTTACCATTTTTCTCCTGTTTTTTTTTCTTTCTTCTTACGTTGGTGTCTGAAGTAATCTCTCAGATTTCCTGTTATTCCCTCCCTCTATGTCGGATTTCACCTCTAAGGTATTTCCTGGGTTTTGAAACAGCCCCTCTTCTGACCCCCCTCACCTTTTTCCACCCCTAAATATTACCCTGCTACCCCCACAAATCCCTGCCCCTTTTCCTCTCCACTCCTCACACTATAATTTAGACAAATTTGGAATCACTTACAGTGGCTATGGCAAATGTGTTTGCCATCAGTTTGGCTTATAGGCCCCGAACCTGTGGCAGCACACCTTCTATGGTTACCAGCAGACGTGTTATTATCCCATCACTATTAGCGCTTCCTGCTCTCACGTGAAGTGAATAATGTGCCTAGAGATTTATGGGAGTAAGGTAAAGTGATCTCATATTAAGGGCATTTAGACATTTCCTTAATATCCAGCACATGCCAAATCACTTGGGCCCAGTACCATGGATAGAAAATATGATTTTAAGAAATGCAGCATTTAACAGCTTGGAAGTCTATAAACTACCACACTTAAACATAACAGAGGAAGGTAGCAGTCAGCAGCGGCTTACCTGCATGTGGTTGACTCAGAGATAAGGGGCAGGGATGCACAGTCTTCATGATCGGTGCCATGCTTTTGCCCATTTTTACAGCAGTCCTCCATTGAGATTTGTTCTGCTCCTATTAAAAACAACATTGTTTTTACCTTTGCATGTACAAACAGGTGAATCACAACAGGCCCCACATTATAGTGCTGGCCACCTGCCTGCCCACACACACACACACACACACACACACACACACACACACCAAGTGCCTAAACACACTGTGCCTCAAATATATATCAGATGGCAAACTTCTGAGCATCATTTGAGGGGAATGAGCAACATTTATCCGATGAGCATTTGTCTTTCAGCAAGACCAAACAGTTTTTATTAATTGAGCAATGATGATCTGTTTTTTTGTCTCTCTTTCCTAAACAAAAGACAATCCTGCTATTGTGACCCAAGACAAATTGTATAGCAAATAAACAAAATTCAGAGTCTGTTTAACGATATGAAAAAAAGCCTTGAGAGATTTTTTTGTTTGTTTTTTGCCAAAGACAATGAATGATGGATATGTTTTTGCAGAACCACATGAGGCCTTTTGACTGGAGCGCGACCAACTCTGTGGTAATCTGGCTGTTTATTCATGTGGATTAGAGAGTTTGGAATGCTTCGACTCTCTAAACAATCAGCCGTAACAATCACATCAAGCACGTTCGTTTGCCTGTGGTTAGTGTGTTATATGCCAAACGTGAAATAGCTTTGGCAGATCCACGTCTTGGGCTTTTTTTTCCAGTTTTTGTGTTGCCTGTGTCTCAAACCAAGATCGGTCTACAAAATTGACATTAATCATCGTTATTTCCCCCCTGAGAGGAAAAAGAGAAAACAAATATTGAATTATCCAGAATAGTGATTGTGAAATACCTCAAACAGAACCATCTGCATCTAGCAGGAGTAAGCAAGATCAGATAATAAGTTAGATTAGGCAGGTAGGGAGGGAGGACAAGTGTCTGGAATTGCAGTCCACAGTTTTATAGATTTGCTGCCCTCTCCCAGAGGTGCAGGAGGAATGTTTTATTATGACCATTAAATCAAACTAGTCAAGCTGAGGCGAAAGCGGGAATAGTTGTTATCACAAACAGTCTGCACACTGGTAAACCTCGTGGAAACACAACGCAAGAGCTGCTGTAAAACTTCATTTCTCAGGTTCATCACAAGTTTCTACAAGTCCCGCTTAAAATCTAGAACTAATATGAGGAGAAGCATAACAATGACACAAGAAAGAGTTCTTTAAAAAATGACACGTTTTGATTGTTGTCTGTTTCTTTAAGAAAGTAAGCGAGGTTACAGGAAAAAACAACTGTGCCCATTCCTACTACAGAAAGGAGGTTTAACCTGGCAGAAAGGAGTGAATATGGATATAGGATTTATTGGTAGACAGGCACATTAGCTGACTCACTACCGACTTCTGGAAGTCTGGCACATCACAGTATTCTCTGGCCAATAAACCTTGTAGCAGCTGGATGAAATGAGATGACATTTTAAAAGCTTTTCACATGGACCTACCAAGCAGGCTCCCCCAGCAGCTCTCTCTCTGTCTCTGTCTCTCGCTCACTGACTTAATTTGTTTTCTGAATGTGTAAGTAACAACGGGGTTTTCCAAAAAAGCTAGGAAAGCAAAACTGTGCTCACAAGAGGCTGAAAATATGGATGTTTATTAACAATAAAGAATCCTATTTAAATGTGTGTACCCCTGTGCATATGTGTAATGTTTTGGGGTTTTTTACCACTTCCAGTAACTGACACCATCTTGTCAAAACACATGATTTGTATTAGAACTGGAAAGGCATCCAAGAGGTGTCCAGAGTCCATAAAAATGAACTAATCCTAAACTCTTTCTTAACTTAGTCAGTGCATTTTAAATGCCAGGAACAGTTGGTCACTTATTCTAAACTTCCCCCAGCGATCTGTTCTGGACTTTTCTCCTCACAGTAGCGTTCTGCTGATAACTAACTCTAACCCACTAGGCATCACTGACTCATTCCTTTGCTACCGCTGTCTGCTGACTTGAAAACCTAAGATTGAAAGACCAGAAGTGCTTTAAAACTGCATGCCTTCTTGTCTTTTATCAAAAAAGAAGAAGAAGAAGCAAACCAGGCACAGCTGTGCTCTGGTTTAGATACAGCCTGCCATAATTCTCAGTCTCCTTGGTGCATTGTCTGTCTGGAGAGGGCTAATTTCCATTTTGGATGATGTTGTAGCTGTGAGGGCCATTCTGTCTTGGCAGAGCAGCACAAGTCTTGTCTGCGTCTAGACGCCTCATGTAAACAAGGCATAATGAGCCTACTCGTGGAGCCCCGCCTACACAGAGGAGCTGGCCTCAGACAGACATCACAACATAGAAGTGTGCATCTCTTTCATAGGCACCACTCAAAGCTTACATGTGGAAGCTTCTTCCAATCTTACTGATATATACAAAAGGCTGAAACCAAAGTCGAGCTTATCTATCTGGAATGCATTTGGTTATGCAGTTGGTTGAGCTGATACCCAGCAGATCTGCAGAAAGACCTGCAACACAACCTCCTACAGAGAAGGCAGCTGAGAGAAAGGTCCCCCTGCTGACTGTGAAATTGCCCCGTGTGTGACTACAGCACAGTGGGCTTTTTAAGACACGGCTAGTCTTATGATTTGGTGACCCTGCTGTGAGGCTCAAGTATAAATCTCACCCTTCTGTCTAGGACCACCCTGCCCTGGTGAGATACTGGTTGCTCTTACATAGCATCACAGCATACCAAGGCACTCGGCCTTTGACTTGCAGGGCAGAGAGTGAAGAAACCTCAGGCAGGGATGACTTTTGCTTCACAACTGGTGTGAAACTACATTTTAACACTCTCCATGTGGGATAACATATCGTCACTTCATGGAATGGAGTGATTCCACTCCACAGTGTAACTAAATAAAACACAGTAGTGAGAGAGTTAAAGGTAGAAAAGGTTAACTGTAAAGTTCTATAGTTGTGGGTTTTGTTGATGCAGTGCACAAAAAGTTGGAAAATGGTTTAGATGGCACTTTATATGGCCACAGTGCTACTTATTGTACATTGTAAGTGGTAATAAAAAAAGAAAGAGGTGTGGGATTATAATATTATTTTATGCCATGTTAGACCCCTAATTAAAGTTTGTGAATTATTATGTAGTTTTAGTTTGCATTATTCTCCTGAATTAGAAGAAGGTGGTAACTATTGCATTTGTTAAACGGATTTGCATTATATTAGACTGCTGATTTATTGTGAATGAATGATATTGTTTTATGATGCATTATACTGCTGAGTTATAAGAAATACTGTTCGCAGAAAGTCATCGCCTTATTTGTCTGATTAGAAGGGAACAGAACATACTGGAGTTTTCTGCCCCATCTCAGCAGGAGCAGTTAAACAGGGAGCAAGGTCGTAGCTTAGGGAGAGAAAGCATGTGCATGTTTAGGCTTTTATGATTAGGTGGGGGCCACTAGAGGCTATAAGAGGTTGATCAATGCTCCACCATTTTGAGATCGGATGCTGTCTGCGTACGGTGTCCATCTCCCACGCGTGTGATCATTAAAATCATCGTTTGACTCAACCCGGCCGGACCAGTGTTGTTATTGTGGTTTTTCCTCTTGTATCCATCCCCAATATTTGAATCCGTAACAGAGGAAAAACAATGATTCTAAACAATAGTTTCAATCTTTTAATTTGAGATGTTCGAGCCTTAGCAATTTTAATAAAGACTTGCAACACTTTGAAGCACCCACCTTTGCAAACTTTGCTTTCATCACATGCCCCAACTAGCCCCCAGACAAATGCATCACTTCCCCAAGTATCACCCTTTAGCCTGTTATCTGTCTGCTTCTTACTTTGAGTACTTTAAAGTGAAGCTGTCATGCAATACGCGCTATTCATCCAAATCACTGTCACATGCACAGTCCCACTGCTTGGCTCACCTAGCAGCAGTGAAACCCAGCTTCTCACGCTTACCTTGGCCAAGAAGAACTCCGAACAGAGAGAAGAGCAGCGCTACGCGCAAAGCCATTGACAGAGGTGAGACTCAAAGTATCAGAAACTGGAGATAAACAGACGTAGACGAGGTGGACTTTCCGATGCTGGTTGTTCCGCGGGGATGTGTGAAAAAGCTGCAGTGCTCCTTAAAAAAAGATGAAGAAGAAGAAGCTAGACTGGGAAAAGAAGTGGATTTGATGGAGCTGAGAGTCGCAGTTGCAGCTTGACTGAAGGAATGAGCGTCTAATTACGGCACCGCGAGGGGCGGGCTGAGGGCCACAGGCGCACACTTACTGCTTATCTTTTTTGTGTGGCTTATTTCAAACCACATCGCAGTTAGAGTTTATGATTACAATATATAATTTACAGATAGTATATTTTAGCGAGTGTACAAAAGAGCTGTCGTTTTAAAATACCTCCTATTGCAGATCCTTTTTTGTTGTTGTTGTTAAGTGTCCTGAAGCAACATCTGAAAACTGCCTCTGGAGATGGGACTCGCAGTCATCTCCGGGCTACTGTACCGTGAAGTGTGCGCTCACACATGGAAACTGCACTTCCATCAATGGCAGAGCAGAGTATTTCTGCCTGTGACTAATGACTGTAGTGATTACCCAACATCTGGAGCTGGTTTGGGGGTATTTTAAAAATGTGTTGTGGCTATGTCCAGACTGTAAGCCTTGAAACCTTTTGGATTCCTCTGAGGAAATAAGGGGAATAAAAAATAAATAAATATTTTCACTACCACTAATTGCTGTTATTCGCTGTTATTTCTGAGTTTGGTGCACTTACAGAGACCTAAGACCTGGCTCTGTGACACCCCCGCCTCCCAACCCATCCCACCCTTAATATTGTATCTTCACAGCAGTGTCACAGGTCCCTGCAGTCCTACTATAAAGCTTAATTTTCTATAGTAATGTGAATGAATTCAATCTTCCCTAAGTGTGCCACATGTGTGCAATCAACATCAGTCAAAGTGATCACGAGCTGTGAAAAGTGGCTACATATAAACAAGCCACAGACGCATGCACTCACACACGTCTACCAGAAATGGCAAGAAGTGGAGAAATAATTGATATAGTGCTTTATAAACATTTTGTACCAACTAAGACCCTCTGCAAATTCAATCAGTCTACTGGCTCTGGGCATTGTGACAGAGAGAGATTAAATGATCTTCTAATCAAAGCCATATGGCTCCACCACCACCAGTCTAACCAACAAGAAACACCACCAAGGGCATGATATAAGGACACCACAGGCATATAAAAAAGGCCACAGGTATATGACTGTCATAAAAGGATAACTGCCCTTTTAAATGTGTAGTGCTTGATGATCCGTGTCTTGATCTCTTTGTGCTTCCGTCCACTACAGTGTGTATTTTCTGCTAGTACTCTGACAATCTCTCTGTAAAAGTACATTTTAATACAGCACACTGGTGTTTTGAATGTTGTAGCTCATTTAATAGAATAAACAAATTGCAAATTCTTGGCAGTTCTCTTTCATTTCACTATACCACACCAGTTTTACAGAGGTGGGTAACTGGGGTAAGTTGTTAGGATGAAAATCCACAGCTTCCTTTCTCAGTATATGTATCAAATTGCAATATTTCTAATATAATATTTTTGAAAATGGGCTTTATATTATAAACAAGCTTCGGGGGAAATTGTTTGAGCAGGTAATCCATCACAGAAAGGTTTTGTCTCTTTTTTATTTCCTCCTTTTTCACTTCACCTGCATGGAAAATGGGAAATATTTTTGAATCAACCTGCACTTGGACACTACAGTACAGCAATTAGACCTTGCCACAAGTAAAAGCAGACACGGTGGGGTGGCTTTTGTAATGGATTGCCAAATCATTTGGCAAAATAAGCAAAGTCTAGTATCAGCAAGACAGGAAAAAAAGTTGCTATAAATCCTAAACGGTGTTATCAAAAAGTATTTGGCCCCTTCCTGATTTCTTTGTGTTACTTTCTCACAGAAACAGAAACGTCCACGACGCAGGACTTTGTTGTGTTCTCAACCTGTGGGTTAAGCCTCTACTAGCAGTGCATATGTAGTTCTTGGAGACCTCTATGAGCCAAGGATCTAGGGGGGTTATCACAATAACAAAGGCAATTACTTTTTCACACAGTCAGGTATGTTTGGATAGATTTTTTTTTTTTACCTTAATAAAGTTACTTATTATTATTAAAATTGCATTTTTTTTTCTTTCTCATAGTTACCACTGTTGCTTTACTCAAGGACATGAGTTTAACTCCACCATCTGGCCTTTCAGTGTGGAGTTTACATGTTCTCCCCATGTTTGCATGGGTTGTCTCTGGGTACTCCGCCTTCCTCCTCCTCGCCAAAGACATGCAGTTAGTGAGTTTGGGTTAATTGGTGATTCCAAATTGCCCATAGGTGTGAATGTGAGTATGAATGGTTTTCTGTCTCTGTGTCAGACTGTTGACCTGTTCAGGGTGTACCCCCACCTTATGCCCTATGGCAATTAGGAAAGGCTCCAGCGCCCCCCAGCAGCAACCCCCCCTCCCACAACCCTGATAAGGATTTGGTTTTTACTCTGGTTATTTTCATCTATTGTTAAAATGTGTTTGATGATCTGAAACATGTAACAAATATGCAAAACAAAAAAAGGAAAGGGGGGGGGGGGTGCTCTGTGTGCTGTACCTTTGGGTTAAGACTGTAGTACTACTATAGTAAAGCATATGTAGTTCCGGGAGTCCTCTATCAGCTGAAGACGTAGCAACCCCTTCTTAGAATTATCACAACAAAGGGCAAGTCTTTAGTGCTGACCAATCCTAATCTTATCTAATAAGAGATAATATGCCATAAAAGGAATGAAGAATGTCCAACATGAAAGCCAGGACCCTGCCATGCTTCCAGTCCAGCTGGCTGGAGAACAGTCAGAGGGCAACTTCCCATGCCTTTCAGTCCACAAAAAACAACTAAGCCTCATTCCTTCGCTCCACCTCAAATCTACATTTGGGTTTTAACAAGTAAACGCAGCATGAGCTGACTTGCAAGCTAATAGGTGAAGGAAATTGGAGTGGCCAAGGTCGCATTCAAACAGTGTTAATCTTGTTGTTGGGGGTGTAGCGCAGCTCCTTTGAAGCTCCTTAAAGCTGGTCTTGCCACGTCTATGTCAATCTGCAGAGGGTCACAAACACATCAAAGGCAGACTAAAATCTGCCCCGTGGGACACAAAGGAGTTTGTAGAACAACATTAAACTCAATTAACATGGAGCTACCGAGCAAAAAAGGCGTAGAACATTAAACCTTAGCTGGAGCTGCTACTCAATATATAAGGAATAACAGTTACTATACTTGTTCAGTTATGCAAGTTGACCTGAATGCAGTATGTGTATGCGTAAATGTTTTGACCTCTGGTGATGAGAAAACCATTCTCCATGCCTTATGTTTATAAGAAAGCTTTTTACGTCAACATTATGCCCCTGACGGATATAATCACACATATTGTTACATGGGCTGCGTCACCAGAATATATAATATAAAGAAGCCAGAATATACATTAAAAGATGGTAAATAAAACTGCATTTTCCTTCACGATGTTCTGGCTGTGAGGGGCCTTGAAACACATTTTAACAATAGAAACCTGAGAGTTTGTGATTACTGTCATTTGAACAACTAAAATGTCAGGTTTCAGTCAGAAGTAGAAATACTGCAAAACCTACTAGCTTTAATTCTGATTTGAACACAAAAAAGTACCATTTGATGTCTGAATTGATAATTCTTGTCATGCAATACCATTTAATCATTAAAACTAAAATGTATTTGGTAACTTGAAGGCAATATTTTTTAATAAAACAGTACACACCACACATTCTTTGTGCCATCTGGCACATATCCAATTGTTTAGGAAAATTGGAGCTTTAATCCAATACCCTCTTCTCCACTGTGACAGCTTGGCGCATCCTGGGAATCTGAATATGTGCGTTGGCGTTTTGCAAGTGGGAATATATTGTCAAGAGATTGGAGTTGAGAATCTTGACAATCGGGTGAAGCAGTCTGAAACATCTCTGGTTTGATTTCTGGAAAGGTCTGATCAGGGTAGATGAGCTTCAGATAATCTTCAAAGAGTTCTTTAAATCTCCTACATGTCACGGCAAGTTCAGTGTTACTCTGGCACTGAAGGAAGATAAAACGAAAAGGATGAAACAGTTTTAATAACAGGTGTCAAGAACTGAATAATAGTTATTGTTGCAGAATATTTGTCTATGGTACCTCACAGCAGGCCACACAGTTTCCAAAGATGAGCCTGATGTCTAATACAAACTCTGCGGGGTTTTGATAGCACATACTCTGCTCAGCCTCTAGACGGTTTTTCACTGTGGAAAAACTCACTGGTCCCTTTATAGTCAGACTGTCATCAGCATGTACCTGTAGTATTTAGAAAGGAAATGATAACAGAACAATAACACATTATTGTCATTTTAGTTTTTTCAAATCTGTGGTGTCCATCGACATGTAAACAGCATGCACATGGGACTATGGAGTTTTACCCTGTTTTGCCATGTAAAAGTTCAAATAAACAGCTATTTCAAGCCAAGCCACCAGAATCACACTGACCCCTCAAGTCCAATTATCAAACACTGCAAGTTCTGGGCCTGCAATGAACTTACGGTTTATTTACAGTAAAGCTGCTCTGCCTCTGATTTCTAATTTCTGTCATCACTGATAAATATGGTGCATTACATACAATTAAAATTACAGTTACAGTAACTCCATCTGACAGTAATCCTGTTAATTTTTCCACTATAGTCAGTCTTACGTTCAGACTCACCAAGAGAGATGCAGACTTTTGAAAGACTGAGTTGAGCTCACTGCAAAACAAGTACAGCAACAGCCTCTCACACTTCTGCAACACAAAAAATAAGCCTGAATTAATACATGTCAGAACAACCAAACACATTTCTCCCATCTGTGGTGTGTCAAGCAGAATATTAAACTGGTAAGAGTCGTCTCTCAGGATCTCTCAACACCGTTCTGCTTTGTGTCAGCCCTTGCACTCTTACCAGTTGTTATCAGTTATTAAATGCATGATGCAATGTCAGGCATCTAGCCCTTCAGATACTAAGTTTAACAAACCACTGTTTTAAAGTAATGTAAATGTTTTACCATAAAAATAACAGCCTTGAAATCCTTTTGACGGTAAACTGATTTGTAACAGGGTGAATGACGTCTTTATTTCTACTCCCTGCCTCCAACGCCTGTTCTGGCAGTGTTGTACTTGGAAGTGCAGGTGAAATCTCCTGGGAAAATGAACTGCGTAGCTGAAGACTGAGCCAGCAGACAAGACTCTAGTCTGACAGCACAAGTCTTGGTTGCACATAGGAGAAGGCAGTGCACTGCAGAAGCAGATGAGAATATTAGCTAACCTAACAGCTATCACGTACAGGTTGACTACACATTTACTTTTTCCATCAAACATTTGCTTTATGCATGTTATTTTTTTTTTAAAAACAGAACTTTTCTTGTTAAGATAACAAACACAAAATTAAACAAGGAACTCCCTTCTAACCCAAGCTATTTCAATTTCAATTTTATTTATACAGCACAAATCATAACACGCTTCAAGATGCTTTATATTGTAAGGTAGACGCTACAATAATAGAAAATCCCAACAATCATATGACCCCCTGTGAGCAAGCACTTTGGCGACAGTGGGAAGGAAAAACTCCCTTTTAACAGGAAGAAACCCCAGCTGAACCAGGCTCAGGGAGGGGTGACCATCCGCTACGACTGGCTGGGCAAGAGAAAAAAGACATGAAAAAACTTGATGGTTCATTTCCCAATTGACTGACACTCCTGGTCAGGGAAAAGCAGATGAGCTGCACTATTTTACTACTTACAATTACTATTTTTTATTGGTGTTTGTACCCATGATTTAAAATCGTACATTTAGGAACATAAGCGTTGGTTACAAATTAAAGTAATGTCATATTAACCAACAAGTTTTCTGCCTCCTACACACTATAATCAAGTAACATCCCCACATAAACCGAGACGAGTATTTCTATAAATGTAAAGTTATCTGAAATGTGCTGAATGTGAGAATGAAAAGACCAAATTTGAACATTCAGACATTCGGCCTATATTAAGACAACATAACTGGTGGATCAAACTGAGGTAAGATGGGATGATCTATCTTATTGCAGAGAACGCAGCTGTATTTACGGTTTATATCTTATATAATGTAGTCATAATGATAACTGGTGATTCTCTGTTAATGAATGAGTGGATTTGTTTTTTAAAAAAGATGCTGCTTACTGATGTTTTACAAAACAGCTGTAAATTTGGAAAATACATGACTTATCAGATTATGCTGAATTCTGAACTTAATTTGAATTACTTGGCATTCAAGTCATTTGGCTATTGTAGTATTATCATTATTATAATTACATAAATGGTAGTAAATCATTTTTTTTTAAAAAGCACTGACTCGTTTGTCCACAGGGGAAAATGCTCCTTCAAAATCCGTCTCCTTCTTTATCGTTTTGGCTTCAGGTTTGCAGACATACTCCATCTCAGGCATTAACAGGTCACAACAGAAAGTGCAAAACCATTCCCTGCTGAAAAAGAGACCATTTACAGACTGAAAACAACAGCCAGTAAGCAGTAACTCACATCAACAAGTGCATAATGCTGCAGTCAGATGTAAATCTCACACCTCCAAGATGTAAAAATCAACTTGCCAAAAGTGGATTTGTTCTGACATGCTTTTAATTCCACAAAGAAAACAAGCGATTGAATTGCTATTAAAATGAAAACATATGAGCTGTGACATTTTCATCCAAGACCAGTAATAAATAAAGTTTGATGGAGCTGACCTTGGAGATTTGAGGAGAGCTGGAATGTGGCACGTCAGATGAAAAGCTTTATGACATTTTTGGCAGCACAACAGCTGTCCTGTAGTCTGACACACAGCACACGAGGCCTCATTAGAGTCTTCCAGTTGGGTTTTATTTTGCTCTACCTGCTGCTGTTCCCCCACTGAACTGATATGAGTTGGAGGTCCAGTCTTACTCTGGCCCAGTGGCTCACTTGGAGCGTGTGAAGGGCAACAGGGTTTGTTGTCTGTGCTATGTATACAAGTCTGGACATCTTCACCTTGGGAATTTATTTGGGGTTGGTCATCTGTGCTGTCGGGGAGGCTGGCTCTTTGTTTGGGATGTACCTAAAAACAAGAAAACAAGATCTGAAAATAACATAACCAACATTTTACAGATTTATCATGGTGCTGAAAGTTTTCATGATTGGTTATTACTGAATTATTATTATTATTAATAATAATAATAATAATAATAATAATAATAATAATAATAATAGTAGTAGTATTTTTAGTTTACACAGCATTTCCCTGTCTATTCCTTCCACCGTCTTGTATTTGTCAAAGTCAAAGACCATATGTACAGTTATACACAGGAATTTGAAACTGCAATGCTCCCATGGCCCTCAGTGTACACTAAAAATCTAAAGGGAAAAAAGGGGAAAAAATAATAAAATAAAATAAAATTCTTATGTACAAGACAATACAATACTATACAATTATTTATGCATGTATTATTAAATACGATTTATGCATCACTGCCTTTTCCAGTCTTTGATATCATGCCTAGTTTGAGTCTTCTTGTCTATGAGTTTAATCTGTGTCTTCTGGTTATTTCCTGTTTTACTTTGAAGGTGAGCTATCTGTTGTGTTTCCTCCTACTTTCTGTTCTTCCTCCCTCTGTGATTGCCATCCTTGCCCAAATTGTTTTCACATATTGCTCATTGCTTTTACCTGTGTTCTTCTACTTCCTGCTGCTTGCTGAGTTAACTAGTCCCCTGTGTATATATATAATCCTGTGTTCCTCTTTGAGAAACACTGACTAAGCCCATTTTATAGGTGGACACCTGATTTGTTGATGTACTGATCAAATATGGACGTTTAAAGGGAAACTTTGGTTTTCATTTGCCAGTCATTCATAATATTCAATTCATTTATGCAGCTCCAAATCATAACAACATCCACCTTAAGATGCTAAACAATCACAATCATCTTTTTAATCACTTTTAGCCAGATTGTTTAACACAATCTTAGAAAGTGGGAGGATGCTTGAGGAATGGAGAAGTGTACTGATATTGCTGTTCAAGAATAAGCATGATGTGTAGATCTGTAGTAACTATAGAGGGATAAAGGTGATGAGACATACCATGAAGTTATGGGAAAGAGAGGTGACGATCAGTAAGCACCAGTACAGTACAAGTGCACTGAAGTCTGCTTCAATCACTACTCTCTCCCTCCTGGGGACACAGTCTAAACACTTCATCCACCTCACTCCAGAATTCCCCTTTCTGTTCTGACATCCAACCTGTGAGACATATGCACTGACAACATTCAAGGTGACCCCTTTTCCAGCTTCATACTCATAATTCTGTGTAATACCACCTTCACCTTAACAATACTAATCTTTTCCTTCAAGATTACTCAGTTTCTCTTCGATACCATGGTAGAATCCACCTCCAATGGTCTTGGCCTTGCTTGCCTTCTACCAGGTTTCCTGCCCCAAAAAATAAATCTACCCTACTTCTCTCCATCATGGCATCCAATCTGCTCCCTTTATCAGTCATAGTACCTACATTTAAAGTCCCTACTCTCACCTCTCAAACTCCTGGCTTTCCTTCTTTCTCACTGCCTCCTAACACGCCTTTCCCCGTTCTTCTCTCTCTCTTGGCTCTCGGCGAAGGCGGTCGCACTTTTTTCCTCTCCTCCTTCCCCTTATCTTCCCTGCTTAGCCTCTTGTCCTTGTCTTGTCTCGTGTGTATTACTTTCCCTCGAACAGTCTCTCACTGTCGTTCTCTAAAACGTAAAAGAGAATTATGGATGGGAGATTGAGAGACCAGTGTCTGAGCTGCTCGCATAAAAAGAAAATTGACAACATCAACATGCGGACACCATGGCGCCAGCTGGGGCTGGAGCCGAACAAAAACTCCCTGATAACGACTGTGTGATGACTTCCCATCCCATGCACACATTTCCCTTCCCCTTCCAATGCCTTCGATGCTTGTTGCCTCCTGGGAACACGAGGCGGGTCTGGGCCCGCGCTGGAGAGTCGGTGCGGTGGCAGGAGGACTGCTGTGTTGCCTAGGATTACTCCTTATCCCCTACCCAACCCTCTTGCTGGTCACGTGCTCTATAATGTTGTACTGTGGACATTTACTGTATGTGCTTTTCTGTGCAGAGGAGTTTTTTTTGTTTCCTGTTCTCATGCTGTCCTCCTGTAGCCCAGCATGAGTAGAGGTCTCTTTTTTTCCTCTTGTACCTTTCCCATTGTAGTGTACATTTCAGTGTTTTGTTTTGTTTTTTCTGTAATGCAACCGTTCTCTGACTTGTATCCCCATGTGATGTCTGTGTTGTATGTGTAAGGTCGGGGGGCGGGTTCATTCCACTGCAGGGCAACCTGCCACTGCATGTGGCAAATAAACTTTGAACTTGAACTTTCTTTCATTGTCTTCACCTTACAGTAGCACAGTTTTCAAAGGGACCCTATTGGCCAACAAGACCAAAGGCAGTTGTTGTTAATGCCGATCTAATATGGAAATCTCATTCTTTAAGATATGCATGGTTGAACTGGCCAAGATTTACCCTTCTTTATACAACCCTCACTGCTTATCCGGGCTTGGGAACAGCAGTAGGAATACACTGACTTGTGACTTGTGAAGTTACAGATAAAAGCAACTAGCAACAATACAAAATCTATACAGTATTTGAAATAAATCATTCCCTTCTTACATAACTACTTTCATCATCTGGCTCATCTTTGATGACAATTATAGGCCTTGGAGATGATCGTTGTCTCTTCTTTGCAGCAGATCCCACTGCTCCACTAGCCTGGTGTATTTCTGGGGCTTTCCAAAAAATGCTGCTTGGGAACAAAGCAAAAATCAATCAAAGATAAATTCACTTAAGAGACCCATAGCACAGAGTTAATAGTGCCATAACAGAACAAAGAGATAATCTGTGCTTGTATACTTGCAAAAGTGTGCATACTGCTCCCCCCTACCTTGTTTTTTTCTGGGATACTGGAGTGTACACCGCTGAACTTTGATGTCCTGGTGCTTCAGAAAAGTTTACAATGCATTTGTCCATTATAAAAAATACAACATTACACATATTCTCTATGCTAAAAAAAACTGCAAAAAAAAACAATATGCAAAAATAATTGCAAACATACCATTTCTGCTTGACAAGGAAGTTTCTGCTCCCTGAGGATAGTTTGGTTTCACTGTATACATTGGACCAGTTGAATCATTTCTCCTGGTCATATATGTGGGCTCAATCTAAACACACCATTGCAAATCAATTACTTAAAAGCAGATATTATACCATGACAATGCCTTCAGTCAATACAGGAAGTTGCTTACCCTCTGTTGTGAATGAGGTAAACTGACACTACCACTGAGGGGTGGCGGAGTTATTTGTGCATAGAAAGGTGTGGAGAAAAATCCATCCATGGGCTTGGTTTGGTAGGTGGAGCCACTTCCTGTCCTTCTCTGCTGATACTATGATGAATGGAGACAATACAGAAAAAGGGAGAGCATGCCACAATCATTTTACTGCATGTGATAAAAAAGGCCCCACCATTATGCCGCAATCTAAAAACCCAATGCAATGTGACCACAATATGCTTTGAAAAGTCTCAATCAGCTTTCCAGATTTGTCTGCAGAAGACTGCTGCTTCTTTAATACTAGTTTCCTGTGCAGCTTTAACAACTTGTTCACATCAGTAGAAAACAAATGTCTGCACTTTACATGCCAGTATTGTCCTGCTGCAGAATTGAAACCCAAACATCCAGTGAAGCAGACTAAACAACTTGAATAAGAAGATATTATCAAGCCTTACTCAAGAAGTTTCCCCTTTGTCCTCTGTTACATGCTGGCTTGCTGTTTGTCATGCAGATTTATTTGATTTACTTTATTTTTGAGCTATAAGTTCATCCAAGACTAAAATCCTTCCTGACAAGGAAAGACATAAATTGCTCAGGATGTAAAAGCTGTCAGTTCTATTTAGGACAATGCCATCTGCTGTCTGTGCTCGTTAAGAAGGCTTGTCAGTCAAACTTAGGCAAGCACACATCCACACTCACACAAAGAAATGCACAGTAACCTGGGGAGAAAGTCCAGGGCTCAGTATGCTCCTAGTTGAGCTAACATGGTTGGGCAGAGGCCTCGTAAACCTGTGGTCTGGTTGGGGAGGCAAACTGTGGGAGGGAGAGCCTCTCTGTAGGGGCCCTGGGACAGTTTGCTGTAGTTGGATGCTTTGGTGCCATGTGCAGGGGGGAGGAGGTGGTTGGGGCTGCCAATGAGCTTGGGGGTTTAGCTTGTCCACCTGCATCTGGAGCTGAGCCAGAGTGCTATGGGGAGCTCCCAGGGCAATGCTGTGGGGTGAGCCTGAGGAACTCTGCCCACTGTGGGTGTGCTCATGATGAAAACCACCCAGCTGGTGGCCTGGTACACTCTCCACCATTAAAGTGCCTGAGAGGACATACACACAGAGACAGGATGAGCATAACAGGGAGTGATGAAATATATACAGTACAGAAAGAAAATTCCAGAGAACTGTAGGAAGATATATGTAAAACTCGAGGCAGTTAGTAAGTAAAATTATGCTAACTTGGGTTACAATTGGATATAAGCAACAAAAGATAACAATTTCAATTAATTTGTTCCATTTAATCAGTTACTGTATAAACTGTGAAAAATCCACATGTGATGGTATTAGTTTTCTTGTTTTTATATTTCAAAATGCTATGCATCCAGTTTACAGTTATGGAAATTCTGCTTTCCTCAGACACTTCTGTTGACTAAATTAGACAAATGTTGCATTTCATTATGATTGTCAGCCTCAGATGAATATAAACAGTAGGGGTGCAACGATACACAAAATTCACGGTTCGATATTTTTTCGATACAAAAAAAATGTTCATGCCTTTTTAATTTGTCATTTATTAAAATTATAAATATATATTTTAACT